>NC_087202.1:77396192-77426192 GCF_015104395.2 Macrobrachium nipponense | reverse complement strand
TACAAAGGTCCTTTACAGCTAGAATAGAAGAAGTTAAGGACCTAGACTACTGGGAAAGACTACAATTCTTAAAATTATATAGTCTAGAAAGGAGAAGAGAACGCTACATGATAATTCAGGCATGGAAACAGATAGAAGGAATAGCAGAAAAATATCATGGAACTAAAAATATCAGAAAGAGCAAGCAGAGGTAGATTAATAGTGCCCAAAAACTATACCAGGAAAAAATAAGGAAAAGCACACAGGACATTAATCCACTACGCACCAGCATCGATAATGCAGCGTTCTATTCAAATGCGTTGCCAACTCATCTGAGGATAATATCAGGAGTGAGCGTAGATGTGTTTAAGAATAAGCTCGACAAATATCTAACTGCATCCCAGACCATCCAAGATTGGAAGATGCAAAAATATACCGGAAGATGTACTACAACTCTCTGGTAGACATTAGAGGTGCCTCACACTGAGGGACCTAGCAACCCGAACAAGATGTAAGGTCTGTAAGGTAAGGTCTCTCTCTCTCTCTCTCTCTCTCTCTCTCTCCATTTATGTAATTAAGGCCCCGTGAAAATCCGGGGCATCATAGGAAGGGATCAGTGATATTCCGAGAGGGGAAAGTGATGTCTATCAGTGCAAACGAATTTGCAGTTATCTTTTTTATTTTATCGTTATGTTCAATAGGATTGCTTTTGTTAGTTGTTTCATTAAGGGAATTTCGTTATCCTCTTGGATCACAATGAAAGCATCATATAATTGTAATTTAATTCTGTTTTGCTTCACACAATGAAAGCAGCATATAATTATAATTTCATTCTGTTTTACTTCACGTGTAGATATTATATTATGTCGAAAGTTGTCTTGCAAGTTATTTGCAACATTATTCCATGGGAATGATTGTTTTTATTTTGAATAATGGTGCTACTACCATTACTAACAATGTATACTGATAATAATGATGGAGCGTCCCCCCCCCCCACATACAGTGATGCTATTGTCTAAGGCACTCAGGGTTCTGATTAATTACCTCAGTCTCATCCAGGTCCTTTGTGCATTTGTCCGCTGTCATACTGAAATTGAAATGGAGACATTTTGAACTTTTTAATTCTTCGCTCCAGATTGATAACCAGAAAATGTGCTTCAACGAGGATGTTGTTGCTCAGTCATGAAGCGCACTTTTTTATGTGCATGTATGTATGTATGTATGTATGTATGTATGTATGTATGTATGTATGTATGTATGTATGTATTATATTATCCTTGAGATGTGCTCTTATATTTTGATCGTTCAAAGAAGGATCTAGACCTTCGGAGCTAGGTTCCTCAGAATGGAGAGAGAGAGAGAGAGAGAGAGAGAGAGAGAGAGAGAGAGAGAGAGAGAGAGAGAGAGAGAGAGAACTACAGCGCCACGTTACAGACAGGTAACCGGAGCTATCCGAAATTAATTCCGAGTAAGTGATGCAGACGAGAAGTTAGACTTTAGGATATTCTGTCACTCCAACTTAACCTATTAGTCTTCTAATTGGGTTAAATATTTGCGACGTCACTATATCGCTTTCTAACTGCACGTTACAAGCAATACCATTGCGTTCAATATATAGAGTTAGTTGCACCCTCACAAGAGGACAGTGGGCTTAACCGGCGATTAATTGATTATCGTGAATCTGTAAATAAACAAGTGACAATTATAATCGATTGTTTCTTCAAAAAGATTTCTAGGTTTCGGCAAAGGAAAAAGAGCGAATAACAAAGAAATAATGCTGTACGATGGAATAAGAATAAAGGGTGACAGTAAAGAGACTAATGAAAAGTGAAAATGGCTTTTTACCAAAGGGTAGTAGACAGTAACACAAGAGATAACTACATAAAATCGAGAACTTATCCAAGCAAATTATTATTTGTGAATATGCGCTCATATTAAATCGCATTTGTATAATAGAAAAACTTCTCTTAAAGCAAGCAAACACACACACACACACACACACACACACACACACACACACACACACATATATATATATATATATATATAATATATAATATATATATATATATATATGTGTGTGTGTGTGTGTTGTGTGTGTGTGTATGTATGTATGTATGTATGTAAGTATGGTTTGGTATACTATCACTTACAAGTGGGATAATAATGACAATAGTAATAATAATTATGATTATGATTATAACAATAATTGTTTGCATGACTTCGAAGAATGAAAACTCGAGCAAGATTTCATTTTTGTTTATGGTTCCCTCACGTTCTTTTATGAATATTCATCGACATTTTGGTAGGGTATGATACCTCACAAATATACTCTTATTTACATTGATGCTGTATACAAATGCACATGGGTATTTATTCTGGCCGGAAACAACCTTGATAATTGAGAAGTGCTTTTTTTTTATTGATATTCCATTGTTCAGGTTTTATTATCTGAGTGAAAACCCTTACATGTACGTTTACGATCCCCTCCTTGATGATGAGCACTTGGAAATTGCTTTTCGATACCCAGTCGAAGGAAAGGGGAAAACGTCATGATCTGTCAGTTATTTATTTATTTATTTAACTTTATTTATTTACTCGTATTTCTGAACGAAACTTGAAGTGAAATGTGCTTTTTTGATGCGAGTTCTAACAGGGAGGGTCCAGCGTCTCAAGTTCTTGAATCAGCGGGCAAATTTAGACCTTGGGGAATAATTTTTGTCTGACTTGCTCAGAAGTTTCCCCTTCAGTAGAGGTTGATTTGACGTCATGCATACTATGTCCAATTTTTAATCCATTATTATCTTAGAGTTTTATTATTCTATCAAATAAATTATGAGCAAAGAATTTTGTATCTTATGCAGAGGACACCAAGAGGACCGACAGTATGCAAAAAATATGCCACTGCTGTACGCAAGGGAGAGAAAAGAAATAATGTAGAATATACTATTAATGCCATACTTGAGAGCCGTAGTCAGAATGGTAAAATGTGAATTTAATTGGGTATGAAGAAAAGAAGGTCATGAATAGCAACTGAGTCTCATTATTTTAGAAATTCAGTATTTTCCCTTGCGTTTTTAAATGGAGAAGAAATCTCCTTAAGAATGTAAGGATCTTAATTTGGAACTGTTTGGTCTTATTTGTCAACCGTTCTTGTCAGAAACCTCGCAAATGACGAACCATTATGATCACTCTCTGAGTAATTTTTAAATATACTCGTATGTGCCCATGCATTATTATTATTATTATTGGTCTTTCACAGTCATTCGATTCTACTGGGTGGTTTTATAGTGTGGGGTTCTGGGTTGCATCCTACCTCCTCAGGAGTCCATCACTTTTCTTACCATGTGCGCTGTTTCTAGTAGCATACTCTCCTGCATGAGTCCTGGAGGTACTTCAGCATCTAATTTTTCCAGGTTCCTTTTCAGGGATCTGGATCGTGCCTAGTGTTTTTGTGATTATGCGTACAATTTCCACTGACACACACACAGACACACACACACACACACACACACATATATATATATACACACACACATTATATATCTATATGTATATATATATATATATATATATATATATATATATTATATATTCTATTTTCAGGTCGTGGTACTTATAAATTTTTTCTCATTCTTTCTCATCTACTGTGGTGTCCCATGGTATTGCGACATCAATGAGCGATACTTTCCTCTTGATTTTGTCAATGAACGTCTGGTCTATTGGCACGTATCACCCTATCTGTTCTGATACCATAGTCTCAGAGGATCTTTGCCTGATCGTTTTCTATCACTCCTTCAGGTTGGTGCTCGTACCACTTATTACTGCAAGCTAGCTGGTGTGTTCTTGCACAAGCCCTCCAGTGGTAATCGTCTCTTAATTCACTCCTTCAGGTTGGTGCTCGTACCACTTATTACTGCAAGCTAGCTGGTGTGTTCTTGCACAAGCTCCGGTGGTATTGTCTCTTAATTCGTCTTCTTCCCTTTGTTTCTGGGTGTTATTTCTCTTTCCAGTTCCTCTCTTTCGGTTGTGGAGAGCCAGTTCTTTTTCTTTATGTTCCTTACTTGGTCTGCCAGCATTTGATCTGTTTGGGTGGTGTTAGTTCTCTCATTCCAGATGTTTACCAACCTTCTTCTGTATCCTCTCTCCGTCAGATTGCTTCTGATGTAGCGTCTAAATATTCCCTTATTTTCTTCTTTTGTCCATTTCTTCTATTGGTTAGCTGCAGTCTTTGGTCGCTGGTTATTGTAGCTGTGGTGGTCAGTTGCTGGATGACGACCTCCAAGTACTTGACCGTCTTCCCCCGTCAATAGGGTTGTATACCTGGCTGCCAGAGGTTCCATTTACGTCGCTGTCGTTTAATCTTTCATTTCTTTCCATCATTGCTGAATTTTGCTATTTAACCCATAGCTGAAGACCCTACCCCATCGGAGTCTCGGAGATAGGTACTCATTTACAGCTGAGCACTCTGAAGAAATGGTGGTAAAGATCCTTACCCAAGGAAACAACGACGAGGAGAGCGGTCGCCCATCCGACGACTGACCAACCCAAATGTTGCTTAACCAGTCAATTGATGAGCTACAGCACTCTGCCACGGCGCCATATTTATTATTATTGGAGGAACATCCACCGAGTTGGTATCGTTACTGAAGTCCTGATTTCTCCTCTGTCTGCTGGTTCGAATCCAAGATAGAAGGAAATTATTATTAACTAAAAAATTCCCCTTCGGTTAACATATATGTAAATATATTACTTCTGAGGTAGAGCGAATCGGATATGAAAGGACATTTTGTAGCTTAATGCACACACACACACACACACACACACACACACACACACACACACACACACACATATATATATATATATATATATATATGTATATATATATATATATATATATGTAAAGATATAACTAACTTCAGTTTTATCGAAAATAAGTGTACAATTACATAACTGTGGATTTATTTCTCCATTTTAAGACTCATGCTACTATGAGTATTTTATTATTATTATTATTATTATTATTGTATTATTATTATCATTATTATTATTCCGTGCTTTACCTGGTACTGGTGGAAAATCCGGAAGCGGCCTTGTACGTATATGTATTCGAGTACCTTGAAAGGGACAGGGTATCCAGATCACAAACCACTCCTCCCCGTTCAAGGCTTTCCTCCATCTTTCCCATCCCATCCCTTTTATTCTCTGGAGCAATTTACCTGATAGACTTTCATTCAAGTCGTCGATCTTCATTCTCTCTCTCTCTCTCTCTCTCTCAGCCATCATTTCGTTCCTTGAGAGAATCATGGTTTTATTCCCCATTCTGATCACAGAGGCATTCTCTCTCTCTCTCTCTCTCTCTCTCTCTCTCTCTCTCTCTCCATATCATTCTGACTTCAATATGAACTGAACTAAGTCTTCATACACTGTCTCCTTTCTCCCCTAAGCTTTTTTTTTGTTTTTGTTTTTTTTGGTTTCCATCTATCTCATTCTCTCGCCCTCTTCGTTTGGTCTTACGCCTTTTAGAATGCAAATGCAGGGAGAACTGATGCAGAGAGAGAGAGAGAGAGAGAGAGAGAGAGAGAGAGAGAGAGAGAGAGAGAGAAATGATATATGGATGAAGAGTGAAAGAATATAAGGGATAAATGATGTTTAGAAGAACTGCGGTAGAGAGAAGGAGGTAATCTTTAAGACAAGAGAAAGAGGAGAGGCAGGGACTTATAGAGAGCTGGGAGTTGATAGAGACCTATGTCAGTGTTTGTGTGTGTGTGTATGTGTGTGTGTGTGTGTGTGTGCGTGTGTGCGTGTGTGTGGGTGTGTGCGTATGTGTGTGTGTGTGAGCGAGAGAGAGAAAGAGGGACAATTACTGTTCTTTTAAGCTTTGGCTGATCAATACACCAACGACGGGTCTTTTCAAATCTTCCCTCCCCTCCTTCGCTCCCCGTCTTTATGTTATACGTAGGGTCGCTTTCCTTTTCTTTCTAAGTCAAAATTGCCTGCACAGGCTCTTTCAGGGGAATTTTTTAACCTTTTTTTCTTGTCATTGTTATGTTTTCGAAAAACAGCTCGTTACATCAACATTTCTTCCCGTTTGGTAATATGGGTAAGCATTAGTGGGATGCATTTTTTGTTTTTATCTTTGCTGAGCTGTTTCATACTTGCGGTCACATATGTATAGTAAAGATTTTTGTTTATAGGATTTCTTTTTTCAGATCGAGTTTATTGATTTTGTTGTTAACATAAGCCATAATTTACTTTCATTTTTGATTTGTTTACGTCACCCTTTTTAGTGCTCCGTAAAAGAAAACTATTGAGATGGCGTTGTCTGTCCGCCCTCAGATCATAAAAACTACTGAGGCTAGAGGGCTGCAAATTGGTATGTTGATCATTCACCCTCCAATCATCAAACATAACAAATTGTAACCCTCTAGCCTCAGTATGTTTATTTTACTTAGGGCTAAAGTTAGCTGTCGAGCGCCTGGTAACGATACATGCCAGGTCACCGTCGGGCCGTGGCTAAAACTCCCATGTGCCGCGGCTCATCCAGCATTATACTGAGACCACCGAAAGAAAGATTATACGATGTACAGAAAACCTGTTTTTGTTATTGACGACACCAAAATAATTTTTAGCTTCGTTTATAACATTAATGCTCTATTTCCATCAGTGCGCGTTCCTGCAACAGTGCTTCAATACTCGTTTATGTCTGTTAGATCAATCGGACGCTTTGTCCTCCCTTGAACCATTGTTGTCGCTCACTGAGGTTCTCGTCACTTAACGACGCTCATTGATGGAGCCTGAACAATGGAATTATGGCCAAATATGTGCAACACTGAATCACTCAAAGGGAACCCAGAAAATGACAGCAATAGAGTTCCCCTCCCCCCCTTTTTTCCGCATGGTTGTCTATCCTGGCAACACCAACTCTTTCAGCTATTGAATCTCACCCGTGTTTTCTGACCTTGTCCCGTTTTTTTAAATTTTTTTTTTTTATTTCCTCCATATTTTAATTCACCAATCTTTCTTTAACCTTTCCTTTTTAGTGCACCAACTCCACAATACCTAGTTTCCTCTTATAGTCCACCGCTTGGGATTTTTTGTTGTTGTTGTCCCTTCCGTTTTAGTGCACAATCGCCCACAATGCCTCTCTTGCTCTTATATTCTGCCGACTGGGATTTGGGTATTATTATTATGTTGTTTTTTTTTTTTTTTTTTTTTTTTTTTTTTTAATTCACGTTCTTACGCCTGGTGTCCCTTCCTTTTTCATGCATCTTCTCTGCCATCCATATAATCTTACTCTCCGACTGGAGTTCTGGTTTCCGCTATTTCATCTGAATCACACACACACACACACACACACACACACACACACACAGAGGAAGCCGGATCATTTTCTCCTCTCTTGTATCTTGTTGGCATTGAGGAAATTCAGTCTTGCTGAAAGGTTTTAATCCCCCGAGGGTTAGAGAAAGCGAAGCCGTATGAAGTTTGTAATTCTTATATACGAAACAGGCGGAACGTTGTTCCAACTTTTGAGCCCTGTGTGTTTTAGAGGGAGAGTGGCTAAGAAGAAGCATTCGGTGCGTGAAGTTTCTAAACGGGAGAGGGTAGGAAATGTTAATTATTATGCTTCGTAATAAAACGCGGACTTGTAAAAGAAAACAGTAATTGGTATTATGATTGTATTATTGTAATGTATCATACATGAGAGAGAGAGAGAGAGAGAGGAGAGAGAGAGAGAGAGAGAGAGTTACAAGGAGTTACAAGGATTAGGATGTCTCAAAGACTTGTTAGTCCATCGTAAGAGGAGGCATCGTGTGCTCACTTATCTCTAGGAGCAGGTTACATCGGAGAGAGAGAGAGAGAGAGAGAGAGAGAGAGAGAGAGAGAGAGAGAGAGTTACAAGGAGTGAAAAGGATTAGGTTGTCTCAAAGACTTGTTAGTCCATCCTAAGATGAGACATCGTGTGCTTACTTATCTCTAGGAGCGAGAGAGCTCGGGCATTATGTCTAAACATCTGAAAAATTTACAGATGGTAATAGATCCTTTAGCAGATAATATTAGTTACTCTAGTGTAGATAGTAGTTCATTGAACAGCGGAGTGGTATCGTATTCCCTAAGGTATTGATTGAGTGGTTCCAGCACTTGATTTATTTTGTCACGTTCTTGTAAGTTCACAGGAATGTTGTGGAAAATTTTTTACTCGTGATGGAAATCATTACTCTAAGCCATTTGGATTTTACTAAATTTATAATTCTTTAGTAGGTAAATGCCTATTTATTTCGACTTAAAAGTTATATTAAGGTTTATTCTTAATCTCGATTCTAAAGCATATTTTTAATGCACAGTAGTCATTATTGTAAAGATTTTGAACTTTTTTTTTTTTTTTTTTTAATAATTTTAACAGATCTTTTGTAGATATTGTTGCTTATTATACATCTAGTGCCTTTTTAAGTAACTTTGTGTTGTTCATCGCTATACAGGATTCTAAAGTGATAATGCTTAATTGTTCATTCACAATTGTAGAGGGCTTTGTCAAAATTGTTATGACAATAATTATAAACCTTTCCGGTTACAATCGCATTCATCTTGATGAACATTCAAGAACATTCTGCATTTAATGATTTCTGAATGCCACTCAGGAATCTTTCGTGGAAATTTTCACTGGCCAAAAACACCCTCGGCTGCACCTCAAATAATCTCTTATTGATCTTCGCTAATGCCGTGATTTACCCATTCCGCCACTTGGGAATCTTACCGTTTTCCAGGTACTGCCTCGTTCCCTGGAAAGTGATCGGCTTTGTTGATTTGAATTGATTTGATTTGATTTATAATATAGATTTTTGGCATTATGCAAAGCACTGGGGCAACTAAGGCCATTCAGCACTGAAACGGAAATTGACAGTAAAAGGTTTGAAAGGTGTTACAGGAGGAAAACCTCAAAGCAGTTGCACTATGAAACAATTGTTAGGAGAGGGTGGACAGTAAGATGGAAGGAAGAGAATATAAACGGAGGTACAGTAAAAGGAATTAAAGTAGTTGCAGCTAGGTGCCGAAGGGACGCTGTAAAGACCCTTAAGTAATGCCTACATTGCACCGAATGAGGTGCACAGACGGCATTACCCCCCTACGGAGTAGACTTTGTTGGCCACCCCGTTCATACAGGTTGATTCGTTACCACATAAGTTACAAAGGCTAGGGGGAAGGGGGATTGGGAAGGGGAAGGGGAAGGGGGTACATATTTGAAATCTACCCGGTTATCTAAGTTGGGTCAAATGATGGACCACATGCACCCAAATATCTAGGTTGGGTCAAATGATGGGCCACATGCACCCAAATATCTAGGTTGGGTCAAATGATGGGCCACGTGCCAAATTTGGTCTAGATCGGTCTAGCGGTTTGGATTTCTATAGCGCACAAGGCTATAAACATACAAATACAAATTTACTAACACAAGCATACAAACATTAACTTTTATATATATATATATATAATATATATATATACTATATATATATATATATACTATATAATAGTATATATATATATATATACTATATTATAGATATATATAGATATATATAGATATATATAGTATATATCATATATATATATAGGTATATATATATATATATATATATATATATATATGGATAGATATATCTAATCTAATATATATATTTACTGTAGTTCAGAATGAGCTATCATATGGAACAAGTCCTACTGAAATAGGCGTACACGCAGTAAAAATTACGGTAGTAATGCAGAGTGCTTTAAAATTAAGATAGTGGTGTCTAGTGCTTTAAAATAATGGCAATAGTGACAAGTTCTTTAAAATGAGCGTAATTGGGTCAAGCGTTCGCATTAGATGTATGCATTCGAGCACTGACGTCAGTGACGTTGTTAGGAAGATTTTAACAATGTTACTGTCGAGGGGATGCAAAACGCGTTTATTCGGGACTGTGAATGCTGATGCTCGGCGGGACGGAGTAGTACACACGAACTCTTCAGGCTTAGCAAGTTCCATCTTGAATAGAACTTCTGAAAGATGGGAAAACGGAATATCTTCAGTTGCTGGTCGAAATTATGATTGCCGTTACCGTCGTAAACGATATGAATTCTTGGAGGATGTTGATATCCATATAAGAAGGAGATAATCCATTATATGAATTGAATATAGAATTTAGGCCAAAGACCAAGCTCTGGAACCTATGAGGTCATTCAGTGTTGTAATGGAAATTGACAGTAATAGGTTTGAAAGGTGTAACAGGAGGAAAACGTCGCAGTTACATTATGAAACAGTTGTCAGGAAATGGTTGAAAGTTAGATGGAAGAAAGAGAATATGAAAGGAGGTACAGTAAAGGGAACGAAAGGGGTTGCAGCTAGGGGCCGAAGGCACGTTGCAAAGAACCTTAAGTAACGCTTACAGTGCACCGTATGATGTGCACTGACGGCACTCCTCCCCCCTGCCCGTCTCCCTTAGGAGTAATCCCATAGTGGTAACCCAAAAGATCTAATGCATGTGGGATTTATGCCAGTGTCTCTGTACATGCAATAGGGCATTTGATCAATACCTAGTTCGCCTACAGCACTAGATGTATTTTAAATTCAGTGTGAACAAGAGCTTGGAGCCGAATACTGTACCAGGCGTCGTTAAATATTCAGACAAGTCATGTACTTCCGTTAATTTTGCAAAGCAAATTCATGAAGTGTGAGTTTAACATCGTATGATCCACCAGTTCTTGAGTTTTTTCTTCTTTTTTTTAGATAAAGATCAACCATATACCTCACTGTCTGCCATGACTTATTGAACCTTTTTAGATATTTGAGTAAGAGTGTAGCTGTTAATGAAGCACTGCACAATTCTTTAGCCTGAGAGGAGAAAACGAAAGTTCCCTTAAAATCGCGCGAAAAGCTTTGGAGGGAAACATGATAAGTGGAGAAAAGAGAAGACGAGGGACAAAGAACTGCCACCTCAAAAAAAAAAAAAAAAAAAAAAAAAAAAAACATTTCAGGTCAGCTACACTAAATTGAAGCTTTTTGGCAGCCCAAGAAGGACAAATAAATGGGTTGCAAAAAATAAATAAATTAAGAAATATAAGAAGAAAAGAGGTCGTTGGAGATTAATATAGTAGTGGTATACATAGTGGCTCAAGAAGATTTGTAAGGTTGAAAGTGAAGAAGTATGAACCAAAAGGTGAAGATGCGTCCAGACGCTAATCTGGGAAGTGCTGTAAGTCAGGGTGAAGGTGAAATCGAACACAACATCGCCCCCCCCCTCCCCCTCCCCCCCCTCAGTTCTTTTCAAGGACATCTTTAGATCGTTCATTGGCGCGTGGGAAGACCGAAGTCTGCAGGAAGAAAAATGCATTAATGAACAGCATACGAAGGCGGTTCGTATTTGAAGCTCATCAAGTTGAATAACTTTTCAGAAACTATTGTCCAAATAGGAAAGATTACGATTCATAAATAAGTCTGTGATTGGAACATGAAACACTGTCGCTAAAACACTGTCGCTAATGCTGTCGCGGTATTCAACGCTTGAATGACACGTGGGCGAAATAAAAAGTAATAGATTAAATTTTGTTGGTGACTGTTGTCTTCGCCAATTCAATGAATGTAAGTTGCGAAGCACCAATAACTCTTCATGTTAATGAACTCATGAATGTAATAACAATAAACAAACAATAAGCGTTCCCCCCTCGCGTCCCGACATTTTATCCTCTCACACGCAGTTTGGATTTACCCTGAAAAACAATATTCTCTCTCTCTCTCTCTCTCTCTCTCTCTCTCTCTCTCTCTCTCTCTCTCTCTCTCTCTCTCTCTCTCACGCGCACAGAAAATGATATAGTATGACCCCTCAAGGTAAAAGGCTCTGTCCCTTGCTCTCTTTCTCTTTCTTTCACTTTCTGATTGGACTTTCCCTTAAAAAAAAAAAAGGCTCCATCAGTTCCTTCTTTTGATCTTCGGTTGTAATTCGGATCCGTTTTAAATGCAGAAACTCGCCAAACAGTTCCGGGAAGCAGTGTGGAAAGGGAGAGATATCTGAAGGATGTTCGATGTGACTGGAGGATTCAAAAGAATACTTAATAAGGAGTATCTGAGGGGGAGACTCGAGGCAATCGGCGTCCTATGGAGGATCCCTTACATGAATGTGGAGGGTTCAGTCATGTTTGAAGGATACGCGATGGGATTGTTGAAGGAGCTATGTAGTATTTGGATATGCCCTAAGTGATTGTTGAAGGGTTCTCAGTGCTGTGGGTTGGTTATGGGGTAAGGGGTTTAGGAGTATTTGAATATTCGTCTTTATGATTGTAAAGAGTTCATGAGCGCGTGAATACTCGATTCGACCATGGAAGACTTGGTATTTAAAAAATGTTAAGGAGGATTCATGGATATTAGAATAAAACGTAGTGCCATTGAGTAGGATATGGGATATCTAATGTATCTGAAACGTTATTGTAGTGGATTCAATACTATTTGAGTACAACTCGATATAATTATAGAGCATTTAGGAGGATCCCAAGGGAACTCGATGCACCTGTGTGGGTGTTCTGGAGGATCACAGTATTTGATGAATAGGCTACTCCATACAAATGTGGAGAATGCAAGGTAGACCAGGTTGAAGGTGAAGATGAACTTTGTCCCGTCCATATTAATAGTCAAACAAGTAAACAGTGAAACCGTTACATTTTTTTTTCCATCTTATTGAGGTTGTAATACACATTATCTAGTTAGTTGGCAGGAAAGGTCAGTGAACTGTCTGTCTAGACTTATGATTCTCTCTCTCTCTCTCTCTCTCTCTCTCTCTCTCTCTCTCTCTCTCTCTCTCTCTCTCTCAATGCATCGAGATTGAAAATAACTTATATTTCTTATAATTCTAAATAGTAATCTCCCTCTCTCTGCATCAAGGTTGAAATGAACCTCTCTCTCTCTCTCTCTCTCTCTCTCTCTCTCTGCTCCTTTCTTCTCTCATCTGTCCTCTCTCTCCCGTCTCTCTCTCTCTCTCTCTCTCTCAAACACACACACACACGTATATGTATATATTATCACACATGTGCTGTTAATTCTGTACTCTTGTGTTTCCCCCATTTCTTTCCTTTGTCCAAACTTTTCTCCTACCTCGTAGCCTCTGGTGGTGGAATGTCGATACATTATTACACCTGTTGCGTCTGTGCGCACCAATGCTGGGTGAGGAAACAGCATCCCAGAGATGCCTTTCTCCATGTCTTGTCGTCATTCTGTCAATCACACGTCGGTTCTCACATTATATATCTATATATATATATATATATATATATATATATATATAGAGAGAGAGAGAGAGAGAGAGAGAGAGAGAGAGAGAGAGAGAGAGAGAGAGAGAGAGAATATCAAGAAAGCATGGGAAAGAGGACAACAATAACAGAGTTATCGGTAGTCTTTTTCTGATCAGGCAAACATGGACGTCACTTGTTGGGGCTCTGAGCATCCGAGGACATCGACTTCAGATACCCAAAGAAGTTTGCTTGAAAAAAAAAAAAAGATATAAGAGAGAAAACAACAAGATATTGGAAAACTTGCCTGTATCCGAAACTTTCAATTTGATTGGTCAACTAAAAAAAATATATATATAAATAAAAAATAATCGCTGGGAAAGTTTGATTGGCGGGGTAGTTGAACTTGCAATTTGAGTAGAACCATTATTCCTCATCTCTTGGAAAAGGTGGATGGGGCTAGGGGGGAGGGGGTGGGGGTTGTTACTGAAGATGAAGCGAATATTCATAAATCATATTATGGAAATGGACGACGAAAATCCCTCTCGTACGGAAGGCGATTAATTATGGAAAGTAAATTACTCCGACCTGGAGAAGCTCCTGCTGTGATTCACCTTCCTGTATTACGGGACAGCAAACGTTAATGAACTCGACGTACAGTGCTCCTTTTGACTTATTTTGTAATTAACCACTGTAGTTATCACACTGCAGTCATTAATATCCCTCTGCTAATTGGGGAGGGCTTTGTGTAGCTGATAATGATTAATATCCAGGAATAAACGAGAAAGGGAAAACACGCGACGCACGAACATACACCTTAGAAAGATCAACGATAACAATGACACTGCTGTGAAGCGCCTTCAAGTCTCGTATCGGGCCGAGTGCCTCAGTGGCGTGATCGGTATGGTCTTGGCCTACCACCTTGGTGGCCGCGAGTTCGATTCTCGGGCATTCCATTGAGGAGTTAGAGATGCATATATCTGGTGATAGAAGTTCACTCTCGACTTGGTTCGGAAGTCACGTAAAGCCGTTGGTCCCGTTGCTGAATAACCACTGGTTCCATACAACGTAAAAACGCCATACAAACAAACTAACTGCTGTTTTGGGGTGAGGTTGCTAGCCTCACTGCGTTGAAAGGAGTTTGTTTTGTCCGACGTCGGCATTGAGCAGAAATGTCTCTCATTTTCCGGAAAGAAATTCTTGGACGAGGTAGGGCAAATGACCCTACGTTGAGGTAACGGACCTTGAGAAGAAATACAGGGGGAACAGGTGAAGGGGAAGAACCGAGAGGGAAAATTAATGGAAGGGAGGAGGAGGAGGAGGAGGAGGAGAAGGTAGGGCGGGGGTTTGTTGTTGGGGGGGGGGAAGGAGATCTTGATATGAGTATCATTCATCAAGAGAAACGACTCGAGGGAGCTTGTGTTCAACGAGGGAGGCTCTCTCTCTCTCTCTCTCTCTCTCTCTCTCTCTCTCTCTCTCTCTCCTGTTTGTCTGTTTTCCATTCAGTTTTACTCGTCCTCCCCACCAGACTCGTCCATCTTTTTTATTTTATATACATGTTTTCTCGCGTCCTTTATATTTGTTTTATTTATTTATTTATTTATTTTGGGTGTCTGTTCCCTTTCCTTTCCTTCACTTTTCCCTCTTGACTTTTCCGAATTTTGCTTCGTTGGGCTCAGTCATCACTGGGCTTCTCCCCTGCTGCCACTCTCATCTTTGATCCAAGTTCTTCCTCGCGTTTGTCGTCAATTCTTCACAGTTGTTTATTTGATATCGGATAGCTTGATGGTTTCAGCTATTTGTTACAAATTACATGTATACTCTACGAAATGGGAAGATGGATCTTGGCTTTAATTTCAGAGCCATAAACAAAAAGATTTTGTTTTGTAGTTGCTATTCAAAATATTTATCCTTGGACCATTGTCGAGCATGGTAGTACTGTTAATGTCACAGTGTCATAAAAACTTCGAGAGATTTTACCATTTTCGCTTACTTGTGGAGTAAGCCTACAAATTATTGTGTTGTTGTTGTTCTCGTTGTTCTTGTTGGAACGGTAGGAAAGGTCTATACAAAAGCCTAAAAAGGTCTGTAAAAGGTGTTTCGTTTTGAGTTAAAGATACAGGAGTTTAAGGACAGGATATTTATGATTTATGTATTAGAATGAAAATGTAAAAGATAAATAATGTGCATGTTAAACATTACAGAACAATTATTTCTAATAAAATATATCGTATTTATATTTATTTTCATTGGTGAAACAACGCTCTATTTGACTGGTGATTTTAGCACGCTCACCGAGTTAGCTAGAAATCGGATCACACCTTTTTTCAATATGTCTTGAAAGATTATTGCAACCCATTGCTATAAGCATATGCTTTGGTGTGCTCTAATTATCGTGAAGTTAAGAAACATTGTCACGAAGTCACTATATTTGTTATACAATGAAACATTGAAAAGCTTGTGGCGTCGTGTAACTGTCTTTTTCTCATATGGAAATATTAAGCAATAGAAATGCGCTTGTTATTTATGGCATTTGGTATATGGTGATGATCAATGGCTCATGGAAAGACTTTTGAGACTTTTATGACCATAGTAGATTCACATCAGCCGTACATCTGATGTCTAGGCCCGTCCCTTACGACGCTCCTGATTGGCTGTTGATAAGCCAGTCACAGAGCTGGAAACTCTCGGTCTCGCGAGAGAGTTCACATAGGCAGGATGTGTGTTTCACCTCTCCTGAGGGATACTTTTGCAAGACGTATCCCTCAGGGGAGGTGGAACATAAATCCTGCCTGTGTGAACTCTCGAGAGAGACTGAGAGTTTCCAGCTCTGTGACTGGCTTATCAACAGCCAATCAGGACCGTCGTAAGGGACAGGCCTAGACATCAGATGCACGGTTGATGTGAATCTACTATAGTTTGTGTCCAAGTTTTGCTGAGGTGTTTTTGGGGAATGGAGTTTTGTATTCACAAGGAGGATAATCAAATAGATCATACGGTCGTTAGCTTCTTGGTATAAACAGTAAAAGAAGAACTGGAAAATAAAACTAAATTTGTATAGATTTTTTACCTAATGATACTTAATTGCATATTTAGCTGGTTGAATGAATAGGAAATATTTTATGACTATCGCTAGTATAGTTAATAAAAAAATATTTTTGGTTATACTGTGCTTTCAAATAAGGGAATGACTTAATTCCATATTTTCAGCGGGTATTTTTGTTTTTCTTTTTATCTCTTCTTTGTTTTGTTCATAAGGCTTCTGTTCATTAAATTTGAAGCTGACTGGATTCAGGGTCACATTTGCGTTGGAAGAAAGAAATCCCGTTACTTTCGTCCTTTGTTGAGGTTCAGGGGGATAAAGAGCTACTTATGATGACGAAAATAGTCCTTAGATTCCAATCTCAAGCTTGGTTACAATAGGATTGTCAAGCTTAGGGATAACTTCCTAAGCTTTAGGAAAACTTGCAGCAAACGGCAGTATTCTGGTTCAAGCAGCAACTTAACCGTGACATTTTTTCGTCCATCAAGTCGCTAGTGAACGTAGAACTGAGATCAGAATATTGGAGACATTAAAGTTTCCCGTAAATGTAGCTTGTAGTAAAATCTGTGCTTTGGAAGTAAATATTAAACACTTCTTTTGAGATGACATTCAGAAATCTTCAGTATCTTATTTATTTACTGCATAATTACGATTTCACGGTGATCGGGACATTGAGATGCACCTTTTGCATACTTAATTCCTTTTGAAAGGTGAAGTTTGAACTAGGCATATCCCATGCCGTAGTCAGTGAGTCCTTTGTTATCTCTCTCTCTCTCTCTCTCTCTCTCTCTCTCTCTCTCTCTCTCTCTCTCTCTCTCTCTCTGACATTATTGTTTCCATCTCCATGCCAGCATTTTTCATTTACCAATTTTCGTTCCTAACCATATACAGCAGCATATGAATGTATATATATATATATCTATATATATATATATCTATATATATATATATATATCATATGAATAAAGGTTTGTTTGCCACGAAGGAAAAAATGGAAAAAGCGAGATAGACCGAGTACTTTTCGGTCATTGTTCCGACCCTTTACTAAGGCATCTGCCTTCGTAACGGGTCGGAAAGTACTCGGCTATCTCGCATTTTCATTTTTTCCTTCGTGGCAAAAACCTTCTTTCTATTAAATCAGCATCACGTTTTATATACTTCGTGATCAAGTTATCCTATATATATATATATATATATATATATATATTATATAGTATATATATATTATAGACATTCATATATACATACACACTCGCGCAAAGGGGAGAACGTTGTACGAAGTGGCTGATATTATGGTCGTCTCCTGAATAAAGAATTTACTATTGTATTTTTTTAAGCATCCCTGTCATAAGAAACGGCTTATTAGGGAAAAAGAAGATAATTCCTTGCCTGACAAAAACCTATATTTAGAGCATGTTTTGGAAACGATGAATATACAAAGACATTTCAAAATACATATTTTCAATTTGGAATGACTAGGGAAACGGACTTGGAAGATGGAGCATTTGATAATGCTCGACAGTTATTGCTTTGAACGTCACTAACTGAGTTCAGTTTCTCACTGCATTCCTCCAGAATACTGCATTTGCTTCCCAGTTGTGCTGGTGGGTGCGTTCGATACTTACTTATTGACTGAGTAACTTCAAAAATTTACTCCTGTTTGCGTCGAAACTTAATGGCCTCATCATATTTTCTGCGTCCGAAGTTTATAATGAAACTCAAAGAATGACCTTAAATGATAATGTTCATTGAGCTTTTAGAGTAATAAGCCTCCTTCCCTACTTCAGAATGTAGTGGGTCTTTATGTATTTATTTATCATGGTGCCTAAATTCCTGAAATTATTAGTTGATAAAATGTGGCGTGCTAAGTATTGCTTTGATTAAATATGAGAAAATTTTAGTGTAAGTTCTAAAACGTCTTTGACTATGTATGGGAAACGGATGAACTGTGTGCTCTTGACTGTATGAAAAGACGAGAAGACATCCGTAGTCATCTTTCATGAAGACCTTTCCAAACACTGAGCTCTGGAGCAAGGTCCAGAATCCCATACCAAGCGCCTCAGTGGCGTGGTCGGTATGGTGTTGGCGTGCTACCTCGGTGGCCGCGCGTTCGATTCTCGGGTGTGAGAAATGAGTATTTTTGGTGATATAAGTTCACTCTCGACGTGGTTCGGAAGTCACGTGAAGCCGTTGGTCCCGTTGCTGAATAACCACTGGTTCCATGCAACGTAAAAACACCATACAAACAAAATCCCATAACCATTCCCCTACAGAGTATGTATGTATGCATGTGTATGGAGTGTGCGTTTGTATGTAGATATACATTGGATACATTGGGCGTGTTTTAAAGGGTCCCTCTTACATCGCTGCGCATTGGGTTTGTGGAACTTGCTCGCCTTGTGAGAAGGAGCATAATTTTTTCCGAAGTGAAAGAGCTCAATGGAGGTTGCTTTTGAATGTAGTGCCGAATGTCACATATATGGAATGATGGGATTTATATATTATATATATATATATATATATATATATATATATATATATATATATATATTATATATGGATGAACTTTATATCACTTACATAATTGTTCTGTGCATCAAACAGTTAATAACAGGATCTCATCTAAAACTGAATAGTATCTAGCAGAGATTTATTCGAGAAAATTAACAAATTAAGAAGCTTTCTAGGATTAACAGTCTGCATCGTCTGCATCCATTCTATGGGTTAGCCCTGGAAAGCTTGTAACTCTTCCTAAATAAATATCTCTGCTATATACCAGATACCATCTAGCTTAACTGAAGTCCTGTTATATATATATATATATATATATATATATATATATATATATATATATATATATAAAATAATAAAATCCGAGTGGATCTTTCTCGTTTTTCTGCCCTGGGTTTGGGGGGGGCAGGGTAGGGGATCGGGAGGTTAGAGGAGACATGTCAAATCCACTACCCTCCTGTAAACTTGCTTGTGCGCCCCTGGGTAGGGCGGGTTAGGTAAGGGGATCGGGAAGGTGAGGGAGATATGACGGGCAGCGCGGGTTCCAGCGCAGCGTAACGCGCGCCATCATGTTAGTATACATATACGAATTACAACGAACTCAAGAAGATACAAAGCGGTCAAATACTATGTCTGCAACAACTGGTCTTTTGAATGAGACCCCAGCCTGAAGCCGGTGATATTTTCCGGGCCCTTCCCATACAGAGATGGAGCTTTAGAGATTTGTGTGTGTATCCGTGCACTCTCATGAACAAATGGGTCTGGGATTCCAGCGAATGAGTTGTGGAGTAGCGGCAAAGCATGTGTTTTCTTACTTGGAGAGTCACAGACAGTTGCTGAGCAGTATGGAAGAATCTTACCATTTTGATATAGTAAGAGAGAGAGAGAGAGAGAGAGAGTATATCTATCTATCGTCTTATTACACAAGAGTTAGGGGCCTATATGAATGGTGGGTGCCAGTGTTTCAATCTTCCTTCGTGGCTGTAACTTTGTTTTTATAATCATCACGTTTTTATTTCTTCGGTATTTAAAATCTAACACACACACACATACACATAATGTGTGTGTATATATATTATATATTAGATTATATATATAATATATATATATATATATATATATAAATATATATAAATATATACTATTATATAAATATATATATTTATATCTATATATATAATACTTAATATAATAATGTATAATAAATATTATTATATTATATATATATATATATAATATGCTATATAAATTAATATATATATATATGTATTTAATATATAATATATTATATATATGGTAAATATATATATATATCTTAATATATAATAAGCTATATGGAAATATCGCTGCTTGAAAGAATGGAAAACATGATGAAAAAAGAAGGGCAGGCTTAGTAAAAAAAACTACAGAGGTAATAAAGAGTACAATTAAGAGGGTATGGGCGTGTGTTTGAGGATGGATGACGAGGAGGGAGTGAAGAGAGCTTGGGAGGAACCTGTCAGAGGAAGAAGATCGAGAGGGAGACAGAGAATTAGATTGGCGATCTAAAGTGAATGGAAGATATTGAGAAGAAGAGGTTTTTGGTGGAGGATGATGCGTTTGATAGAAGGCAGTGGAGGAGAAGGCGCATCAGGCAACCGACCCCTTAATGTAGGAATAGCGGAGGAAAAGAAGATATTTATATATATATATATATATATATATATTAGTATATATATATATATATGTATATATATATGATATATATATATATATATATATATATATATATATATATATTCTGCGTTTGTAGTTGAGAGAGAGAGAGAGAGAGAGAGAGAGAGAGAGAGAGAGAGAGAGAGAGAGAGAAAATGGCTCAATTTTTAAATCTTTAAACCTGCAGAGATTCAGATAGTAAGCAATTCATAATACCCATTCACTCTTCACGTACAATATAATAGAATAAAAGACGGAGATATATTAATGCATTGAAGTTTGTATGGAAGATCAAAGGTGTCACAAAGTTACCCAGAATTTTATCATCCTACCGAAGTGCATGGAAACTCCGACGGCAACCGTTGTTTATGGCGATTTTACCACGTTGCCAGAAGTGGAGTTTTAGTAGTCAGTTTTAGTAGTCGCAGGAACTGATCTTTCCAGTCAAAAGACGGGATCTTTTGACGTAGTTATCACCTCGTTTGGAAAGTGACCTGAAAGGAAGAATGCGACCTGAGGCGTCTCTTGGTATTTTTGGGTATGTTTGGCAGGGGACATTTTCATATTCCCAGAAAAGTGACGTTACTTTGGACCTTTTTATTTTTGTATTTCCTTTAAATGAAAATTATTTACTTTACATGAAGGTTTTATATTATTCTAATGTTAATGTTACCTTGAATTATTTTGCTCTTTTATCCTTTGAAATTTTGCGTAATTTTAAATGGAAATGTTAGTTTATGAATATGTATATTTGTTGACATTTTCTGTTTTTATATTCTTTTAGCGGAAGTTATATTGGAAATTTTTGGATGCTATAAAAAGGGATGTGGTGACGGCCTTTTTTAATATTATTTAGAGAGGGATTTTACATACGTTTTGTATTATCCTAAGAGGAACTTGCAGTTGAGCATATCAGTATTGGACATTTTGACTTATAAGGAAGATCATGATTTTGTTTTCATGAATTTGAAATTTGATGTCATTGGGGATAATTGCCGTTTTGTATGGGAATATGACTTCAGAAAAAGTTGTATTCTTTTGAGGGCACGTCACTATGCGTGTCAATTTAAAATTTATTTAAGATATATTTTTTTTGGGGGGGCGGGGCAGTAGTGCAAGGGGAGACGTGACACACGGTATTCTGGGACTCACTAAAGGCGAATGTGATCCTGGAATTTTTTTCTATCCCGCGAAAAGGAAAGGAAACATCCCATCAGCGGTGGTCATTACTCGAGCCATCAATTCCTAAGTACGCTGATTTAAGAGAGACCGTAAAATGTCAGGTGCAGTGGTCGTTAGAGACTTTTCCTGAGTGTGATGTTACACGAAAGTTGGAGGGAAGTGTCATTTTAGTTCTGTCCATTTTATCGTAGTCCCACCTCGGCTAAAACAGACGAGGCTGAGGAATCCTTTTAGTCGGTCTGTCAAGCCAATCCATGTGGTTTTCAGTTTTATCTTCGTCTCACACTGAAAGACTATGGAATTTAGATACTGGTTTCTGCTTGTGTCTGTCATCTCTGGTTTATCTTCGTCTCACTGAAAACTATGGAATTTAGATACTGGTTTGTCCTTGTATCTGTCATCCCTGTTAACGTGGAAAACCATCTGGAGAGATAATCGTTTTCCCTTTTGTGTCTTTCCACCATTTTTAGTCTTTTCCATTACCTGCCTAGAGTTATTATGCAAGGATTTATGCGATTATTTATTCAGTTCTTATAAAGAGTTGTGTTAGCTTCACCCTGACGCTGCGAACACCTGCAGTCACACATGTCTGCTGAGTTTTGTGTTAACTCCGGTCTTTGAGACCGAAGTAATTGTAGGAAAAATGGAGATCAGTATTATTATTATTCATTTTTGCCCTGTCTTTGTGAAAGCTATTTACATTAGCTCTAAGCACTTCATTTAGTGCGTGATACGTCAGACGACCTCTTCATTGTCTCCTCCGTAAGAGTGCTTGGAGCCATTGAAGGTTTTATGAAACTGTACCGATTGCATTCTGGAGTAGCCTGGAAAGACAGTTAGCCTTCACTAACTATAATCATTAAAGCTTTTGGTGGTTAAAATAAAGGAGGTAAAATCTTTGTAATCTTGGTTGACTAATCAGATACACGAAAATACCTTTGAAAATATTTTTTACCGGAATATGAAACTGCTCAAAAGCATTTTCTGGAGAGGAAACATTTGTTAGAAACGTTTTTCCACGATGACTCCCTGGCGAGAGCAAAAAAGGAAAGGAGATGAGAAATATTTACTTAAGAGAAAGAGAAGAGTCGTCGTCTCTTTTGGCGTTGATATAAAGGCCTTCTGCGGTCGGCACACTTGGGGAAATGGCTTGCAATATTGCATTTGTCGTATATTGGGGCGTAAATATTGCTCTGTTGCAAAATGACGTTGTTGCACGAAGAAGATTACCTCTTGCTTGGCACTTTTAGTAATGAGGAAGAGTGAAGTGTCCGAAATAGCATTTTTTTTTTAATATATATATATTGTTCCTCGTTGGACGAGTGAGTTATGTGCTCGCCTACCGATTCGATGGTCGTGAGTTCGATTCCCCACTCTGCCAACGTGGAATCGGAGGAATTTATTTATGGTGATTAGAAATTCACTTCTCGATATAATGTGGTTCGGATACCACAATAAGCTGTAGGTCCCCTTTGCTAGGTAACCAATTGGTTCCTAGCCATCTAAAAAGTATCTAATCCTTTGGGCCAGGTAAAACTAAGTTATACGTATTTTTCCTTGAATTGATTATTGTAAGAAAAAGTATTTTTCCCGAATTGAATGCACGGTTTAACGTTTAACGATGGAAGTGCCCTTGATATTGTGAGGTGATGTGCGTAATTGTACGCTTTTTTAAATTGGGAGAACGTTTTGACAATGAATATGCAGTATTGTCGAGGTAAGAGCAAGGTTCTGATTTGTATTGCATTGACAGGAGAGTGTCTTTCCGTTATGATTGGTTTCACTGACGGTCTTGTAGTTCAAAATTTCTCAAATATGTGGCTTGTTTTTTCAAGAGTGCTGAAGATACTGTCGGGAACTGTGTTGAAGGCAGTTGAGTGACTGACTGCAAGTGTTGGGAAGGATTATTAGCTCCCGACTTCATAATTTTTCATAAAAAATCAACGTTAGCAAAATGGTGACGCGCTTATTCAGGGCGTTGGGCTTTTGGGTCTCATTGTAACCGATTACAAATCATTTGGGTATTCCATTGAGGGCTGAGAGATGTGTATTTATGGTGATAGAAGTGCACTCTCGACGTGGTCCGGAAGTCACATAAAGTAGTTGGTCCCGTTGCTGAAAAACCACTGGTTCCATGCAACGTATAAACACCATAAACAAACAAACAAACAAACAAACAAGCAAACAAACAAACAGATCATTTGCCAGTGTCAATAAGGATCTGGGATTGGCAAGTGATCCCCAATCCAAATAAATAAAAAATAAAAAAAAAAAAAGTTTCCTTAATTTCATTTAATACGATGATCAGCGTTGTTTGAAAAGGGCCTTCGATAAGTTAAAAGTTAACTTTATGTGCGTTTTTGTTACAAGTTTTCAAAGTGTCATAAGTGATTTGATTATTAAAAACACTTAATTATCAAAATATTTACTTGTTGCAGCGAACACTTTAAAATTATTTGTATACCTGTTGTTTTTTCACTATTTTCCTACGTTGCCTCACCACTTATGAAGTATTGACAAGTATTTACGTGCATGTGAATACTTAATGAGAGTGTTCTTGCTGGTGTATTTGTGCATGTTTGTGTGTATGAGAGAGAGAGAGAGAGAGAGAGAGAGAGAGAGAGAGAGAGAGAGAGAGAGAATCTTTGCAAAGAAGAGTGTTCTTGTTGATGTATTTGTGTATGTTTGAGAGAGAGAGAGAGAGAGAGAGAGAGAGAGAGAGAGAGAGAATATCTTTACAAAGAAGAGTGTTCTTGTTGATGTATTTGTGTATGTTTGAGAGAGAGAGAGAGAGAGAGAGAGAGAGAGAGAGAGAGAGAGAGAGAGAAATATCTTTACAAAGAAGAGTGTTCTTGTTGATGTATTTATGTATGTTTGTGTGTGTGTGTGTGTGTGTGTGTGTGTGAGAGAGAGAGAGAGAGAGAGAGGAGAGAGAGAGAGAGAATATCTTTACAAAGAAGAATGTTCTTGTTGATGTATTTGTGTATGTTTGTGTGTGTGTGTGTGTGTGTGTGTGTGAGAGAGAGAGAGAGAGAAAATATCTTTACAAAGAAGAGTGTTCTTGTTGATGTATTTGTATGTGTGTGTGTGTGTGTGTGTGTGTGTGAGAGAGAGAGAGAGAGAGAGAGAGAAAATATCTTTACAAAGAAGAATGTTCTTGTTGATGTATTTGTGTATGTTTGTGTGTGTGTGTGTGTGTGTGTGTGTGAGAGAGAGAGAGAGAGATAGAGAGAGAGAGAGAGAGAGAGAGAGAATTCGCAAAGAAAGCTCTCGCAAAATAGCACATCCTTATGAACAAGAGGAAAACGTATTGGAGAGTTTTAACAATGGTGGATGAACGGTCAAAGAAATTCATGTACGCGACAAAGGGGAAATGTGAAAACCTGAGCGGTAAATGAAACAACAAACGTCTCGCCTTCCAAGAAGTCCGACTTCAAAAACACCTGGATGTCAATCAGGGACTCCAGTGAAGTGAACAGTCATTGCCGATGAAAAAAAAAATAAAGAAAAAAAACCCGGAAAACAACAATCAAAAGGGGAGGGAAAAAGAAAGAAAGAAAGAAAAAAAAGACCTGGTGTCCTCCATTTTATCTCTCTCTCCGCGTTTCCTTTCTTGCCTCTGATGATCGATGTTCTTTTGTCTCGCGAAGTACCCAAATTAACGTTCTGAGGAACCAATCATTTCCCTCTTAATGAACCTGCTCATTTCTCTCAGCGGGCGTAGGCGGCGAATGTCATTTTCCTCACTGATGAAAATCTTCCTCATTTTCAGACACCCACCCCCCTCGCCCACCCCACGCCCCCTCGAAGTTCATTTCTTCGTACCCACACGGACCCCGTCCCCTTCCCCACGTAGCACGTGTAAACACAGCCCAAACACATACCCTCTCTTTCACCCACACGGACACTGATCTCCTCCTACCGTCTTAAGTTCTCCATTCCCACATACCCCTTTTTCCTTCCCCACATAATCCATCTACACCTGATAATAATAATAATAATAATAATAATAATTAATAATAATAATAATAATAATAATAATAATAATTAAAGGTACCCCATCTGTAACCCATCTACGCAAACTCCATCTCCTCCCTTTTCTAAGATTTGATCATTCCCCCCCCCCCCCCCCCCCCCCCGCCTCCAAGTTCGTCTCTCCAGATTCACAACCTCCTCCTCCCCCTACCCCTACCCACTCCAGAGAGATGCATTTACATTATTTCGACTATTTGCCGAACGACTTGCCAAGGTTTGAAATACTGCATAACCCTTAAAACGTAAGCCCAGATGTAGTAATGTATGTATATTTTAACATAACATTGCGCATTTCTGTTTGAAAATAGTTAAGAATTTTGAATATATTTTGCATATGATAAACTTCTTTTAAGCTTTTTTCTTACCCCGCTTAAAAAATTTGCACAAAATACGCTTACTTGCGAGGGGAACGTGAACGTATCTGTAGTACACATTTCTTGCACACGACTTCCTTTATTTTGCAAGAAGACAGATTCAAAATAATTTTTAAATTCGCCGCATTTCATTAATATATGTTTTCGCGAGCGCTCAAAATTACACCCCTGCATGTGTTCGCCTTCTGCTGGAAACCCCTTGGGAAATTCACGTCTCTTTAAAAAGTGAGTGAGAGCGAACACGCCAATGCATGTAACTTAGAGCACTTAAGTGCGTATAAGTGGAAAGCATAAGAGCGCAAATTTCTATAAAAGCCCTCCTCATACAAGGTAATCGGCCATAATGGAGGTGGAAATAGTAATTCCCTTCCAAAATTTACTTAGGGAAAAAATATCCGGTCGCGCAAAGTTTATTCTCAGATTCGTGTTGCATCAGACGAGTTTCTTCCCCGGCTCTTTCTCTTTCACTGAACGATAAATTCTTTTGCTTCTAACACGTTACCGTGGCTCACTTTTATGCAAAGAACAACAAATACACGCCTGTTGTCCTGTATACACTCGCGCGGTATTGGATAACTATTTTATTTAATATATATGTGTATTAATATATATATATATATATATATATATATATATATATATATATATATATATATATATATATATATGTGTGTGTGTGTGTGTGTGTGTGGTGTGTGTGTGTGTGTGATTGTAATCACTTTAGCACGTGATTCATTTATAATAAGAGACGGGGTGTAGGTCCTGGCCACTTACGTCAATATATATATATATATATATAATATATATATATATATATATATATATATATATATATATTTTTATATATATACACATACATACATACATACATACATACGCACACGCACACATATATATATATATGTATGTATGTATATTTATATATACATGTGTGTGTCTGCGTACGTTCACAGGCATTTAAGTATGTATAATGCGTACGTTCATTCTGTCAGATATTCCTCCCCGATCTCGGACAGAATCTCAATTCGTTAGAGCATTATTCAGGTCGGATTTGTCGACAATCTGGGTGATTTGCAGTCTTATTTCTCCAAATATTAACTGATTGATTAATTTTCAACGTTTTTCAAACTCGAATAACCTAGTCATAAAACTTTAATATTTGAAACCCGTAATTTCTCAGGTATAGTTATTCCTTGCTAAACTGACTGGTCGCCGTACGCGTAATTCTGCAAAGATATATTTTCTTACAACTGTCAGTTCCAGAAAAAAAGAAGAAATACTCCGTTATTTCTGGCACTCGAGTCTTCCTCATTACCAAGAGTGCGAAGCCAGAAGTAATCTTGTTCGCGCTACTAAGCCATTTTGCAACAAAGCAATATTTACGCGCCAATATCCAGCAAATGCAATATTGCGAGCCATTTCCCCAAATGTACCAACCACAGACAGCCTTTATATCAACGCCCAAAAGAGAAGACCCTCCTCTTCCCTTCGGTAGACATTTCTCATCGTTTCCCTCCTAATCTCTCCAGGGACTCATCTTGGAAAAACGCTCTTGGTAAAGTTGATGCTCCTAAGTGGCTTCCTTCTTTGGCTAAAATATATTCACAGTCTATGCTTGCTCGACCAAGATTTCAAGGGCTTTCCCCCTGCCTCAGTGGCGTGATCGGCATGGTCTTGGCCTGCCACCTCAGTGGCCACGAGTTCGATTATCGGCCATTCCACTGAGGGATGAGAGATATGTATTTCTGATGAAAGAAGTTCACTCGCGACGTGGTTCGGAAGTCACATAAAGCCGGTGGTCCAGTTGCTGAATAACCACTGGTTTCATGCAACGTAAAAATACCATACAAACAAACAAACAAACAAACAAAGGCCTTCCCTGCATGATTTAAAGCCGCAGTGAGTAACATTCAGATTATGAGTTACCTATCTGTCAAAAACTCAGAGAACAACAGAGGCACAAAGAGGGGTGGTTGAATAATAGTATCCCTATTAAAATCGCTGCTGTCTAACGGCATGAGAAACAGAGATAAACAGACTGAGAGAGAATGATTCATGAGGTATGATTTTAGTATGATACTGAACCAGTATCATATTCTTAACTATCCAAACATTCTGTTGACATTAAAAATTAAAGGTTATTTACTACACGGATATTTTCATACTGGCTCCTTTATTCTTTGAGTAGTGTTTGATTTCAATTACTATATATATATATATATATATATATATATATATATATATATATATATATATATATATATATATATATACATATTTTTTATATGATTTTCAACTTTATATAAATGCATACGAAGATTGGACGAAGAGATAGTGTTTAAAGGGAGAGTAGGCTCCGGCGATACAGAAAAAAAAATAATCTTATTCATTCATTTATTTATGTAATTCTAAGTCTTTGATTTTTTCCCTGCACTTTCCACACACGTTCGTTTGATGCATTTTTCTTCAAGGCAGTTGCCTTTAGCGTAGTTTCGACGAATCACATTTTATTCGGGGTTGAAAGTTCATAATATTCTGTATGCAACGTGATACATTCACTTCAATTTATTTATGGCAGTGGAGCTCCCCAGGGCGTTTGTAGAATTAATGTTGATGGCTGGTGCGGACCGTAAATTGCTTTAATGACTGTCAGCACAGTTGTTTTCTAAATTAGATTAAGGGAAATTTCGCAGTGGATTTTGCATGGCCGCTCTGACACTCTGTCTTCTGGCTGTTGTGATGTTCATCTTATTTCGACGCCAAAGATGTTGATCACGTGTGAAAAATTTACAGGCTTGAAATTCTACATTGCGTTGCTTGGGTTAGTGTAGTAAAATTGTATTTTTCCCTAAATAATGGTTAAAGTTAAGTATATCTTAGTTTTACCAGCCCACCGAGCTGATTAACAGCTCTCCTAGGGATGGCTCGAAGGATTAGATATCTTTACGTGGCTAGGAACCAGTTGGTCACCTTAGCAACGGAACCTACAGTTTATTGTGGGATCCGAACCACATTATATCGAGAAATGAACTTCGGACCACCGGATTGGTAGCCGAGCGCGAAAACCACCCCCTCCCAACAAGGAACTCCTAAATAATGGTGAATGGGCCTTATATAAGTAATGGCAAATAAGCATAAATGCCATCATTGCATAAGAAACGGAAAATGGAAATAAATGACAGCATACTTAGTAAATGTGACATATTCCAGCAAACGAGTCCAGCTTTCTTGCTGTCATCTTTTACATTTCTAATATTGTTTAAAATCTGAATTTGGCATTTGGTTAGTTTTGCATATTGTAAATGATAATTTTTAGGCCAAGGAACCACTGGTGAAAACTGGCTTCCGGTAGGCGATGGGAATTCTAAATGCGTGAATTTTATTACTCTTAGACTGCTGGTGGTGCACAAAGAAAATAAGTTGGCCTTATTGGTAAGCATTGCATTTCATTAAATAGAGATGATGTAATGGAAATCATGCAGTATTTTAGACTCATTCAACTGCAAAACGTATCCCAGTAAATACTTTTACCAATGCTTGTGTGTCTCTCACTGGACGTGAGACAAAAAAATATATATGCATCCATTTATTTGAAATATGTAGCTGCCCGCATTGTTTGTCCTTTCATTTTTGAGCTGTGAAACTTCACAACAAAGCATTTTGAATTACGCTCGTCGTTCATATTTACGGCATTTTTAAAATGGTGTTAGTGATGTTTCATTTGCGTATATTTTCTATATATTTTTTTTTTACGGCGTCGCTCTGATATTAATTTATGAATGGCTTCCTTTCCTACATGTATTTTTATTTTCAATTTGTCCTTTAGATTTTGTGGCACATTGTTCGGTCCGATTTTTTGTTTTTTCGCTGGCAAAATTTATAAAAACGCAAAAATAACTTTTTTTTTGTCGATATTTACTC
>NC_087202.1:77368692-77391192 GCF_015104395.2 Macrobrachium nipponense | reverse complement strand
GTTGGAATTCGTCGCGAAACGTCGGCATTTAAATAAACTGTACATGGATGAGGATGCCTTTCCCTACTACTTCCTTCGTGAGAGAGAGAGGTAGAGAGAGGAGAGAGAGGAGATAGAGAGAGAGCGAGAGAGGAGAGAGAAGAGAGAGATATATATATGTTTGTGTGTGTTTGTGTTTGTGTGTGTGCGTGCGTGCGCGCCATAAAACGCTTCCTTCAGAGAGGAAATGTCACCTACACATATGTAAACTGTTACCTGTACGATCTCAACCAAATGGAAGATCATGGTGAGCTCTCTCATTGAAAAGAAGAGGTCCGCAGGGAAGCGCTCGCAATTACTCTAAGCCTATAAAGGTTGTCTATAATCTCCTTTGGTCAGTTAGAATTTTTATTTTTTATTTTTCGTGAAAAGAGTGTAAGGTATCGAGCTTCTGACTCCCTCCTCTTGCGGTATATAGTACGTGAAGCGTCTGATGTCTTTGGGGGTTTCATGCACAGAGGTAGGTCCGACGTCTGTTTTATCGGTACAAGCTTGTACTTGGCAGTAAGCCTTAGTTTATACACACACACACACACACAAACACACACATATATATATATATGTATATATATATGTGTATGTATTTATATATAATATATATATATATATATATATATATATATATCATGTGTACGAGCGTGTGTATACATGTAATATACATACATGCATATATATATATTATATATATATTATAACACACACATACATATATATATATATATAATATATATATACGATATATATATATATACATGTATGTATGTATGTATGTATATTACATGGATACACACGCTCGCACACACAAGTATATATACATACATATATATACACACATATATATGTATATATATATATATATATATAAATGAAAATATTTCACCTTTATACCTATTGCACCGTTAAACTCTTTCCAGTGGCCAAATCCTAAAAATCCTGGGAGGCTTGGGTCTCCTGTCCACGTCAAGGAAAATGAAGAGGGAAGGATGTCCTATTCGATGGCTGGAAAGCGTAACAAATTGATTAGTTGTTGGCTGGATGGAACTGTTCTTTCTTTTATCTTATTTTATTTTATTTTTTCATTCTGCTGTGCACCGCTGTTAGTTCAAGTAACCCCAACAGGCAGAGGATAATACTGGGTATTTCGATTATTTGTTTGAATCAGATATACGATTTTATTGCTAAGCACTCAATGAAAAATGGAGGAACAGTAACTATTATAATTATCATCGCGAATGCAAGTTACGGTATTATATTTTAAGCGTTATATTCTCGGTAGACCAATTCCCCCCCCCTCCCCCCCGCCCCCATTCCAAAAATATGTCAAATGGTAACCACCAGTTGTTGGCAAGCAAAGTTGTTGGTGAAGATTCCTCCCATTATAAAGGAAAACAATAGAAAGGGTTTTTTTCCCATATACATTTCGAACATGTTTGTGGAACACATTGTCGTCATTAGGGATCGTGCCTTCAGGTATGTCTAGTCATAACCCCCTTATATGCTTTTACTGCCACTCCATTGTTGCCTGCTGAACCGGAATATGATTAAATTCTGCTTCTCTCATTTCGCCAATGTATAGACTAGGTAAGACTCCTTTGAATCTAAAAGAAGACAAAGAGAAGTTTGTACTTTTCGCATTTTCTTTCTTTCTCCAACCCCCCCCCCCCCCCCCCCCCCCCCCCCCCACCCCCCCCCCCCCCGGCCACCCATATCCTCTTCCCGAAAGCTTTTAGTAGCACGTATGTACGTATGTGCGTCCGCTAGCTTGGGTACGGCCGTCGGCGTTAAAAGAAGGAGAAGAAAAAAAAAAACACCAAGATTATCACTGGCTCATTCCTGCGAGAGTCTATATTCGCCTGAGGATTCATTTTTACGTAAATGAAAACGTTTGTCGGTGTTTTGCGTCCGTTTACTTTGTTTTTCTGTTCATAACTGCTTGTCAAATATTTGCCCAAATCATAACTCTTGTCCTTCTGTCCCTCTCGTATTACATTGTTTAGTTTAGTTTACAATCTTATATGATTATGCAAATATATATATATATATATATATATATATATATATATATATATATATATATATATATATATATAATATATTATATACCTGTAGATATGTATGTAAGAGAAAAGATGTACAGGACGGAGGAAGATGGAGAAGGCTGACTAGAAACAGCGCCCCCATATAGAAATGGGAGAAGCTGAAGGCAAAGGAGAAGAAGAAGAAGAAGATATGTATTGTGGCTGGCGGACTCTTCCTTTGACGGGGGACGAGTCTTAAAAATTATTTTTCATTTTTATTCCATGAGGTTTGATTTGTCCAAAGAAGGCGTTCGTTACCTCAGTGCCTCTTGGCCCCCCTTCATGCTCGTACTCTGGAAGAGTAACTTGTTGCTTTAAATGTTTGTTTTTCCGCGTTTTACGTTAGGCTGGATACACGGGCCAGGCTATGGTATGCTCGGTCAGATCCATGGCGATGTTCTCTCGGCCAGTTTTAGTATAAACTGACGACGGGAATTTGAGAGAGAGAGAGTGTGTTTGTGTATGTGTGTGTGTATTGTCTGTTTTTTCGTGTATTTTTTTCTGTGATTTGGCATACTTTTCATATTGTATGTATTTTTTTAAAATGATTTGCAATATAGTCTGTGGACATTTGCTTAGCAACCTAATTGCTCTTTATTCCTTGTTCACCATAATAGCAATAATTAGAGATTATTTTATGAAAGCAGCTTTTGGTAACAGATCTCCGCTAATTTACGGATATTTTCTGTATTAAAATAAGAACGAGCAACCCATGGCAGAGTAGCTCATGGCAGAATTCTGTTTTCCACCTTAGTTTAATAATAATAATTTATCTGTGGAGAGGTAGACTTCTTACCATGGTGTGCTGTAGTTCAGTTTAGATGGTGACAGACCTGCAGTGACTGATGGCGTGCTTTGAAACCTTTATTTTTTGTGTATAGCCCTATTGTCTGTAATTTGTTTGTTCAGAATTGCAGTTACCTATGTGATATTTAGAAACCCCGTTCCTGTATTACGTAGGTGATGTTGTGGAAACTTCATTCCTTCGAATGATCCTATTGTGTTGGAATTACTTATTCAAAAATCGAATGATGTAAGTTATACTCTGGAAGCTTCGTTTCTGCTTCAGGGCCCCATGGTGTCTCTTAAATTCTTGTTACTTTTGTTTCTCTAATTCTGTAAATCTACTGGTTCATAAGTGGTTCTTCGAAATTTCTGTTCTCAAGATACGGCATTTTTGCCCGTGGTAAACTTCTCAAACTGTAGTGCCCTAGGTAGGGTTTAGGAACCTTCGTTCCTCCAGTACTGCCTTTTGATGTCTAATTAACATGTTCAAAACTGCTTTGACAAAAGTAATGTTTTCGAAGAATATAACCCCTGGTTTGAGCCACGTGTGTATCGCATTTACATGTTCAGAACTGGAGTGGAATCTGTTATCCTCCGTCGTGTTTCTAAGCCGTGTCTTATGTATTGCCTGACTCAAAGCTGCAGTGACAGTTTGGAACATTTATTCATAGAGTATGACATTATTGTAGCTATAATTTTCTGGTTTAGAAATGTAGTGTCATCTGCGAGTCTATGGCATCTTTATTTTGACATATTTTATTCCGGAGGACCCTTGTTCCGCATCATTGGAATTGGAGTATAAACTTAAGGCCAGACGTCAAGCGTTGGAACCTATGGTTCATTCAGAGCTGAAAATATTAGGTAGGGGTGTTCGATGAGATGCGCATGAGCCTTCTGTGTAGGTGTATGTAGCGGCTAGCATTGAGGAAGTTTTACTGCACGGGGGTTCATCCACAATGCTGCAGGCTGTGACAGTCCGTTCTTTCTTCTCATATATGTATGTATATATATGTATGTATGTATATATATATATATATATATATATTATATATATATATATATAAAAGATAAACTTTCAAAAACTCTTTTCCACAAATATAAACAAAGATCCGCAAAAGTATACTTCAGAAAAATCTCGGAGGACACTCCCGAATAGAAAAGGTATCTTGATGCGTTTTGTGCAGCAAATATTTGTCATTAGAGCAGGCAACTTAAAGCGGAACTGGACTTGCCGAACAAAATAGGACGCTTAGAGGCGCTTCTCGTTAACGCTAACGAGATGCGGGAAAGCTGTCCTTGGTATTGCTACTAGCGTTTGAACGAGCTGAGTTCTGCATTATATAATCATGTTCATGCAATCAGAGTTTTGTGGATGTTTCACGCTATACTAATCAAGCCGGAATGGTTTTGATTAAGTTCATTTACGCTGAATGTTATTCCTGATATTATACTAGTTATATTACTTGTGATTAGGTGCTAAGTGGTTTTAGATGTAGCTTGGTGCCTGCATCTTTTTTAGACTGAATTTTGAGTCGTAAATGCGCCGAGAGCTGAGAAGTCTACAATAATTACGCTTCTTTGAAGTTTCACTCAAACATATATGTATGTATATACCTTATATATGTGTGTATATATACACGTTGGCCTTAGTTGTAAGTTGTTTCGTTTTTTTTTCAATCCCTGTCAGGGAAAATTGTATATATATATATAATATATATATATATATATATATATATATATATATATGCGTGTGTGTATATTCATATGTTGACGTAGTACTTGCTAAACTGTAAGTAGTGATTTCGTGTATTTTACTGCTTTATCATATTTTTGCCACACACAAACGCTTTCATATGTTTATTGCACTCGTTAGACTACAGTGTTTTATGCACGAATTCGTAGCCTCTATTAAAATACTTGCCATGTCATTGAAATCGTGTTCGTGTTTTCCACAGTAACTGTGTTGTCCAAAACTTCAGAATGAAGTCGAGAAACATGTTTACTGCTGATTGAACAAGTTGTTTTCACTGAGAGCCAACGTTATAATTTGTTATTCCGTCAATTTAGAGAGGTGATCACGTGTCAATTAATTTGTTAGATTGGGGATAATGCGTTCAGCTAATTACAGCAGTAATGTATCATACTGCTTAGTTATGAGATTCGTAATATTAAGTCAGGCGGATGAGTGTGGATGCTAATCTTGTTTGTTTGAAATTAGCCTGCTAATGTCGTACTAACTACCTTTGTGAAGCTAAGTATTATAATTGATAAACTCTTAATTTTATGTAAATAAGCAGTCGAATAAAACGCACATCTCTCTATAAAATTAGTTAATATTTCACTCACCTCTGGTGTCCTGCGCCAGATGGTTCAGGTCTGTTGATTTTTAGAAATTTAATGCTCAGTTTCCATATTATTGAACATAAGTGTATTTAAGATTTATTCACCATGTGGTTTTCTAAGAATGTTTGGCATGTATTTGATTTACTGTTTTATGTGATAGTCCGTAGTGCCGGCGAGCACCCATCCAGGATGGAAGTCTTGACTTTTGTTTAGATTTTTTTTTTTTTATCGAACCGCTGAATAAACGAGGGTTGAAGCGCAGGGCTAGGCAACCTATGTAAAAAATTTAGATAAAAGACAGAAAGCAGTGCAAAGTGAACTGCTGACCATTTTGTGAATCACCAACAGTGCGCCTTGCAAGGCAGAGTTTATTCTGAATTTCCTTACTGGTCTTTTGTCCCTTCAGTGGTACTGCGTGTTCCTTTACTTGTGTAAAAGAAGTCAATTTCAAATGGTCGTAATTCATAATTTAGACGAATTCTTTGTTTTTGCCGTATTTAATTAAAAATCTGTTTTATTTTAGTATGATCATATATTTATTGATTGTGAATTTGATTGTTATATTTTACCTTTTTTACTTCTTACCTTATAGAAAAAGTTATGCCTAGTTAGGTTTATATTGCTCTTTCGTATCACTGTGAGGTATTTTTAGATATTATAAAATGACGGGTTTTATCAGCATCAGTTTTAATTACTGGTCAGTAAATATGTGCTACTGGCAAAAAAGTAATTATAGCAAGTGATTCATTCTTTCGACTTGAGCACGTTTACTGGCAGCTTTTATATCAGCTCTAACAAATTTCCGGCGAAGACAGTCAAGGTCGTATGTTCTGATATATTTTTAATGAGTATTTAGAATAATAAATGACAAGACAGACACACACACGTATATGTATTTATGTATGTATATATGTATATATATTAACAATATATGTGTATTAGACTTCATATTTTTATTTTCTGTTTATAACGTTGACTATTTTTACCCTTTTAACATTGTATTTTTATAATGATCTAAGCTTACTTATACGTACATATCCGAATTAGTGCACAAGGACGAAAAACACGTTTGTATTTTGTTACGTCGAACCCATACAAATACACCCTTAGTCGAATATCCGGCAAGCTCACTCCCTCTGATGAGAACGGATTTCAGGTAAACAATCCTATTCCAGAGTCATTGTTGACGTGACATTGCTCGGATACCTCGCTCTCCAATCAGGAATATTAAATAAGTAACACTATTCACGAAGCCAATAAGATCTTGATCAAGGTTCTATATATTTGTCTTGGCGCTTTCGAGTGTACAGTTATTAATATTATTATTGTTATTCTTATTATTATTATTGGTGTGTAGTTCTTCATATTTTCCCAAAGTTATTTTTGTTGTTTGTTGTTGTTGTTTTGGTGTTTTTATTTGTCATCGTTCAAAATCTTCGAGCATCATTATGGAAAAAAAATGAAAGGAATGAAACAGAATCGCAAGGTGTTAAATAATGAAAAAAGTAAAGGTAACACAGTTGTGTAACAGATAGTAAATTAGCCTTCAGATCAATTAAGAACTTTTATCTGGCCGTTATTATTATTCATCGTCGCAAACATTCATAAGGTTTGCCAGCGTAGCCTGCGATTCGGTGGTAGCGAGAGTTGAAGGGGTGGGGTGTGTGGGGGTGGGGGTGGGGGGGGGGGTTGCAAGCTCGACTTTAAAATGTTTTAGATTCCAGTGGCACCAGTCACATGGAGGAAACCAAAAACGCCTTTTGAATACAGAATTCACACTCAGATATAATGACTGACCTGAATTTTGAGACATCAAGAAAAATTGCGAAAAGTTGTTTAGATGTAAGGAGAAAGGCGCTAAATTGTATACACATTTTGTCCCGGCTGTTTAAAAAGAAGTTCTATAATTCCTTGCTGTAGTTGTGGATTAGGCAGACCTTTATTGAGAGAAGATCCCAAAGGGATTAATCCCGCAGGTGGGTAGTGCCGCCAGTGGACCTAATGCGGTGCACTGTAGGCATTATTTAAGGTTCTTTGCAGCATGCCCTCGGCCCCCAGCTGCAACCACTTTCGTTCCTTTTACTGCCCCATCTTTCATATTCTCTTTCTTCAACTTACTTTCCGCCCTCTCCTAACAGTTCATAGTGCAACTGCTTTGAGGAGTTCCTCCTGTTACATACCTTGCAAGCCTTTTACTGCCAATTTCCATTTCAGCGCTGAATGACCTCATAGGTCCCAGCGCTTGGCCTTTGGCCTAAATTCTATATTCAACTTAACTCAACTCAAAGGGATTATACCGGAAGTAAAAGGCATGAAACATTGTAACCTATGACCGACATGGTCCACCTTGCAGAGTCCAGGAATTTGATTTAAATAAGCACAAAGAGGTAAATGGATCTCTGGATTAACATCGCATATTTAAATGTCTAAAACTTTGCAGTCATCCTTGTTGAATGATAACTCTCGGAAGCAAGATATATGACTAAATTATGAAATACTTCAATGATTAAATTATGGAAACATTTAGAACCCGAAGAAGAAAATTCAAATTTCAGGTATGAGACCTAATGGAAATCAGTAAGTGTTGAGAGTATTAATGGCTACGAGAACAGTGCTCTTGGCTAAGACAGGGCTAATCAGGAGGTGCGCTCCTAGAAATCTTTGCTAACCGAGATTTTTGTTTTGGAGGAAGGCTGCAAAATATGAAAAAAAAAGGTTACTAGGGACTGGGAAAGCTTCAATGCGATTAGATTGATAGGAGGGTGGGAAGATTGAATTGCAGAAGTTCCCTTCGTATCGTTTTTCTTTCCAGTTCTTGATAATGGATTTTACACACATACACACGCATTATATATATATATATATATATGTATATACCAAAAATAACTATATTTGACCGCATATATATATATATATATATATATATATATATATATATATATATATATATATATAAACTGCTGCTATGAATCCTTAGAGTGTATCAGCTCATGGTGTAAGAGCAGGTACAAAGAGTCCGCAATTACAACAGGTAAAATATATATATATATATATATATATATATATATATATATATATATATATATATATATATTCTAATAAAAGGAGCCCATAAAAACACCAAAATGTAGAGAGAAAAGTACTATATTTCAGAGACTGCTGTCTCTCTCTTCAGGTATATGAATGAGAAAAGTTTACAGAAAAGTGGTATTTATACCAAGAGATCCGTCCACAAGTAAGCCAATTTAGGTCACCCCCGCTGATAATCTTCCTTTAATCTTCTTAAGCGTTGGTTGAATGAACACTTCGTCGACGACATCTGAGATCCACGCCCCTTTTGAGATGTTCATTACCTGCTTCTCTTTTATTAAGGCCGATTCCATCATTTGACTCTTGTACCGGCAGTTGCTGCAATAAATTACACGTGACATATTCCAGTTTATTCTATGGATATGTTCATTTATATGGTTGAAAATAGCCGAGTTCTGTTGTCCATACCTAACTGACCGTTTGTGTTGTATTAATCTCTGGGGAAGTGATTTACCTGTAAATCCGATGTAAGATTGGTCACAGTCCTGGCATGGGATCTCATAGACCCCAGAGTCTTTGGGAGATGTCTTTTGTCGGATGTTAATCAGGGATTTGGCTAAGGTATTTGGGTAGGTAAATGCAAAAGGGTTGGATTTCCCAAGGGTGTGGGTTACTCTCTTAATCGTCTCCAGGTGAGGAATTTTTATTTTATTGTTGGGTGTGTCTCTGGTCTTGTCTTTAGGGGGTCGGTAGAAAATTACGTTTGCTTTTTGAATTGCTTTCTCAATTATATGGTCAGGATACTTTAAAGATGAAAGTTGCTTGCGAATTAGTTCGAATTCTTTTTCCAGGAAATCTGGGGAACAAATTCGTAAGGCTCTTAAGAATAGGTTGCTAGCTACACCTATCTTGATAGTAATGTCGTGATAGCTAAAGTAGTGAATATATGAAAGTGAGAACGTTGGTTTTCTGTATATGGTAAATTTGTATTCTGTCGTGTCTCTGATTATTAAAACGTCAAGAAAAGGAATTTTGTTGTCTGTTTCTCATTCAACTTTAAATTTGATGCTGGGCACTAATGCGTTTAATTTTGAGAGGAATTCATTAAAATTACCCCACTTATTATCCCAAAATGTTAGGATGTCATCCACGTATCTCATCCACAGCATGTTTTTGGGTTTTATTGCATTTATTACTTTGAAACTACAGTAATAAATGCAATAAAACCCAAAAACATGCTGTGGATGAGATACGTGGATGACATCCTAACATTTTGGGATAATAAGTGGGGTAATTTTAATGAATTCCTCTCAAAATTAAACGCATTAGTGCCCAGCATCAAATTTAAAGTTGAATGAGAAACAGACAACAAAATTCCTTTTCTTGACGTTTTAATAATCAGAGACACGACAGAATACAAATTTACCATATACAGAAAACCAACGTTCTCACTTTCATATATTCACTACTTTAGCTATCACGACATTACTATCAAGATAGGTGTAGCTAGCAACCTATTCTTAAGAGCCTTACGAATTTGTTCCCCAGATTTCCTGGAAAAAGAATTCGAACTAATTCGCAAGCAACTTTCATCTTTAAAGTATCCTGACCATATAATTGAGAAAGCAATTCAAAAAGCAAACGTAATTTTCTACCGACCCCCTAAAGACAAGACCAGAGACACACCCAACAATAAAATAAAAATTCCTCACCTGGAGACGATTAAGAGAGTAACCCACACCCTTGGGAAATCCAACCCTTTTGCATTTACCTACCCAAATACCTTAGCCAAATCCCTGATTAACGTCCAACAAAAGACATCTCCCAAAGACTCTGGGGTATATGAGATCCCATGCCAGGACTGTGACCAATCTTACATCGGATTTACAGGTAAATCACTTCCCCAGAGATTAATACAACACAAACGGTCAGTTAGGTATGGACAACAGAACTCGGCTATTTTCAACCATATAAATGAACATATCCATAGAATAAACTGGAATATGTCACGTGTAATTTATTGCAGCAACTGCCGGTACAAGAGTCAAATGATGGAATCGGCCTTAATAAAAGAGAAGCAGGTAATGAACATCTCAAAAGGGGCGTGGATCTCAGATGTCGTTGACGAAGTGTTCATTCAACCAACGCTTAAGAAGATTAAAGGAAGATTATCAGCGGGGATGACCTAAATTGGCTTACTTGTGGACGGATCTCTTGGTATAAATACCACCTTTTCTGTAAACTTTTCTCATTCATATACCTGAAGAGAGAGACAGCAGTCTCTGAAATATAGTACTTTTCTCTCTACGTTTTGGTGTTTTTTATGGGCTCCTTTTATTAGATGGAATTCTGTTGTTACCAGAACATTTTTTACAAGTCAGATCATATATATAACTATATATATATATATATGTATATATATATAGATATTATATCATACTATATATATAGGAATATATTTTTTATATTTATATGTGTGTGTGTGTGTGTGTGTGTGTGTGTGTGCGTGTGTGTGTGTGTGTGTGTTAAGTTTGTATTAATGTGTGCATGAAGTATTGTATTTCTCCCTTACCTTTAGGCATATAGTAAGTGTACTGTTACATGCATGAATATATAGGTAATTTTGAAGGAGAATATTTACCATTCAATCCCGGTAGCCATCAGGATATGCAAGGATCAATCACCAGGTGATGGATGTTTTAGCAATGCAACTTCAACCCCTCCCAACCTCAGAGAGAGAGAGAGAGAGAGAGAGAGAGAGAGAGAGAGATCTAAACGCCATTTCAAACGTTCCAATATAAACGCTGATAATGAATGTGTGTACTTGTGGTTGTTTGTGTGTTTACTCGTGTCAGTGCTGCCATTTCCTTTTTTCCTTTTTCCTTTTTTTGGTGCTTGCTGAAGTTTAGGACTTGGGTCTTCATTATACGGGGAAATTAATGTTTAGTTGCTGCCAGTTTTTAAGTTTTAGCGTAAAATATATTGGAAAAAATGGAGACATTTGCCTAGTTGAGTGACTGTATGAAAGTTGAGCAGATAAAATTAAGTATAAAAAAAGCTAGGAATAACGAATACTATTGATGTATTCGCATGATGTTTGCGGTTTGCTTGTTATATCGAGAGCTCGTAATTAGTGTGTAATTGACAAACACACACACATACACAAACTCTGTATACATGCCTACCATTTTCTCATGGCGGAATTGGCTCCAGAAGATATTAAGCGTAAAGTTTTCAGCAATTATTCTAGAGTAAGTTTTTATCAACCTTAGCTTGGAACCCAGTTTTGGTGATTATTACAAGGCATATAACTCTGCTATTAGGTAAATAATTCATTGATCACATTAACAGGCGCATAGTAGGGTTAAAGGCTGTGCTTTTGTCATTCCAAGTAAATATATATAGCATAGAATATGTTCATATTTACCTTTTACCTTAACTTTGCTTGTGTTGTCGCACTTCGTATTTAAACAGAATCTGCTCGTTCGTAAGTGCAAAACACATATATTGCTTCTAATTTTGCTTTTTTTTTCTGATTTCCATCCCTTTTTTCACAAAAAAAAAAAAAAAAACCGAATGGGGAAAAGATAACTGTAGTGAAATGATATCTTCTGGTTTTCAAATTTATCGCTTGTGTGTGGTTGTCTTGCTGAATTTTTTTCTGTCGTATTCTATGGCAAGTGATCGCCTTTCTATATAAGAACTTTCAAGGGGAATAGGTCTCTATTTGTCGGTCAACAGATTGCTGTATGTTAAAATGGTCATCAGATTGCCGATGTTCAAATGGTCAACAGACTGCTGTATGTTAAAGTGGTCAGCAGATTGTTGTATCTTCAAATGGTCAGCAGATTGCTGTATGTTCAAATGGCCAGCAGATTGCTATATGTTAAAATGGTTAACCGCTTGCTATGTTAAAATGGTCAACAGATTGTTGTATGTTCAAATGGTCAACAGATTGCTTTATGTTCAAATGGTCAACAAATTGCAGTATGTTTAAGTAGTCAACAGATTGTTGTATGTTAAAATGGTCAGCATATTGCTGTATGTTGAAATGATCAGCATATTGCTGTATGTTCAAATGGTCAGCATATTGCTGTATGTTCAAATGGTCAGCAGATTGCTTTATGTTGAAATGGTCAGCATATTGCTGTATGTTCAAATGGTCAGCAGATTGCTTTATGTTGAAATGGTCAACAGATTGCCGAATGTTAAAATGGTCAAGAGATTGATGTATGTTCAAATGGTCAGCAGATTGCTTTATGTTGAAATGGTCCACAGATTGCTGTATGTTATAATGGTCAACCTTTTAACATACATCTTGTCTTTTTCTCTTATGAGCTTGTGATGCAGGTTCGTGATCTTTTGATTCTATGAGATTGACTGATTGATTACAGTTTTTCTGGGGTCACAATAGCAAACAGATTGCTGTATGTTAAAATAGTCATCGTTATTAACAGTAGGAAAACGATATTGCTCCTCCTCCGGCTGAGTGACTTGTTACAAGAAATGATGATGATGGAGAAATCAATCCACAGTTATTTATCTGTACAAATATATAAAGTATAATGGTAAGCAGAGAGCTTTGTAGAATGTGGAAGATATCCCTTTTCGAACATATTTAACAGTAAAACTAAACATATAAATCTTTTGAGAATTTCTACGGAACGAACAGATTCTCGAAGACTGTGTTTAGTTTATATATATTATATATATATATATATATATATATATATATATATATATATATATATATATATATCTGTACAGATACATAATTGTGGATGTGTTTCTCCATTATAAGGCTCATGCTAATACGAGTATTTTTTTTTATAACGATGATGTCACTCACGAATGTGTCTTTTAGATGAGTTTGAGAGGATTCGGGTTATATTGATGTTATCAGCCTTTGATTAACCTTCCCGTTTACTTCCATGTTCTTCTCGAGGCTGCGGTAGTGAATAGCGTGGAAGAAGATATCACACAAGGAGCAACGAGATTTTCATCGTGATAAAGCGATAATATTGCAAATGATCTTGATTCCTCCAAGATCCTCATTCACATTAGCCCGGGGGGGGGGGTGGGGGGGGGGGGGGGGGGGGGGGTTATTAACCAGCGACGAGACATAAGAAAAATAGAAATTTTCAGAAACTTACTACCACGTCGGAGACGAGATATACGGCCTTCCCAGCCACACAGGTACTTATTTACTTGCGTCGTGAATATATATATATCTCTCTCTCCATTTGTCGTCTAACAGATTGCTGTTTGTTGCAAGATAGACGTCATTATTAACAATCAAGGAAGCAATTCCGAGTCGAGATTGCTCATCCTTTAGCGGGATTCGTTCGTGGAAAGATGGTCGCGTTGTAAATGATGATGACTCGATGAATGTCTCTCTCTCTCTCTCTCTCTCTCTCTCTCTCTCTCTCTCTCTCTCTCTCAGATGAGGTGGAGCCGGATCGTGAAATTGTGATTTCGTTTGTCGTCTGTTAGTTTTCAAAGTTCGTCTGATGTTCAACGAAGTCTCGTCGATATAATCCTTTCTTTAGTTGTCTGTTAATTTTCAAAGTTCGTCTGATGTGACACGAAGTCTCGTCGGTAGAATCCTCGTTGTTTTTATCGTTAGTATGAACTGGAATAAATTGCAATTACCTCTGCCGTATCTGCAACCGTTAATAAGCCCTCGGTGTCGGAAGAATTTCATCATAAGGTTCCTTGAAACCTTGAATTGACCACAAAACACTAATGAATCTTTCGACCCTACCGCCTTTTTGAATTCTCATATCGAGACAAAAGTCTTTTACAGTCTCTCGCCAAGCTACGTGGCAGAGTAATTATGACGACAGCAGAAAAGGAATTTTATTTTTATTTTACACTCCCGCGAAGTCTGAATTTCAGACAGGACAGACGAATGTGACGAGATTTATGTCTTTTGATTCTTGAGTTCCAGACAGGATTCTTTTTCATTCTTCCTTCATAAAGTCGTGGGGCATTTCATATCATTCATGTTAGATTTGATGTTATCTGTCGCCATTCTTTACAGACGGAGAAGTTGAACCCGGAAGAGAGGGTTTACGTCAGAAATGGAAGAAGTTAGATAGTTCACCGTCAGAGAGAAATGGGAAAAGTTGCAGTCTGGATAAAATGGTCGAAATCTTGAAATATAGATCGTCTTCGGAGCGTTCGCAGTGTTTCCATCTTGCTTTATTAATCCTTTTGTCATTTCGACGTGATACGAGCACGTTAAATTTTAAACAAACATTTTATGTATATTTTAATCCAGTGCACATTGTAAGAATGCCCACTGTAATATTGTGGAATAAAGGTATTATTATTATTATTATTATTATTATTATTATTATTATTATTAATTATTATTATTATTATTATTATTATTATTTTATTATTATTTGGCAGCTCTTATAAAATCTTGCTAATAGTGTGCTTCACTGGCGAGAAATTGAAGGTTTGTATTCTCGTTGTAGAGGCATCACTCGAGCGCTGGCACTTTGATTTCTTATGCTCACCAAAATCGAGGAAAACATTCCTTATTATATTACGTGGTGCAAGAGATGTCAGTGAGATAGGGAAAGATACACGGAAATGTCCCGCGCCACGCTGTCATGTCATTTAATAACCATGGCAGTCTTGATTGTTTCAAGATGAAGGTTTTGTTCAACGGAATGTTTTAAGAAGCATTTCACTGGACGGATCTTGACTTACAAACAAAAAAAAAAAGAAAGAAAAAAACACAATTAGTCTTCATCTGTAAAAAAGTTTGTGACAGCTGATTTTTGTTCATAGTCTGCCGGAAGAGTCCGAAATTTTGAAATTATGGAATTCATGTGTGAAAGAAAATTGACATTACTTGAAGGTGGGTTCATAACAGTGGTTTTTAAAAAGGTAGAATGCTTAGGAATTTTTATGAAAGTTTTCGACAACGCAAGAAGTATAAAACTTGAGCGTCAGTCTCGAAATGTTGGAATTTGTAAGGTTTTAATATTGAGATTTTGGTGTACAAAAGATTGGCAGGGTTTCAAAAAACCTTATAATTTGGACGTTTTAAAAAAAATAATTTTCATATTTACGTGAATGTCTGTGCACAGGTTTCTAAAATTTCTGAGTAAGGTTTTCCTCTATGGAAGAAATATTTTTCTTGTGATAGCCTGGTTTCTTAGTTAGTTGCATTTCAGCTATTTCACGTGGATTTAATATTAATACATTGATGTAAATTTGTTTATATATATATATATATATATATATATATATATATATATATATATATATATATATTATATATATATAGAATAGTACTATCCATATGTTAACATATTCTAGGTCAGCATATATTTTTATGTATATCATACATACATACATACATACATACATACATACATACATACAGTATGTATGTATGTATGCATGCATCCACACACACACGTACGTACTTTACGCGTCCACAGGTTTTATATATTGAGCTCTTGACGTTTTTATTGATAAAAATTTATGTTTTAAATAAAATAACTTTATATTTCTGTGACATTCAGTGTTAGTTCGATGGCGATCTTTTTCACTTGAGAGAGAGAGAGAGAGAGGAGAGAGAGAGAGAGAGAGAGAGAGAGAGAGAGAGAGAGAGAATTTTATTCGGTAGCATTGTGAAATATTTATGAGCTTGATTGAGTTTGGAGTAATGGAAAAAAATTAATTATCATTATTGCATGCAATTATGAAGTAATTGCAATGCAAAGCGCTTTACAGGACTTTGTTTTGTTATGACATGAAAAGTAATTGAATAATTGTGTTTATGCACATGTAATCACGATTTGTGTCATGTGTAAATTTCATTCTACTTTACTAAGATAAATTGATAGGCCTTTTACGATTGCGTTAATTCTACACAACTGAACATGCTATCGACGTTTGTAACTGAATTACTATCTCTCTCTCTCTCTCTCTCTCTCTCTCTCTCTCTCTCTCTCTCTCTCTCTCTCTCTCTCTCGTGTTATTCCAGTGAACGGTAAGTAAATTTGAACTGGTAACAAATACCCTTTGCTTTTTTCCTTTGTTGACACAAAAGCTACAGCCATTGGTTATTATTAATAAAAAATTAAACAAAGGAATTTGTAAGGTTTTAATTTTTTTTTATTATTATTAATTAGCGACAGTTCTTTCTGCAACTGCACTTTTCATGTTTTGTAAGTAGTGTTTGTTTGTTTGTGCGTACGTGTGTTTTTTTTATGCACACAGCTGAGTATATTAACTTTTTCATTTATTAGTTTTTTTTCCCAATAGATGTATGTATGTATTTTGAAAATTCGTATGAGGTGCTTGTCACAACTTTCTTGCTTCCTGTTTCCGTTGTTTCTGTACTTTTTCCTGTTCTAACAGACGTCTTCATAGCTTCATAGAGATAAGGTCTCTCTCTCTCTCTCTCTCTCTCTCTCTCTCTCCTCTCTCTCTCACACACACACACACACACACACACACACACACACACACATTTAAATAGATCCTTGTTTAGATACTGAGAGTATTTCCAGTCATGTAGTCGTGATGATTGTAGAAGTGATTTCATCTCCCAATTGGTACTGCATATCAAAGTATTTCGACAAACGGAATGTCTTTATGTTTTTCACATAATATTCGCTGGGAAGTTACCAGGTCTAATGTCTCATCTATTAGTATCATAGTTTAGGACTTCTGGTCCTTGAGGAGCACACCTTTATATTGATGCTTCCGGGTTCATCCCCTATAAAAAGTATCTTTATATTTTGATATCCATCTTTTATAGAAATGTTGAAACTGTGAGACTCCTTACCGTGTGCTAAAACGTTGATATCTTCATATTAATCAATTTGTGGTTGATTCTTTTAGTGTTATTAGTTTAAGGAATCAGATTGATGCTTGGAGCCTCCTAACTGTATAGATATGAGCTTGCTTGATTTCGGAATCTTCCTTTTCATTCATGTTGATGATTAGGCTCGTCATTTTTATAATAAAAAGTTGATGTTCTCAGATTTAACGCTTTCATCATTGATAATTTTATTTCCATCCCTTCCAAGAATTTTAATGTTTTCTTCAAACTCTTCACTTTCGATTAATATGTTTTTGGATTCACCCATTCTATTATATTTGATACTTTCGGTTTTATCACATTCAATATTTTCGATATGTACGTCCAGCCTCATCACTCTTCATAATTTATGCCTGATAAGCAGAATTTGTTGTGGCAGTTTTATTTTTTATTGGGTTATTTATATGCGCTTTTACATTAATATATCATCTTTAACTTTTCGAGACGGCGCGGCGGCGGCGGTGCTCAATTACGCCGCTGAAATATTGGGTTTCACTTGAATTGAGAAAAGAGTGAAAATAGTTTTTTTATTTTAACGAAATTGAACCTAGAAAGTAAAATGTTTATATTCTAAATTTACATCTGTAAAACACACACACACACACACACACAAACAATGGAAGTCATTTGAAGTGGTTCAAGCTTTGGAAATTTTCTGCATGAGGGTGTCCATCTTTGAATCAGCTGTTAACAGATGTGTGTACATATATATATATATATATATATATATATATATATATATATATATATATATATATATATATATTTGCGATTGTTTGCGATTGTGTCTTTATTTTCTGATCCCCATCCCATTCACCATCCTTTAAGGAAATCTACTCTTATGAGGAATATATATATATATATATATATATATATATATGTATGTATGATATATATACATATATAATATATATATATATATATAATTATATATATATTCATATACATATACATACATATAAATATAATCTTTATAACACGGAGATGAGATATGTCAATATAGTCCACAGGAGAAAAGAGAGAATAAAAGACTCTAGTAGCCCGATATAATTTCGCCTTCAACCAGGCCTCTTCAAGAGTATTATTTTAACTAAACAGAATGAGTATATACAAAAATTCATAAAAACTTTCCAGTACGAAAGTTTTAGGAATTTTTTAGTATATACTCATTCTGTTTAATTAAAATAAAGCTCTTGAAGAGGCCTGGTGGAAGGCGAAATTATCGAGCTACAAGAGTCTTTTATTCTCTCTTTTCTCCTGTGGACTATATTGACATATACATATACACACGCTCATTAAGCCGACGAATTTCTAATCAACTAAAAAATTCCCTTTTGGTTAACTTATATGAAAATGTATTAATGCCTAGGTAGCTTAATGCGGTTTTATATGTATCACGGTGATGTGATAAAATTCATAACACACACGCACACATATATAAATATATATATATATATATATATATATATATATATATATATATATATATATAATATATGTGTGTGTGTGTGTGTGTGTGTGTGTGTGCGCGCGCGCACAGGGCTGTAAGAGAGACAAGCCAAGTAGAGATAGGTGATATTCATTTTAATGGGCGAGCTCGGCTAAGTGAGACTTAGCTTAACGATAACTTGAGCCTTTCGAGTGAATGGATTATTCCGCGCTCGGTTGGTTCTGAATCCGATCCATTGGTGGATATTGCGGCTGATCCCTTGCTTGGTTGAATTCTTAGAAATCCTGCTCGTAGGTAGACATTTTCTACTCGGTGGGTTTTCTACCTGCTATTTTATTGCATTTCCAAATGAATTTAGTACCTGCCCAGGGATTCAGTTTTATGATAATGTATTTTATTATTTATTTATATTCTATTATTATATTATATTTGTTAGATTAATGGTATTAGTGCTTATTTTGTGCAAGTTATTTTTTTCACAAAATTTTAATTCATATTGCCAAAAGTTTTAACAAATTTCAATTTATTTCCGCGGAATGTTTAATTTTTAATTTATTTATTTATTTATTTATTTATGTATTTACTTTTTTGGACGTAATGACATTGGTAAACTCCAATTGAAGGATTTATTTATTTATTTATTTATTTACTTACCTTTTTTGACGTAGTGACATCGGTATACTCCATGCGAAGGATTTATTTATTTATTTATTTATTTAATTACTTTTTTTTGACATAATGACATAGGTATACTCCATTCGAAGGATTTTTGTTATGATTTTCATTTCCACCACGAATTCTTATACCTCATAAGTACTACTGTCTTTGCAACGGAGGCACCGCATAAAAATTTCAATATATATCTCTTGATCAAAATTATTTCTTTTATATTTAGTATCTGTTTGGAACCTAGGTTCAGTATCTAATTGCAGCCTTGACGTCAAGGTAATTACCCATTGAAGATATTCTAGTTTTCCAGCTCAGCTCGTTACTCGATAAATTTAAGGAACAGTACATGGAAAGTTAAGTATATTGTTGAAGGGATTACACGAATATGTAATATGCACCTGGTAAAAAATATCGCTGTCTTTTATAGGGATTATATTTTATAAAAACCTATCATAATGCAGTCTTCTTGTGTTGATGAAGCTCCTCTTCCATGAAATCTATGTGACAGTAAAATGAATACATTTCACAGCGCCAGTATTCGGAAATGAGTTTACTGGAAGTAATAGATCCATACTTTCGTCAACATTCAGTTGTATTTATTATGAGTTCCCTTCCTGAACAATGCAGAATTTGGCGCTTTGCCTTTGAATGAATAAAATTGCAGACTAATGGCATCTACAGTGGTGTTATATGCTGGTGTAATTCACTTCTAGAATTCAGTTACCGTAATGATATTATGAGTAATAATGATTACCAGTAATAGCGATGATGATGAAGATGTAAAGAAAGAGAGAGAGAGAGAGAGAGAGAGAGAGAGAGAGAGAGAGAGAGAGAGAGAGCATATTAAGGGCAACGTTTTTGATTAAATTAAAATATCCTGGAGTGTTTCTAAAGAATTCATACCGTTATCAAAGTTCTTCCCCACGGCTGCCTCTGGACCTTCTCATACGAAAGTATCCGTCTTTGTGAAAGTTTCCTTGTTAATTTAGTTGAGAAATTCTCTCTCTCTCTCTCTCTCATCATCATCATCATCATCATCATCATCATCATCGTCATCTTTTTCCTTCTTATCCTTCCTTATTCATTCTCTTCAGCTTCAGTACCAGATGCTCTCTCTCTCTCTCTCTCTCTCTCTCTCTCTCTCTCTCTCTCTCTCATCATCATCATCATCCATCATCATCGTCATCTTTTTCTTTCTTATCCTTCCTTATTCATTCTCTTCAGCTTCAGTACCAGATGCTCTCTCTCTCTCTCTCTCTCTCTCTCTCTCTCTCTCTCTCTCTCTCTCTCATCATCGTCATCATCATCATCATCGGTTTCTTTTTCCCTCTCATCATCGTCATCATCATCATCATCGGTTTCTTTTTCCCTCTTTATTGCACAAATAGAGAGTGAACAAAGGTCCTTTACAGCTAGAATAGAAGAAGTTAAGGACCTTGACTACTGGGAAAGACTACAATCCTTAAAATTATATAGTCTAGAAAGGAGAAGCGAACGCTACATGATAATTCAGGCATGGAAACAGATAAAAGGAATAGCTGAAAACATCATGGAGCTAAATATATCAGAAAGAGCAAGCAAAAGTAGATTAATAGTGCCTAAAACTATACCAGGAAAAATAAAGAAAGCACACAGGACATTAATCCACTACGCACCAGCATCGATAATGCAGCGTCTATTCAATGCGTTGCCAGCTCATCTGAGGAATATAACAGGAGTGAGCGTAGATGTGTTAAAGAATAAGCTCGACAAATATCTAAACTGCATCCCAGACCATCCAAGATTGGAAGATGCAAAATATACCGGAAGATGTACTAGCAACTCTCTGGTAGACATTAGAGGTGCCTCACACTGAGGGACCTGGGGCAACCCGAACAAGATGTAAGGTCTGTAAGGTCTGTAAGATCGTCATCATCATCAGCCATCATCATCGTCATCTTTTTCCTTCTTATCCTTCCTCATTTATTCTCTTCAGCTTCAGTACCAGATGCTCTCTCTCTCTCTCTCTCTCTCTCTCTCTCTCTCTCTCCTCTCTCTCTCTCTCTCATCATCGTCATCTTTTTCCTTCTTATCCTTCCTTATTCATTCTCTTCAGCTTCAGTACCAGATGCTCTCTCTCTCTCTCTCTCTCTCTCCCTCTCTCTCTCTCTCTCTCTCTCTCTCTCTCCGATTTTCCAGGTAGCGGGAGGGGAATCCCCGTAGTACCTTCCCGATTCTTGTCAGCTACAGAATCCCTGTCATGTCTCGTATGCTTTTGTGATTAGGAGCTGCATCTAATTAGAACGCCAAGCATTTGTGATTTTTGGCAGAATTTCCCAACAATTTTGGGGTGAAACGCCTCATCCAATTACCGGATGGTCATTATTCTATCAGAATCTTATTAACGTCTTTTTTTACACCTCAGGGATAACTGGGACTTTTATTTTTTCCTTTTATATATTTTTACCTAAGGGCAGTCAGTTCTCATTTTCAGATACAAGAGAAGGTTGATTTAAGGTCGGTTACATCTTTTTTTTTTCTAATTGAAACTGGTTTTTAAAATTTTTGTTTCTGTGATCTAAGACCATTTGGGCCCAAGTCCGGATTAAGATGCATACAATGCTAGTTATGACAGATTATCTTATAATAATAGTCGTATGTACGAACAGTAAAATAAATTTAAGGTTGTATTAGAAACTTTACTCTTCGCACTCAGTGGTCTTGGACGCTCTCTCTCTCTCTCTCTCTCTCTCTCTCTCTCTCTCTCTCTCTCTCTCTCTCTCTCTCTCGTTTTGTTGTCTGTCATTCTTTTTAATTTTTGTCAAAACAAGGCGCAGTTGAGGTGTCTTTTTTTCTTCATTAATCATAGTCTATCTTTCCGTCTTATAATTTTCGTCTCCTTATGGTCATTTGCCCTAACACTATATTTACAAACGCCCCCTCTCTCTCTCTCTCTCTCTCTCTCTCTCTCTCTCTCTCTCTCTCTCTCTCTCTCTCTCTCTCTCTCTCTCAACTTAAGATGTTCTAATCTCACCACAGGCTTGGCCTCTCAACACGACCGTCGGATGAGACGTTGAAGCACTAATGACCAAAGTTAGTCTTAAACTAAGGTACTTGTGGGGAAAGTTTCGTGGTTTAAGTACTCTGTTTACGTACTGTAAATATTTTAAGGAATTCTTGTATTACCTATGTCCCCCAGAAATTCCTACACAGTACGCTGCTGTTACGTGGCTGATTTAGATTTCATTTCATATATATTATATATATAATAT
>NC_087202.1:77313692-77366192 GCF_015104395.2 Macrobrachium nipponense | reverse complement strand
AGCTGATTTGCAATTATCCGGACTTACGGTTATTGTTGGCGGTAACGAAGGGATTAGTAGGGCTTCGTTTCGCTTGCTTTGTGAATTTCGACTAAATTAATCCTCTATAACAATGCTCGAACTGCATAGGCTTCGAAAGTCCACTTTACCTCGTTTTAATTGTGCGCTGGAGAGTGTGTGTGTGTGATTACAATGGCAAGTGAGGATTTGGTTTTGATTATCTAGCACCCCCCCCCCCCTCTTTTTTTTCTCGTGGGAAATTTCGTGTAGACTTTTTGTTTAAATTGCCCAACTTTTTTTTCCAGCTTAGTATATCACTTACGTCGCATTGGTTTTTATAATTGCGCCTATATGATTACTCTGGGTAAACATGGTATTTCTTTTTGGAAATCCTTTGTTAGAGTAAATAAATTTTTCGAGATAGCTGGAAAACCACGCAAATGCTCTTTTTGATATAGCTTCCATATAATTTTTTTTAATTACGGGGTACGTAGTTTTCGTATCATGGCCAAATAAACATTCTTTTATTCCCAGAGAACTTTCGCTCTGCGGTAAACATTTTATTTTTCACAGGTATCATTTATTTAATGGTGCTTGTTTCACTTTTCATTTCCCGTATAAACATTGCTGTTTCATCTATCTTCCACGAACAGCATCTATATATATATATATCTATATATATATATATCTATATATATATATATATATATATATATATATCTAGTATATATTCTATTAATATACATATACGTATATATATACGTCGCTGCGTTGAACGTTATTCACAAAATACTCTCAAGACTATTATATTGCGTAAACATTGCTGCATTTCCGCCCCCTTTTTTTCCTGCAACGAAAGCGTTCGTCTATTCCCCTTTTGAGAAAAAGGTCTACTGTCAACTTTCCTTTGAAGCATAGAGGAAATTTCTGTCACCATTCATTTGAAGCTTAAATATCGTAGAAGTGGAGTCACCATTCATTTAAAACGTAAATATCGCAGAAGTATGAAATTTCTGTCACTATTCATTTAAAGCTTGAATATCGTAGAAATATAGATGTTGTCTCAATTCATTTAAAGCTTAAATATCGTAGAAGTATAACATTTCTGTCACAATTCATTTAAAGCTTAAATATCGTAGAAGTATAAAATTTCTGTTACAATTCATTTAAAGTTTAAATATCGTAGAAGTATAATATTTCTGTCACAATTCATTTAAATCTTAAATATCGTAGAAGTATAAATTTTGTCGCAGTTCATTTAAAGCTTAAATATGGTAGAAGTGTAAAACTTGCCACTATGCATTTACAGCATAACTATCGTAGAAGTTGTTAAAACGTAAGTGTAGATGAAAGGAGGGATCGTGATTGTTGAGATGTGTTGATCATGCCAGAAGATGGGAGGACGTGACAGGTTGGTGGAAAGTGTATATAATTCATTAGTGTTATGAGAGAGGAGGAAAGGCGAACGTAGAATGCTGCTAGGCGGGTGGAGTGATAGACACAGAAATGTTTAAAAGGAAAGCTCTTCATTTTCAGGAAGGGTGAGTAGTTGTATGAAATACATAGTGATTGAGCAGGGAGTCGTCATCTCTTGTTAGGGCAAATGGCTTAATGTTGACAATTTATACATATATATGTATTGTTCATACTTACATGTATGTATGTATGTATGTATGCACTTTTATACAAGAATGCACGAATAATCGGATGTGCACGGAAATAGATATACATGAAATTTTATGTTTAATAACATTATACGAGGATGTGCTAGATTCGTGTCCAGTGATGTAAATCTATCTTTGAAACTTTGACTTATCTCAAATAATTCATCGTGTCCAGTTATATAAATGTATCTTTGAAACTTTGACTTATCTCAAATAATTCAATGTACACGGAAGTATATATATATATATATATATAATATATATATATATATATATATATGTATGTATATATGTATATATATATATACATATATATTAACATACTACATAATATATTATATATATATATATATATATATATATATATATATATATATATATATATATTACATGCATTCCCCCCCCCCCTTCCAGGTTCATCTAATCCTGAAAATAAGGCTTTTCATTGGTAGCGAAACCTTTTATCTGCTCGAGGAGACGAGAAAGGAACATAGTATCGGTCTTTGAGGCGCCTTTGCAAAGGCCCCTTTCGAGGCAGGCGTCACCTCTTTCGAGTATTGACCCCCGTCCTTGATGGAAAGGCGGTGTCATAATTAGTTTTCGCTCAAAAATACCGGAGGGTTATTAAATTGGACAAAAAACAGGTTATTGCCTTACGTGTATTTCCCACCAATGTATCCACCATTCAGAGTCCAGAGGTGCTCTCTCTCTCTCTCTCTCTCTCTCTCTCTCTCTCTCTCTCCATACCACGCAAACAAACTCCTTTGTTCGGCTTGCCGTCTGATATTATTCATATCTTTCATCAAAAAATCCATATCAGATATCGTAGGTTTTTTTAAGTGAAAGTAATCTTGAGAGAATTAGACCTTACACAATGTATTATGAATTATATATGAGCTTCTATATACCGTGCATTTCAACCTTGGTGGTTATCAGGAGTAGAAAATTGAGAATATTTCACTCTAGAAAGATGTATCAGTTAATGTTTTTATTTTCTTTCTTTTTAACATGCCACCGTGCATGAGAATGGTATAGTATTTGTGCCATGCAAATGGTTCCAGATGTTGATTGTACACAGCTGCTGAAAGACATTACAGTTTACCGTGAGAGATGTTATGTTATAATATTCAGTTCCCCAAGTGCATTATTCTCTCAAATCTCGTCCACTGGTAATGCATAAATACCCTAGTTATTGTTTTAAATGAAAGTAGTATGGACAATTATTTTCGTTTGGTATTGTGTTCAAAGACGTGATTGACATTTGAAAGTCCGAAAACTCTCTAGCAACATCCTAGAATGATTCTTTTGCAACTAGTTCAGGGGCAGTAAGGTAGCCCAATTATAAGTCTGTTTTGGAAATAAGATAGTATTTGAGATTATCAAAATGCCAAAATGTGAAACTGCCCGTTGCGGACTTAAAGTAACACAAACATATGGCATGGATCTAAAATTGCTGGTCTGCCGTCGCCCTTTTTTGATGACTGCCTCTTTTCTTAGCTGTATGGATCATGGTAGGCGATTGTCCTAGTCTTTGGGACTTTAGATCAAGCGTTCTCTTCGAGTGCTTGGATGAGGAAAGGCCTTTATAATTCTGTTCTTAGTCCACGGAAGGATTACTTTTTAAATCAAGCGTCATTATTAGGTTTGTTGAAGCTGTTATTCCACGTGTGTAAATATTTCTCACAATTTTTTTATTTTGAAATATTTGCCAATTTCCCTTAATTATGAGGTAAAATGCGGTGGGAAAATAACTCATTTCATGTAGATGTAGTGTATTTTTTCACCACAATTTGTCGCGCAATTTAGAACTAACTACTTGAAAGGAAAATTCTTGTCACTCATGATATGTTCTTGTATATATTATAATATATATGCATATATAATATATATATGTATACATATATATAATAAATAAATAGGAATAGGGTGTTAGTACCGTTGGTTACAGTGAGCCTCGGGAACCCAGTAGAGAATGTAAGTGAGCGAGAGCGAGTGTGTAGCAATCAGTTATTGTAGCCATCCCGTAAAAAAAAAAAAAATCGCATTGAATAGAACTCTGGCATCCCGCATTTCTGCGGAACGCTTTATTTGTATCGTCAATAAAAAGCGTTTACAAACTGCGCTGTATTACAAATTGGAAATGGTAAATTAGCACAGATTAAATATATTTTTCCCCGCTGTTTTGACGCGCGCACGGTTTTCAGCAATTTACTGGGCTCGTTCAGTGACATTTTGAGCACAGCGGGAAACAGATTGCCTTTTCGCCTGTTCCAGTTATTGGCATTTCAGTTCTTTCTCTGTCTCTCTGTCTTTCCGATATAGAATTCATTCAGTTCCTCTCTATTTAGCTGATTCCACTCACTGCTATGTTTTCCCCTTGCTCTCTCTCTCTCTCTCTCTTCTCTCTCTCTCTCTCTCTCTCTCTCTGGTCTACATGCTTTATCAATAGACTTTGATTTTATATACTCTCTCTCTCTCTCAAGTATCAAAAGGAGAATTCATTACTTTCTGGGTCCAAAATTATCTCAGTAAAATGCAAACTGTTGATAACGGTATTTTACAATTACGTGCCGGTCCTTCAAACATCAATCTATAAACACCAACTTTACAATACTGTCAATTATATATTATATATATATATATATATATATATATATATATATATATATATTTATATAACATAGAACCATATATATACATATTATCTATATATATTTATATATATATATCATATATACATATATCAATATATATATACTATATATATATATATATATATGTATGTATGTGTGTATATGTATATATATATATATATATATATATATAAATATATATATATATATATATATATTATATATATAAAATGAGTTCTTTTGATAGTTATTTATAAATACTGGTAGGCAACATTTAATTGATATGTGTCTCTTGATATAATCATTCCATCGTAGTTGGCATAGAATAATTCCTTCGCTTGATCTTTATTTTCGCTCCTCGGCCTCAAATCTAGATGAAAAAGGTCTGTAGCGATGAAAACTTCATTCATTAGTTCATCCACTTACTAATATTTGATTAGGTTGTGCTGTTCTGATTTTGTGATGGGTTGTATTTGAAATTGCTACGTTTTGCTTTTCCTCTCAAGTTGCAAGATGATCACAAAGGTCTTTTTAAGGAAAGTTAGGAACCCAGTGGGATGAAACTGATGCATTAAATGTACTAATGTAGAGTACATGGTGTTTTTGATCGCAGAAACTGTATACCGAATCGGGTTTATCCAAGATTGAGTCACTTCAGCTGTTTATGTGATAGTGTCTGTAATGCCATTTTTTGGAGAAATTCCTGTTTGGAAAAACGGGCCAATATATATATATATATATATATATATATATATATATATATATATATATATATATATATATACATGCATACAGACACATGTATATATATAAATATGTAAAACATACATGTGAATACGTGCATGGTATGGACACATTGCTGACAAGCGTCTTTGTAGGTGTAATAAGCTGCTAATATTGTGAGCTTTTTAGCAAAGGAGTTCATCCAAAATTTAGCAGATGAATTATGAATGTGGATGATCGTTTCCTTGTTTTTTCTGAGGAACCATCTTATGTTATGGGAAGCGTTATAATGAAAATGTTTTGGAAAAATACACACACACACACACGTTCATGTACATACATAGAACACGAGAGAGAGAGAGAGAGAGAGAGAGATAGGTGGCCAAGTTTGGTGACAAATAAAGAGAGCCGTTTTAATTTTTCACAAAATATTGCTTATATTTTAGAAAAGCGTTGCGGAAGCAAGGCCAAACGACCAAGAGATTATTGCTCTTAACGAAAGTTTGCTGCTTTGTTTTGAACAATGCCATTTGGTCTGGCTTCTTCCTTTCCTACCCCCCTTCTATTTCCCCCTTACTTTTACCCCTCAGCTTCCTAAGATACTCCCCCCCCCATCCCCAAGACACATGCTTTCATTAGCTTTTAGAGAAGTTGTTTGCTTGGCTTCCACGCATGGAGTTATTGGAGTCCTAATAGCCTCTGAGGAAAGGTATGTTGCTTTTATGTGCTGGACGCCGAGGCAGACTATGGAAGTGTGTGTGTGCGTGTTTGTATATATATATATATATATATATATATATATATATATATATATATTATATTTTTGTGTGTGTATATATATAGATATATACTATATATATATATATATATATATATATATATATATATATATATATGTTATTCATAATGTAAGAAAGGACGAGAGAAAAAGAGGTCAAAAGACGAATTTTTAAATTGAATAGGATCATTTGGAAAAAGAATTTCACATAGTTGGGAGAAAGATATGAAGCGCTTTTACGTATACTTAATGCATTTCACATCTTCATGAAGTTACCGTAGAAATACCGAAAAAGCGAATGCTATCTGGCTTTTGATAGGAACGACTATCCTGAAAAATCTAGAATGTAACCAAGTTATTACCGTAGAGCTTTGGGTGAGCTCTGCTGAAAATTGCAGATGGTTAATAGCTTCAGAAAGTTTTAAAAGCTGATTACCTTGCTCTTTTAACATGCGGAAGTTAATTCTTTTACCTAATACTGACAGATGGCGAGAGGTTGGAGTACCATAAAGTGTTGTCTGATAGGATATCAAATTTAGAAAACCAAGGAAATTGTGTGGGATGCATTTAAGCTCCACCGAATTTCGTAGGATCAAAATCAACACCCCTTGAACGGAAAGGACGTTTACAAATGGTTTAAATGGTCACATCTTTTGACCAAGAAGGGGAGGAATGAGGTTCTGTCATAAACAACACGGAAATCTTTAAGGGGCAGGACAGAAAAGAGTTATTGGGACATCGCTAGGCTTAAGAACTGTGGCAGATGTACCCCCATGCGAACAGTTCATGATCTATGTGTGCGGTTAGAAATGGTGAAGGATGTTAGTGATTTATTTATTTTATTTTATTATTTTATTTTTGCTAAAAGATGAATGGGGTAATGACTTTCCTGTTGTTCCTTCGGTTTTTTATTGGCTAACACAGTAGATTCTTTAAACTGCTATACTGAGTGATGATCTGTGTGTGCGGTTAGAAATAGTGGAGGATGTTAGTAATTTATTTATTTATTTTTTCCTAAAAGATGAATGGGGTAATGACTTTCCTCATGTTTCTTCGGTTTTTTATTGGCTAACACAGTAGATTCTTTAAATTGCGATACTGAGTCCGCTTCTAAAAGGCCATATAGAGTCGGGTTTTTAAAAATAATTTTAAGTTTCTTTATTAGCACATTCCTCGTTTGTATGTACCAGGTCAGTATGTTTTCGTCTCGTGTTAATGTCTCCTTTCTTCGGATAATTTTTACAATTTCCTTCTCTCTTTCTTCTTCTTCTTCTTCTTCTTCATCTTCTTCTTCTTCTTCTTCTTCTTCTTCTTCCTTCTTCTTCTTTTTTTTTTTTTTTTTTTTTTTTTTTTGTCAGCGGCTGTCACTAAAACTAACGACAAAAAGTATTTCTTCCTTGCGGTTATATCTTTATGCTTCATTATGACCCATATTTGTTTACACCAAACCGCTACGGCTGCTTCAAGTCACAGTCAGACAGGGTGACTTTGCAGGGCAGAAACTCATTAATCATATATTTAGCCCTATACAATTCTCTCTCTCTCTCTTCTCTCTCTCTATCTCTCTCTCTCTCTCTCTCTCTCTCTCTCTCGGGAAAAATCACATTACAGTTTACTTAGGACTGCTTGAATGTATAACCCTCGTGGCAAAAAAAAAAAAAAAAAAAAAAAATTATTGTAGGATTTTATTGATACATCGCTTCATCGAGTTGCTCGAAATACATTCATAAAATAGACCAAAGAGAAACCTGTCACTCAAGTTTTACATTTGCAGAAATGTTTGATGTTGAAATTTCAAATATTTATCCTCCGGTTTCGTACTTGAATAATTCATGGCTCCGTGTGATTTTTCCCAAGAGAGAGAGAGAGAGAGAGAGAGAAAGAAAGAGAGAGAGAGAAAGAAAGAGAGAGAGAGAGAGAGAGAGAGAGAGAGAGAGAGAATTGTATTTTTTCTAAATATATGCTAAGTATTTAAAATACTCCGTGTAAATGACTTTAAGATTTCATTGAACCCCAGCTGTGCCATTGAGAGAGAGAGAGAGAGAGAGAGAGAGAGAGAGAGAGAGAGAGAGAGAGAGAGAGAGAGAGATTGTATTTTAAAAAATATTCTCTAAGTATTTAAAATACTCCTTGTAAATAACTTTTAAGTCATCATTACACCCGAGCTGTGCCATTGAGAGAGAGAGAGAGAGAGAGAGAGAGAGAGAGAGAGAGAGAGAGAAGGGGTGGGATTGCAGCCCAACTGTGCCATTGAGAGAGAGAGAGAGAGGTGGGGGGGGGGGGGCAGCTGTTCGTCTCCGGGGACTTGCACTATTGGCATCAGGATGGTCATTTCGTCACTTGAGTTGGCTTTCAAGCTTTTGCTCGTTTGCCAATCGTCATTCTTCCGTCCGTGTTCTCTTTCTTTTTGTTTTACTTTCATTCTCTACAGTGTGTTAAAATTGAGCCTCGCTGTCGGGAGGTCCTTTCTTCCTCGCTCAGTTGGGGGACTGTGGAACAGCGTACCCCAGAGGACGTAGTGGAGTTTGAGCTTCAGAAGTTCAAGCAACGATGCAATGCATTACTCACCTAATACTGTTGTCCGTGTATTTTAATACATTTTTATTTATTAGTTCATTTATTAATTAATGTATTTTTTCTTTTTTAATAAGTGGGGTAGAAGTTCAAACAAAGATGGAATGCATTACTACCCTAATACTGTTGTTCTTGCATTTTAATACATTTTTATGTATTTGTTCATTAAATAATTCATTAATTTTTTTTTGCTAAGGGGGGTCTCTTCTTTCTTTATTTCCCTTTACCTCCTCTTACTTCTTCGTAATGAACACCACATTCTTTGAAAGCTTGAATTTCAAGTCAGTGGCCCCTGTGTCCTTGTTCCATATAAAAAGGTTTCATATTCTGAATAATAATAATAATAATAATAATAATAATAATAATAATAATAATAATAATAATAATAATAATAATAATAATAATTATTATTATGGGTAGAAAAGATTAGACAATGGATGGAGCCAGATACAGAGAGAACAAAGATCCCTTCCATGAAAGCCTACAACACCAAGAAATTAAGGGAGAAAACAAGTGAGGTCAATGAAATAATGGGCATAATACACACCACCAGTATCACAGAAACAAATAACTTGGTATATGCAGGAGCAAGATTAGTAGCAGAACTGATGGGGATTCGAACACCAACACCACCAGCACAACCAACCCAACAGAAACCAAAACAGCAACCTCCTTGGAAAAGGCGCCTGGAAAAGCAAATCATGGTGATGAGATCTGACTTGAGTAAACTGAAAGAGATGGCAGAAAAAAGGCTAAGAAGCAAGAAAACAAGGGAGGAACTCAACGAGAAATACAAAGTACAAGAGAGGGGACTAAACAACACAATAGAAGATGTAAAACAGAGGCTTAAGGCCAAAGCACACAAGATCCAACGGTACATGAACAGGAATAAGGGATACCAACAGAACAAACTATTCGGAACCAACCAGAAAAGACTATACAGCCAACTAAAGGCGCTGTCACACTAGCAAAATTTCCGTCGACTTTTTCTGAGTTTGTCGTCGACTTTCCAAAGAAGTCGACGTCATTTCGTACTTTGGTTGTCACACACGTTCTTCTTCATACCGTGGTTGTCGTCGTCAAAATGTAAACAAACCATCTGAGCTGTGACTTCCCGGAAGGATAAAACAACTATGCTTTATAACACAAAGCAACTAGTGGATCGTGCTTGCATGTGTTTAATGATGCTGCATAGAATTTAAAATAAAAAGTCTTTGGGTTCGGTCCTGGTTAAAAAGACGTGAAGTTTTATTTAAAAAAATAAGCTAGGGCCAGCCTAGATAGGCTACTCGTAACCTCGTTTACACAACCACAGTAGACTGTATTATAAATTAAGCTAGAGAAACACCGCAAAAATGTTAAAAATATTTGTTTTTATTGTTTGCTAATGCAAAAAAAAAAAAAAAAAAAAAATTGAGAGTAGACCTAGGCTATATAACAATCTGATATTCACGATATAGCATGCTTATCTGTATAAAGTTCAGGAAAGTTTTCCCTGAGTCGCATGGTGATTTCTTTGTAATTTTCTCATTTAAGACCCTTTTTCATTAAACTATCATGCTTATGGTCCCATAAGCATCGTCTCCCCTCAATATCTTCGATTAAAAACTGTTCTGGCAATCTTGTCCACTGTACCAAGAACTCCATCTTGCATCTGATTACTTGAAATGCGCGCTCTCCGCGATATAAACAAACAATAAAGTCGACGGTAGCGATGGGTTGAATTCGATCGGTACCGTTTTCAAAATCCGTGACGACGACACCAGAAAGTCGTCGTCAAAACATGAAAAGTTGACGTCAAATTCAAAAGTCAACGGAAATTTCGCTAGTGTGACAGCGCCTTAAGAGGGGAAGACAACCACCCAGAAATTCCTGAAGCCGAACCAAGTAAGAGACTCTGGGAAAACATATGGAGCAATCCGGTATCACACAACAAACATGCAACATGGCTCCAGGAAGTCAAGGAAGAAGAAACAGGGAGAATAAAACAAAGATTCACAGAGATCACGACAGACACAGTCAGACACCAACTAAAGAAAATGCCAAACTGGAAAGCCCCAGGTCCCGATGAAGTCCATGGATACTGGCTCAAAAACTTCAAGGCCCTACACCCACGAATAGCAGAACAACTCCAGCATTGTATCTCAAATCACCAAGCACCCAAATGGATGACCACAGGAAAAACATCCTTAGTACAAAAAGACAAGAGTAAGGGAAATATAGCCAGTAACTACAGGCCTATCACCTGCCTACCAATAATGTGGAAGTTACTAACAGGTATCATCAGTGAAAGGCTATACAACTACCTAGAGGAGACAAACACCATCCCCCACCAACAGAAAGGCTGCAGAAGGAAGTGTAGGGGCACAAAAGACCAGCTCCTGATAGACAAAATGGTAATGAAGAACAGTAGGAGAAGGAAAACCAACCTAAGCATGGCATGGATAGACTATAAGAAAGCCTTCGACATGATACCACACACATGGCTAATAGAATGCCTGAAAATATATGGGGCAGAGGAAAACACCATCAGCTTCCTCAAAAATACAATGCGCAACTGGAATACAATATTTACAAGCTCTGGAATAAGACTAGCAGAGGTTAATATCAGGAGAGGGATCTTCCAGGGCGACTCACTGTCCCCACTACTCTTCGTAGTAGCCATGATTCCCATGACAAAAGTACTGCAGAAGATGGAAGCCGGGTACCAACTCAAGAAAAGAGGCAACAGAATCAACCATCTCATGTTCATGGACGACATCAAGCTGTATGGTAAGAGCATCAAGGAAATAGATACCCTAATCCAGACTGTAAGGATTGTATCTGGGGACATCAGGATGGAGTTTGGAATAGAAAAATGCGCCTTAGTCAACATACAAAAAGGCAAAGTAACGAGAACTGAAGGGATAAGGTACCAGATGGGAGCAACATCAAACACATAGATGAGACAGGATACAATACCTGGGAATAATGGAAGGAGGGGATATAAAACACCAAGAGATGAAGGACACGATCAGGAAAGAATATATGCAGAGACTCAAGGCGATACTCAAGTCAAAACTCAATGGAGGAAATATGATAAAAGCCATAAACACATGGGCAGTGCCAGTAATCAGATACAGCGCAGGAATAGTGGAATGGACGAAGGCAGAACTCCGCAGCATAGATCAGAAAACCAGGAAACATATGACAATACACAAAGCACTACACCCAAGAGCAAATACGGACAGGCTATACATAACACGAAAGGAAGGAGGGAGAGGACTACTAAGTATAGAGGACTGCGTCAACATCGAAAACAGAGCACTGGGGCAATATCTGAAAACCAGTGAGGACGAGTGGCTAAAGAGTGCATGGGAAGAAGGACTAATAAAAGTAGACGAAGACCCAGAAATATACAGAGACAGGAGAAAGACAGACAGAACAGAGGAATGGCACAACAAACCAATGCACGGACAATACATGAGACAGACTAAAGAACTAGCCAGCGATGACAATTGGCAATGGCTACAGAGGGGAGAGCTAAAGAAGGAAACTGAAGGAATGATAACAGCGGCACAAGATCAGGCCCTAAGAACCAGATATGTTCAAAGAACGATAGACGGAAATAACATCTCTCCATATGTAGGAAGTGCAATACGAAAATGAAACCATAAACCACATAGCAAGTGAATGCCCGGCACTTGCACAGAACCAGTACAAAAAGAGGCATGATTCAGTGGCAAAAGCCCTCCACTGGAGCCTGTGCAAGAAACATCAGCTACCTTGCAGTAATAAGTGGTACGAGCACCAACCTGAGGGAGTAATAGAAAACGATCAGGCAAAGATCCTCTGGGACTATGGTATCAGAACGGATAGGGTGATACGTGCAAACAGACCAGACGTGACGTTGATTGACAAAGTCAAGAAGAAAGTATCACTCATTGATGTCGCAATACCATGGGACACCAGAGTTGAAGAGAAAGAGAGGGAAAAAATGGATAAGTATCAAGATCTGAAAATAGAAATAAGAAGGATATGGGATATGCCAGTGGAAATCGTACCCATAATCATAGGAGCACTAGGCACGATCCCAAGATCCCTGAAAAGGAATCTAGAAAAACTAGAGGCTGAAGTAGCTCCAGGACTAATGCAGAAGAGTGTGATCCTAGAAACGGCACACATAGTAAGAAAAGTGATGGACTCCTAAGGAGGCAGGATGCAACCCGGAACCCCACACTATAAATACTACCCAGTTGAATTGGAGGACTGTGATAAAAAAAAAAAAAAAAAAAAAAAAATAATAATAATAATAATAATATTAATAATAATAATAATAATAATTAGATCAAAATTCTCGTCTCTCAGATATTATTTCTGTCTTTTGGGTTCGTTACATATGTGTCTGTCCAGAAGATATTTAAGAAGAGTTTTTGTATGGATTTTATTTGGTTTGTGTGGAGAGGTGGACCGTGGATGTGAATTCAGAATTCTTTATATACATTTGTGGCGTTTTTTGCATCAGAGAACTTTCTGTGTACTTTTTAATGTCGAAATATTTAACTGCTATATTAGAAATAGCGGAGAGTTAAATCTTCGTTTACTCTCCTGTATTTTTATCGGCTTGATTTGGTTTATTGAATCATTTTCAACTGTTTTCCTTGTGTTTAATCTTGACGCTTTACTTGGTTTTGGTAGCCGGGACTACTCAAGTAGTGACGAGTAAACCTACTTCTTTGAATGATTTTGGAGACTCGGAAGAAGGCAGATAATTCATTGTTTTAAACTTTGGACTTTTGCTTCATTCGCATTCTTGATTTATTGCCCAAGTTAAATGTCCTGTTGCGAGGTAAAGTGTCCAAGTAACTTAACGACTTTAAGAGTTTTTCTGTGCATGCTGCACTTTTCAGGCATTCTCCTTGCATTTGGAATTCACACCCTGTATGGGGGTAGTGCCGCCAGTGCAGCTCACGGGGTGGACCGTAGGTATTACTAAAGGTTCTTGGCATCGTCCCTTCTACCTCTAGCTGTAACCCCCTTTCATTTCTTTTACTGTTCCTCCATTCATATTATCTTTATTTCATCTTGCTATCCACCCTCTCCTAACAATTATTTCATAGTGCAACTGCGATGATTTCCTTCAGTTACACCTTTCAAAGCTACCTACTCTCCATTTCCTTTCCAGCTTCCAGCATTGAAGACCTGATAGGATCCACTGATTTGCCTTGGGCCTAAACTCTTTTGCAACTTTTGTATACTGCTGTTGGTGATATAATGGTGTGTCTTTTCCATTAACTATGTATTTTTCGGCTCTGAGTTGTTATGGCTGTTTATTGCAAAATATATTACATTTAAGTATTTGATGTATATAGGCTTCTAACTGAATTTCTAACCGTATTCTTGTCAGTTTTACGGAACTGTTATTAAGTATACTTCCAGTATTTAATTAATGCCGGACAGTATTTTTTAACTGAACTTTCCCCAATGTATTCCTGGTAATTTTGTTATATGTTAAAAAAAAAACAAAGAAAAGAGTGGTTCTTGCACTCTTGTACACAATGAACTTCCTCCTAGACATTTATCGAGATTACCTTTTGATTAACAGCCAGAGATTAACCTCACGTCCCTTCATAATGAATAACGGTAGTTTGCTCTTCCCCTACGCGGTTACCACAGGTGTTCCCCGTGATTTATGGATAATTACTCTGTAGGCTATAAGAGCAACAGGTTAGTCTCTCTCTCTCTCTCTCTCTCTCTCTCTCTCTCTCTCTCTCTCTCTCTCTCTCTCTCTCAAATTAACATCCTGGGATGCTGTAGTATTTAAAAAATAGGTCGCTAGTTTTATCTCTCTCTCTTGGGTATGAAAAATATCTCTTGCTTATGTAAAATATTTTAGGCGCCATAATGTAAAACGGCAAGGTACTCTTGCGTCAATAAATGGAATTTCTCTCTCTCTCTCTCTCTCTCTCTCTCTCTCTCTCCTCTCTCTCTCTCTCTCTAATATATATATACTATATATATATATATATATATATCGTCATATTTACTTTCTTCCGAAAGTATTGGTAAAACTTTAATTTACCTGAAGACACATTGCCCCAACTCACGTGGATTAAGCTTGCACGAGACATTTCTTGATGTGTATTTTCGTGCATGTGTGGTCAAGTATATCTTGTAAACATATTTTGATTTATAGTAATGCTCTTGCACCCTCACTTTTCCTCCCTTTTGTACAATTCTTGGTCGGTTTTGCTTTGATGTTACTAATGGAGACGTAAGTGGCCATTTAAGTAGGTAGGGTTCCAAAATACCTGCTGAATACCAGAAGACAAGTTGGACTAAGCTCTAAATATAAATACATATATCATAGATATATACGTATATTGATATTATATATATTTGGATATATAGATATATAAAAATATATAGATATTATATATATATATATATATATATATATATCTATCTATATATATATAATGTACATACATAAATAAATAAAAAATATGTGCTTATTAGAAAGCTAAAAGAAATTGATCTTGGATAAGTCGAATAGTTTGGAAACGGAAGTCGGAACTTGGTAGCAGAACGCATTAGAGGATAACCGTCTCAGCGAGAGAGAAGCAGAACATATATCCTTCCTTTATTTGGATGGGTCTTCAAGGGTTGTTCCGTTTTCTCTCGGCCCTTCCTCTTTTCATCAGACTTTCCCCGGACCCTTTCGTGTTCCTGGCTTTCATATGCTGATAATTGCACTCGTCAGACCTTCCATTCAAGGCTTCTACGAAAGTGCTCAGAGTTGGTCGCTCTTGTATGGTAGTTTTGTGAACCTATAATAAAAATTTTAAAGAGAAAGGTAATGGGTAGGCCTTGGAGAGAGAGAGAGAGAGGAGAGAGAGAGAGAGAGAGAGAGAGAGAGAGAGACTGGTCCTTAGTAAAAAAAAAGGCAAACTGCTCAGAGTTGGTCGCTTTTGTATGGTAGTTTTGTGAACCTATAATAAATTTTTAAAGAGAATGGTAATGGGTAGGCCTTGACGAGAGAGAGAGAGAGAGATTGGTCCATAGTAAAAAAAGGCAAACTGCTCAGAGTTGGTCAGTCTTGTATAGTATTTTTGTGAACCTGTAATAAAATTTTTAAGGAGAAAGGTAATAGGTATGCCTTGGAGAGAGAGAGAGAGAGAGGGGGGGAGAGAGAGAGAGAGAGAGAGATATTGGTACTTAGTAAAAAAAGGCAAACTGCTCAGAGTTGGTCAGTCTTATATGGTAGTTTTGTTAACCTGTAAGAAAATATTTAAGGAGAAAGGTAATAGGTAGGCCTTGGAGAGAGAGAGAGAGAGAGAGAGAGAGAGAGAGAGAGAGAGAGAGAGAGAGAGAGAGAGAGATTGGTCCTTAGTAAAAAAAGGCAAACTGCTCAGAGTTGGTCGGTCTTGTATGGTAGTTCAGTGGACCTATAATAAAATTTTTAAAGAGAAAGGTAATGGGTAGGTCTTGGAGAGAGAGAGAGAGAGAGAGAGAGAGAGAGAGAGAGAGAGATTGGTCCTTAGTAAAAAAAGGCAAAGAGACTAGGTCTTAGAAAGAGAAGTAAAGAAGTTGGTTGGTCTATACGGGGAAACGAAAGATAAAGAGAGATCTTTGTAAGGCTTAGAAAAAGAGCGTGGTAGAATCTCACAGGAGAAAGAGAGGAAGGCAGAACAATTCGGCGAAATGCCTTCCATTCATTTAGCAAGCTGTGGCTGCATTTATGAGTTACGCCGCCAGTGTAAGAGATTTATTAAATCCCACTGCATTCACTCAGCCAACAGCTATTCGTATTTATGAGGTTCGCCGATTTATGTGTTGGTTTCCTAACCAGTCGTTTACATTAGCGCTTGCCTCTCTCTCTCTCTCTCTCTCTCTCTCTCTCTCTCTCTCTCTCTCTCTCTCTCTCTGTGTGTGTGTGTGTGTGTAAAATCCCAGTTTCTTTACAGTTTCGATTGTTTGATGATTTTAGACCATCCACTTATTTTAACGATTTAGACGCTGATACAGAATAAGATGCTAGACCATCCTCATTCTTAAGACAATGCTAGAAAATATATAACATCTATGATTGATAAGTTAAGAGTTAATTCGTCCACCTTCCTAGTTCGTTCACTTTGCCAGTGTAACACCACCATTTTTGTTTGGACACTTTTTGAGAATATTAGAACACCAGACTTGAGTTGAAATCGATCATAAAAGCTGCTGGCTCTGTCTTCGAAATCATTTCTGTAGGTATCAAAGTATCACTGTTAAGTCTTTTCAGATTTTGATTTCTTAAGTAAAGGCAGCAATACTCCACAATGGTTGTGCCCTAAGGCATTTCTTCCTGCAGCGAACATCCATTTGTCCAAAGTCAACGTGCAGTGTTTATTATTTTATTGTGCGTACATATGTATATGTATGTATATTTATAATAAATGGGTATATATGTAATATGAATGTCTATATATATTAATGTATGTAATATGAATGTCTGTATATATAAATTTAAGTATATATGATATGTATAATATATATATATATATATATATATATAAGTATATATATTATATATATACTTACATTTATATATATAGACATTCCTATTACATATATACCCATATATTATAAATATACATACTTATACATATGTACGAACAATAACATAATAAACACTGCACGTTGACTTTGGACAAATGGATGTTCGTTGCAGGAAGAAATGTATGTTATATATATATATATATATATATATATATATATATATATATATATATATATATACATACATACAAATGAGTATGTACTAGGAGCATCTTGACATCCCTTAATTTGAAGAATTTATTTGAACATTTATCTATTGTTTCATCGAGTGATAATCAGATATATTCAATACTTCCCGTATTTTTGAATAAACTCGGTAAATGTAAAATGGTCATTATTACCAGAGCTTTCATGTATGCAATATGTTCGTGCATGTTTTGTGCGTAGAAATATCCAAAAATCGTTTTTAGCCAGATGATTAATATTGCAGGGTAGAGCATATCCTTAAATAAAGTGCTATGTCGAGAGTGTACTCCAAAGCTAGTGTTCAGAGACTTAGTGTGTGCGAGAGAAAATCGTTTAGTCGGTTTCATTAATTGCTCTGCTTATTTCATTTCTAGTTCTTCTCATATATAATCAGTCGATTTTGTTGGTTCTGTTTTAGACGTTTATAAAGAGTTTTCTTTGCTTTAGATTGGTTAATAGGCTAATTAATAAATAGTCTTAAATCTTTTTATGATATTCTCCTGTCCATTGTTCCTGTATACATTCCTATTATGGTAAATGTTATGAATTTATTGAAGTTGTCTCTGTACATTCATATATGCACACGTACATATGTATATATATATATATATATATATATATATATATATATATATATATATATACACGCACAAACACACACATATATGTGTATATATGTATGGATGGATGTAAGTATATAGTTTGTTTCCTTCGGGAGCCCACCTTTTTGAGGGAAAAAAATTTATTTATTATAACTTGTAACGCAATATGAGTGTAACAATTTTGAAGAATTGTTATGGATTAAGTAAAGAAAGATGAATTAATGTGTTTATAATAAAAATTCGTTATAAATTTATGCAAAATGTAATTCTTATTTCTTTTATTTTTCAGGTACGTTTCTGGTTTGTTTATTAGCGCTATTGAATAATGCTAAGGTTTAAAGGTTTGTACTATACTCTCTATGTTGTTACGGTTGGCATTCTGATGCAATTGTAATATTTTTCTACCGTCGGCCTTCATAAGGAGCAGTTTAAATAGATTCAATCATACACGTGCACAAACACGCTCAGCCCTATATATATATATATATATATATATATATATATATATATATATGTGTGTGTGTGTGTGTGTGTGTGTATGTGTAGTGTGTGTGTTGTATAATGCAATAGAAGTATTCAACATTCAATCTCGTGTGGAGCAGAAATAAATTTCAGACTCATTTTGCAATCGACCCCAGGTCTTTCAATTGAAAGGCAAGGGCAAAACCAGCTGAAGCAGCAAGGTCGTAAAGAAGTTGGAATCGAAGTACCATCGTGCCTTAGGATTTTACTTGGGCAGGCTTACTTCCTAGCGTACTCGCTGGGCAAGCTTACTTCCTAACCTACTAGCAGGATTTACCCAACTTCATGACCCAGGTAAAAGTCTTAGGTACTTGGGTACGTAGGTTCCAATTTCTTTTATGGCCTCTATGGTTCGGTGGTGGCGCCCTTGGGTTTCAATTACAGGACCTGGGTTCTATCCCTATGTGATTTACTATATATATATATATATATATATATATATATATATATATATATATATATATATATATATATATATATATATATGTATATATATATATATTGTTAAAAACCAACCAATTTCATTTACTCTAAAGGTTTATGTAAATTACAAAATCCTAACGGCGTCTGTTGGTAATAGTGAAATTACTCAACTTCTAACGCCATCTCTTGGTAAGAGTGCATTTACTTAGGTTTCAATTCTGTTTTACATCCTCGGAAAAACTTACGTCGGAGTTGTTACGGCTTATTTTGGTCGAGTTCATTATTCAGTGGTGGTGATTCTAAAGGTTTTTTGCAGCGTCCCTTCGGCCCCTAGGTGTAACACCTTTCGTTTCTTTTACTGTACCTCCGTTGATAATCTTTCTTCCATCCTACTTTCAACCCATTCCTAACAATTTCTTGATAGTGCAACTGTGAGGTTTTCCAACTCCCTTTCACCGTTGAATGACCTCATCGATCCCAACGCTTGGTTTGTGGCTTAATTTCTTTCTTCTATTCTACTCTATTTCTCCCTCCAGTAAGGCGAGGGGTACGCTAACGAAGGACGATCAGACCGCGCCGGTCTCTCCGCCCCCCTTAGGGGATTCAAGAGCTCCATAGCGAAGGCCAAGTAACATCCACTCGTAAGTCCCGGGGGTTCCGCCCAGTATGTGCCCCAGACGCCAACCAATGGATAACGACTGAAATATGTGCTTTCTGATCTATTATTTCATATACTACATTTAATCTTGTATTCATGTATATACATAGATAGATTTTGTATTTTATACACGCACGTATACATGTCTTATTTTGGGTGCTATACACTTATATAACTTTTTTTGTAGGGTATTTTCCAACATGGTAAATAAGATTTTATAGAATTATAAACACACTGATGAAAATACGATGCATGTTGCGTTGTATTTTGAATTCTTAACTATATATTTACATTTATGTAGTGCTTTCCATATATTCTTGTTGAACCAAAAGCTTTGAATCGAAAAAGTGGTTCATCCTTTAATCCCTCGGTGAATCATTTCTCAGGGTTACAAATCACTAATGTACTTTTCCATCTGCACGCTGAATCAAAAAGGTTGCAAGCCCAGAATGCAAATTTTCTTCTCAGATTTTAAACCCTCCCTTTTCCTCCATCAAACCTAAACCACTTTAAGATAGTACTTTTTTACTTTTTAAAATTTTCGAGTAAATGAAATACAGGCTGTTCTATGAGCAAGAGCCCGAAGTGTAAAATCAACAACGAGTAAATGAAACAAGGCATGATAACGCCTTAGATTACTACACCCCGACTTTTTTCTCGTTAAATAATTTTTTATTCTTTTCCTTGGTCTTCGTGACTCGCCAGTGCTTTATAAATCTTGGTACCCCATTGTGATCATCGTTATTTCATTCATATTAATATGACCTACGAACTGCGCTCTTAGCATAAGATTGCACGTTAACAGTCGCTTGAAAATCCCACATATGGTTGAATCGGCGGTCGTAGCAAATATATATAAAGGAATAAAACCAGTTTGATTTTAGAACACACTGTAAGTTTCCACATAGTAAGCGTGGGAAGATATGATGTGATAAGTTGTCTGATGCCGCCTGTATTTTGAGATTATGGTTTTTTCACCTCTCATCGTTAAACCAATTAAGATATGTCATGGAAAGTGGGATATTGGCGTTAAATTTCCATATTATTACTTCTTAAGTAGAGTAAATGGGCCAACGCTTAGAATGGGTACCGCAATGTTAGTTATCAGGTAATGGTGATGTTTTGTGTTTTACCTGATATAATTAGTTCCCTTATATTTTCATGTTGCTTTAGCTTTGGTTAATTTATTTCCGAGTATTATTATTTATCTTTGGTGATTTCATTACGCTGACTGAATGATACATTTCATTTCCCTTTTTTTTTTACATTAGTTTTATTCTGTAACATCTTGGGCCTATTTGCTTGAATATTTTGGATGATAATTATAATAACAGAATTTTTACCTAATGAGTTAGGTAACTATCAGTTAGTTCTTTGCATTAGCCGTATGTTATTAGACGTAGTATCATCTGATTAGAAAACATTAGAAAACATCGGTTTTGGCTTTGTGTAAAAAGGCTGTTTGACACTCTCCACTATCATGGACTATATGCGTTTGTGCCAGCCTTTGCACTATCTATCTGTATATCTATTATATATATATATTTATATATATATATATATATATATGTATATATATATGTATATATATATATGTATATATATATGTGTAATATATATATATATATATAATATATATATATAATATATATATAAGTATATTTATATATATATATATTAAATGTATGTGTATATATGTGCGTGTGTTTGCATACATACATACATTCAAAATACATACGTATGATTACTGTATTCCGTGGAAGGGCTAACTACAAATTATTTTAACAATTCATGAGAAAGTTTCCCTGCTCTAACGAACGCGCTTTGGACTTAGTTTTGATTGGTCAGCGGGCCCCACTTTTGCTGTAAAAACGTTGAACTGGGTTCCAACAGTCCAGTATTTAAGCATCACTGACGAAACACTGTATAAAGCTACGTTGTTTTCTCGGTAAAAAAAAAATTCCTTGTCATAGTTCCCTATGACTCGACCCTTTTTGGTGTAAGGTTTCCGTGGGTTTACCCCTTCGCCAACCAATGAATCTGTGATAATAATATAGTTGTACGGCTTATATTTTCCTTTGAATTATTACTGACATATTTTGTGTATGGCATTTTTATTCAGTATCTAGGTATTATTAGTTTACTTGGTGTCCGTCATTAAATTTAGTTGTTTATATTTGACTGATCTCAAAGTGATTTAGTTATAAAAAAAAGCTTGAATGAAATTTTGCCAGTTTACGTTCTCTCTCTCTCTCTCTCTCTCTCTCTCTCTCTCCTCTCTCTCTCTCTCTCTCTCTTTCAGCATAATGACTTTCTGACTAACACTTACAGTAATTTATTTTTATTTATTAAGATTAATTATTATGTTCTGCGAAATATTAAACCTTCATTTATTATGCTTTCCTGAAGGGGAAACCTTCCATGGTGGAAGTATTCTTCAGGAAAAGCCCAAGATAAAGGAAAACACTCAGGTGGAAAGGAAAAAAAAATAAGGTTCAACCATAAATGGATATAAAAAGATCTCCTAAAATGAATAATTAAAATAGAAAAAGGTTGGAAACCCGTCATAAAGAAAGAATTATCTTTAAAAAGCAAACGCCCCCCACAAAAAAATAAATAAATAAATGAAAAATAAAAATCCATGGAAGGCGATAATTTCATTTAGACCCGAAATCTTTCACCTGAAATGATCAAGACAATGGCAGTAGAGGGCAGTAACCTTTGAAGATTACCGCGTCCTTCAGGAAAGGTGATAGGCAAAAACGATTTTTACAAAGCAAATATGTAGGTGCTTAGGATCCTTTGGAGCCATAAAGCTTGGTTAGGTCAGTTCTGTCTTTCCTCCATAGCTTCAGAAAGATGCAAATATTGTAGAATCATGAACAGCAAACATCAAATGTTTACGGATGTTTTGTTGGTCTTTCGTTAAGTTTAGCCTTGTCTTTCATGCTCGGTTTCCTTCATCATTTCGAAAATGTAACGGAAAAAGGATATTTACTTGGGTGCTCAAGTTTGCTTGGGCATTGTCGTTGAGGTTTACTTGCTTACATTTTTATGCTTTTGTGCATATCCAGCACATGAATGATACGCTTTTAGATTTTTTGTTAAGATACCTTGACGTCTAATGAAGCTGTATCGGGATAATTTAGTCATTTGATAATTCAAGTGTTATGAATATTTTAAAGAAAAAATGAATTAGTACTGCCGAAAACTGGGCGTCGTCTTCATAAGAGTAAATAGTCATTATCAGAGTTGTAGTTCAAATCAATGTTTATATGTAAAACACACATGCTATCTATCTATCTATCTATCTATCATCTATCTATATATCTATCTATCTATCTATCTATATATATATATATATATATATATATATTATATATATATATATATGTATATATATTATGTATGTATATGTATGTATGTGTGTGTGCGTGCGCGTGGTGGCGCTCGTATACAAACAAGTATGTATGTTCATTTTTTTAAACTCGGTAATATTAAGACACTTCCTCTTGAATATTGACTCTTAGACCATCTCATGACTCATGAACTGATTTTCCATCTTGGGCGGGCACAACGCGGGCGAACGATGCCATGGCCTATCGGGACACCCCGGCATGGGCGACGTTTAACTTTATTGAAAGTGGTTGGCGTCGACGGCGTTGGTATAGTGTTGTCGGTTTGCTTCATCAAGATCCGAGGAGGTAATAAAGAATCGGGCACTGATATCGACCTGGAGTGCTTCCTCTCTCTCTCTCTCTCTCTCTCTCTCTCTCTCTCTCTCTCTCTCTCTCTATCATTTTCCATCTGCCTCCGACTTCACAAATGTCAGGGTCGATGCCCGGAGTCTAATTGACAGTCTCTCTCTCTCTCTCTCTCTCTCTCTCTCTCTCTCTCTCTCTCTCTCTCACACACACACACACACAAATACATGATGTAACCCAATAAATTCATATTCAGGTTTAACCTCAAAATAATTGTGTACACCCCCCCCCCCCCTCCACCTCTCCTCTCTCTCTCTCTCTCTCTCTCTCTTATACATAAATGCGTTTTTAAGTTTAACGAAGCATTTGTGTTCTGCTCTCTCTCTCTCTCTCTCTCTCTCTCTCTCTCTCTCTCTCTCTCTCTCTCTCTCTCTCTCTCTCTCTACTTTAGTGCATATTTAAGTTGGCGTGAATTTGAGCTTTTGGTTTTGGGTTAAACCGGAAAAATATATTTTTTTTGCATCGTGCTAATTATTTAAGGGATTTAGCAATACGTAATGAGGGGCGGGCTTTGAGTAATTACAATATTTTTTAACGGAGTGCCGTAAATCTTCTGATTTCGCAAATTAGTAAGTGATTATTCGGCTCGAGCTGTTTGCTGATATTGATGATATATATCTGCATATTTTTTGAGTCAACGATTTATGAAAATACTTACATTTTAGTATGTATATATATACATATATATATATGTGTGTGTGTGCGTGTACATGTTTACTTATTGTGTGAACACGTCTGTGCGCGCGCGTATGCATGTATAAAACCGTTACAGAACTGTGTTAATGTTAATTTTGCAGTGAACTTAAACTTTTAGATACGTTTTATAAAATAGGAAAATGTCAAGTTAAAAATATTTATCTATAGTTATGTTTAATTATATTTTTATGTGTCTATATATATGTTCAGTTTAGATAAGAGACAACGTGCCTCCTTATGGGGGTTAGTGCCGCTAGTGCGCCACATGTGGTGTACTATCTGCATTGCTTAAGGTTCTTTGCAACGTCCCTTCGGTCGGCCCTTAGCTACAACCCGTCTAATTCCTTTTATTCTACCTCCGTTTATATTCTATTCCAACAATTGGTTAATTATGCAACTGCGAGGTTTTTGCTCCTATTGTACTTTCTAGACTTCTTTTACTATCAATTTACTTTTTAGTTCTTAATGACCTCATAGGTCCCAGTGCGACATTTTCGATTGCTCAGAGCTTCTGCAGTGTTGCATATAGACTTGGACTGTGTGATTTTATGATTCTATAGTCGTGTTGCAACTGGTAATGAAACTTAGTTGATGTTTGTACTTGGAAGGTCAGACATAGTCCTCCTAATAGGTTTCGTCACCCGATCTATTGGATGTTGTTACATGGATTAAAGAAAACAAAAGTAACCCTGTGAGGCCCAAATTTGAGTACGAGTTCCAGTTGTGTATCTCACTTAAAATGCTGCCGCTTGCAATTTGGTATTTTATGAAGATATTAAGTTTTCATTATGTTCAAGTTATTCTCGAGTTTTCCCCAGCCGTCTTTTGGGTTCTATTGTCGTTTGTTAGTTGCTGTCTTATTTCGGGTGGGTGCAGTGTCCTATGTTAGCTCTAAATGTTGTCTTGTAAACGTCTGCCTTATTTCATTTGGAGCTCATGCGCCGATGTCTTTTGCAACCTCGGGCTCTGGTGTCTTATTTAGAGATCTTGCCACATGTCTCTTTTATGCTATTATTTCGATGTCGTTTGGAGGTTTACCCCTTATATATTTTGTGAGAATTCGCCGTAACTGGGATTTGGGCTGCTCAGATGTGTGAAGAGTTCTCTTTCGTATAGCATCAAGCTCTTGTGTTCAGGACGTTTTGGGAGCTCTAACACTTCTGAATTAAAAACATATCACCCTCATGTCATCTTCCAGTTTTTCCACACCGCCGAATCAGCTAAAAATTCTCTGACCAATCGTTTTATACAAAACAAAAATCCACGCTTCACTTCCTTAAAGGATAAAAGTTCTCTGATCAATCGTTTTATACAAAACAAAAATCCACGCTTCACTTCCTTAAAGGATAAAAGTTCTCTGACCAATCGTTTTATACAAAACAAAAATCCACGCTTCACTTCCTTAAAGGATAAAAGTTCTCTGACCAATCGTTTTATAAAAAAAAAAAATCCACGCTTCACTTCCTTAAAGTAATTAATATAATTACCTTTAAGGAAGTGAAGCGTGGATTTTTGTTTTGTATAAAACGATTGGTCAGAGAATTTTTAGATGATTCGGCGGTAAATTCTATGGCCAATCGTTTTATACGAAAAAAAAAATCCACGCTTCACTTCCTTAAAGGAAATTATATCATTTCCTTTAAGGAAGTGAAGCATGGATTTTTGTGTTGTATAAAACTATTGTAGTTAAACGTTCGTTGTAGAGCCCGTAGAAATTTTCAGCACTCTATATAGGGACCCCTCAACGCCTGTTCTGAACATCCCCGAACATGGCCACCGCGCCATGCTTGAAATTTGTTCCAAGAAGGCCCATTTCTCCGACCACCGTGGACGTACGTTCACCCAGATCGACGGTGTGGCGATGAGTTGAGGGTCCTCGATGAGTAGAGGGTCCTCGAAAGCAACGACCATCCGGCAACGTAGGTGAGGTATATCGACGACACCTTCGTCGTAGCTAATTCCCGGGAGGAAATCGAGGCACTGAGGAGGTGTGCCTTCCACCAGCATAGCAGCCTCCATTTCATCATTAAACACGACGAAAACAACGGCCTTCTTCCCTTCCTTGATGTCCTCGTCGAAGGAAGGGATACCCAGTTCACCACCAAAGTCGTCACCAAACTAACGAACCTGGGCATGTTTCTCAACGGAGAGAGTGAGTGCCCCGAGAGGTACTTACAAGCGCTCCACAATCAGTGCTTATGTGAGAAGAGCCCTCTCGTATTGCTCCTCCTAGAACGACACTCTTGCTGAACTAAAACGAGAAGCTGTCTAGATCCTCGTTGATAACGGCCACCCCAATCAAGAAATAGAGAAGTCTATCCGAAGCAACGTTGGAAGCTGGTACCAACAAGAACCACGCCCACTCCTACGACCCTGAACAGATCCGACTTAGTTTTTGTAAAGGGCACTTCCACAGGAAGTATAAGGAAGACGAGGAAGCCTTTAAGAAAATCATCAAAGAAAACGTCTGCCCTACCAACCCTTATAAGACGATCCATGTGATTATTTATTATAAAAGTAGAAAAGCCAGCAGCCTGGTGACGAAGAATAATCCAGCCTCTCATACGCAGCAGGACCCCTTGAAGAGGACCAAAGTGGTGTACCGGTACTCATGCCCCGTCCAAGGATGCCTTGGCACCTACATCGGTATGACCACGATGCGCCTTTCGAAGAGAATTTCCTGCTACGCCCTGGAGGGAGCAATATTCAACAATGTGTCTCCTAGAAGCCCGAGATGGAATCCCCCAGGCAGCCAATCCTAAATCGACCACGGATCTGACCACGCCTACCCCTACTATATAAAAGCTGACCCGTCAACGATGCCCATCCAGAACGTCCCTTGCAACGTCTAGATGATGGCCAGGGAGATGGCCGAAACATGTCGACACTAGAGAAGATGCAGTATCAATTAGAAAATACTGTATCTATGATTTTGTAATGGAGATTGCCATCTACAATGCCGTTGTAGTCTCCAAATAGATGATATAATACAGCCTGAATAAAATATATATTTCATATATTTTAGTATTGGTAATACCAGACCTTGACGCAATAATACCATGAATGTAGGCCAATTACTAAAGAGTCTCGCTATTATGAAAGACGAATTATCAGAAAAACAGGGAAAATTCTTTATAGGATAAATTCAGTTAAATCTGCCGAGAAGGTCTGCTGCCTGCTAATATTATTATTATTATTATTATTATTATTATTATTATTATTATTATTATTATTATTCGTTTTATTACCATTTATTTATATTATTTATTATTTAATTATAATTTTTATTATTTTCACTTTTATTTTTTTATTTTCAAAATTATTACTCCATATTTTATAATGACATTTTGCTTTATTATTATTATTATTGACAATCAAAAGCCACAGTAGTGTTAAAATATATTATTGTACAATGGTAATAAATACAAGGAGAAACATTCGGATACTGCTCCGTATCCCACTTCAGTCCTACTGACGGTCAAACAACGGAGGGAGCGTTACAACAGTAAAAAAAAAAAATGATAAATAAAAAAAAAAAAATAACAACTGGTTCAAGGCGGATGGATCTAAGTGTTGGTCAGGTAATCCCCGTTCGGTTGTTTCTGTTGGCGAGACGGCTGGAACGGCGAAGTGGTCGTACAGGTGATTCCAGCTGAGCAGACACTCCATCGGTGCCATGACTTGGAGCTGTAGTAACCTCAGTCATCTGGGATAAAAGAGAGGTGGGAGCAACATCAGGGGTCTCACAATCACCAGACATATGAGTCCTAAAATCGTTGACAAAGTGGTCAATTATTAAAGAATTGGTAAAACTATCTTCATCGGTGAAGGTTTTGTTCCCTTCAAAAGCACACCCCTTTCTAATAGCAGCTCCTTCCACCAGGCGACGAACACCAACATCCCCACTCTTAAAACTGACAGAGGCACCATTCCAGTTGATGTTATGTCCTGGAACGAATGAATGTGAAACAAGAGCATTATTCATTGCATGGAGTTCATAGGCCCTACGATGTTCAGAAAGTCTTACCTCCAAACCCCGCCCACTTTCTCCAAAGTATTTCTGAGGGGAATTGGCACAGGGAATTTGATAAACGCCGGGTGTTTTCCTAATACCATTGTTGTTATTATTGCACACTAACCGATTTCTGATAGTATTTTTAAAATTGAAAGGCAATTTGAATTGTTTCTTTTATTTTTGCTTACTATTTGCAACATAGCAGGTATTTTCCAGTTTCGGATTGTAAGCTATGGATAAATACTTCTTATTTTTGATCACATTAGGATTACCTGCTGCACTCATACCGTAATATATTCGTTTTGCTTTAGAGACAGCTCTTTCTGTAATGTGAGTGGGATATTTCAGACCCTTAAAAACATTGAAGATATGCTGAAGCTCAAGTTCTAAAAGTTCGATATCACAAATACGAAGGGCTCTAAGACAAAAGTTGACAATAATATTCGCTTTTACCCTCAACGAATGAAAGGAATAGAAATGAATGTACCCCTCAGCATTAGTACTTTTACGAAACACCGAAAATTTAAACCTGTTACTTACGTTATCTCTAATAACCAAAACATCCAAAGATGCAAGCTTATTATCTTCCTCCAGTTCAACAGTGAATTTAATAGAGGGTACAATGCTATTGGCACGGTCAACTAGCTGTTGTAGCCGTGCGTCGTCTCCTTTGAAAAGAATAAAAATATCATCAACAAATCTGACCCAGACCAGTGGCTTAATGTGTGGATCACAATGTTCTAAAATACTCTTCTCACACAAAAAAAACTCATGCACAGATTGGACAAGATGGGCGATAATTTTGAACCCATAGACACACCAAACAGTTGCTTATAACAAATATTGTTAAAGTAAAAATGATTAGTAGATACGCACAATCTAACTAATGCCAAAAAAGGTTCTAATGGAATGGGGATGTGTAACTGTTCTTCTAAAATCTTTGCCGTAAGGTTATCTAAAACATATTCCAAAGGAACATTGGTGAATAAAGCTGTGACGTCTAAACCTACCATTCTGCAGTCAGTGTCAAAATTGTTCCTTATTCTATCAATAAAATCGTAGGAATGGATCAAATGTGAGTCTGAAATTTTTCCGACAAAACCACCTAAAATCAAAGCTAGCCATTCTGCCAAATTGTCTTGAGGAGAACTGCAAGTCGCCACAATGGGTCTTACTGGACACCCAGGTTTGTGTACTTTTGGAATCCCGTAGAAATATGGGAATGATGGGTTTTTATATGAAAGTTTAGACAAGACAGTAGCCCTTTGCTGCGGATCAGGAATCGATTTTGCTATTTTTCTCAGAGATCGATTACAGTCCTGTTGAAGTTTGGTGACTATGGGAGGGGAAGAAACAATTTCGTAAGTATTAGTATCACTTAAAAGGGAATTGACCTTACTAATATAGTCCTCGGTATCCATCACCACAGTGGCGCCCCCCTTATCCGCCTTCAAGACCTTAATTTGTTGATTCTTGGACAAAGAAACTAAGGCCTCTCTATGCCTTTTTTGTTAAACATCTATGTTCCCATTATTATTATTATTATTATTTATTTATTTTTTTTTTTGCTCTATCACAGTCCCCCAATTCTACCTGGTGGTATTTATAGTGTGGGGTTCTGGGTTGCATCCTGCCTCCTTAGGAGTCCATCACTTTTCTTACTATGTGCGCCGTTTCTAGGATCACACTCTTCTGCATGAGTCCTGGAGCTACTTCAGCCTCTAGTTTTTCTAGATTCCTTTTCAAGGATCTTGGGATCGTGCCTAGTGCTACTATGATTATGGGTACAATTTCCACTGGCATATCCCATATCTTTCTTATTTCTATTTTCAGATCTTGATACTTATCCATTTTTTCCCTCTCTTTCTCTTCAACACTGGTGTCCCATGGTATTGCGACATCAATGAGTGATACTTTCTTCTTGAGTTTGTCAATCAACGTCACGTCTGGTCTATTTGCACGTATCACCCTATCTGTTCTGATACCATGGTCCCAGAGGATCTTTGCCTGATCGTTTTCTATCACTCCCTCAGGTTGGTGCTCGTACCACTTATTACTGCAAGGTAGCTGATGTTTCTTGCACAGGCTCCAGTGGAGGGCTTTAGCCACTGAATCATGCCTCTTTTTGTACTGGTTCTGTGCAAGTGCCGGGCATTCGCTTGTTATGTGGTTTATGGTTTCATTTTTCGTATTGCACTTCCTACATATGGGAGAGATGTTATTTCCGTCTATCGTTCTTTGAACATATCTGGTTCTTAGGGCCTGATCTTGTGCCGCTGTTATCATTCCTTCAGTTTCCTTCTTTAGCTCTCCCCTCAGTAGCCATTGCCATGTGTCATCGCTGGCTAGTTCTTTAGTCTGTCTCATGTATTGTCCGTGCATTGGTTTGTTGTGCCAGTCCTCTGTTCTGTTTGTCATTCTCCTGTCTCTGTATATTTCTGGGTCTTCGTCGACTTTTATTAGTCCTTCTTCCCATGCACTCTTTAGCCATTCGTCTTCACTGGTTTTCAGATATTGCCCCAGTGCTCTGTTCTCGATGTTGACGCAGTCCTCTATACTTAGTAGTCCTCTCCCTCCTTCCTTTCGTGTTATGTATAGTCTGTCCGATTTGCTCTTGGGTGTAGTGCTTTGTGTATTGTCATATGTTTCCTGGTTTTCTGATCTATGTTGCGGAGTTCTGCCTTCGTCCATTCCACTATTCCTGCGCTGTATCTGATTACTGACACTGCCCATGTGTTCGTGGCTTTTATCATATTTCCGGCGTTGAGTTTTGACTTGAGTATCGCCTTGAGTCTCTGCATATATTCTTTCCTGATCGTGTCCTTCATCTCTTGGTGTTTTATATCCCCTCCTTCCATTATTCCCAGGTATTTGTATTCCGTCTCATCTATGTGTTTGATGTTGCTCCCATCTGGTAGCTTTATCCCTTCAGTTCTCGTTACTTTGCCTTTTTTTATGTTGACTAAGGCGCATTTTTCTATTCCAAACTCCATCCTGATGTCCCCAGATACAATCCTTACAGTCTGGATTAGGGTATCTATTTCCTTGATGCTCTTACCATACAGCTTGATGTCGTCCATGAACATCAGAGGGTTGATTCTGTTGCCTCTTTTCTTGAGCTGGTACCCAGCATCCATCTTCTGTAGTACTTTTGTCATGGGAATCATGGCTACTATGAAGAGTATTCCAGAGCTTGTAAGTATTGTATTCCAGTTGCGCATTGCATTTTTGAGGAAGCTGATGGTGTTTTCCTCTGCCCCATATATTTTCAGGCATTCTATTAGCCATGTGTGTGGTATCATGTCGAAGGTTTTCTTATAGTCTATCCATGCCATGCTTAGGTTGGTTTTCCTTCTCCTACTGTTCTTCATTACCATTTTGTCTATCAGGAGCTGGTCTTTTGTGCCCCTACACTTCCTTCTGCAGCCTTTCTGTGGGTGGGGGATGGTGTTTGTCTCCTCTAGGTAGTTGTATAGCCTTTCACTGATGATACCTGTTAGTAACTTCCACATTATTGGTAGGCAGGTGATAGGCCTGTAGTTACTGGCTATATTTCCCTTACTCTTGTCTATTTGTACTAAGGATGTTCTTCCTTTGTCATCCATTTGGGTGCATGGTGATTTGAGATACAATGCTGGAGTTGTTTTGCTATTATATTATTATTATTATTATTATTATTATTATTATTATTATTATTATTGTTGTTGTTGTTGTTGTTAGTTTTAGTTTAGTTTAGTTTTTATTTGTCTCATAAAAATACAATTATTATTATTATTGTTATTATTATTATTATTATTATTATTATTATTATTATTATTATTTTATTTTTAATATATTTGTTTTTATTCTTATTATTTTGTTATTGTATTATTATTATTTTATTTTTCATTACTTTTACTTTTGTGTTCATATTTTTTATTTTTGTTATAAAAGTTATTACTATTATTTTAGTTTTCTTTTTATTATTTTAATATATACTTATTTTTATATATAATTTTTATTATTCTTTCTTTATTTATTTTATTTATATTTTAATTTTTTTATTATTTTTATTTTTATATATTTATTTTAATTATATTATTATTATTATATTATATTTATTTTTCAATTTTATAATATTTTATTTCATCATTATTATTATTTTTGTTTTTATTTTTATGTGTATTATATTTATTTTATTATTATTATTTTTTCTTATTTTCATTTTTCTTATTTATATAATTATTTTTATTTAATTTAATTTTTATTTTTTATTTGTATTACTGTTATTTTTACTATTATTTTATTTTGCTTTTTTTGCTGCTTTTATTCTTAGGTTTATTGTTCGCATTATTTTATTTTTTATTTTTACTCTTATATTTATGATTATTTTAGTATTTTTATTTTACTTTTATTATATTTATATTTTACTTTTTTAATTATTATTGTTTTTATTTTTATTTTTTATATTTTCCTTATTATTATTATTTCATTTTTATTTTTGTTTTATTAATTTTATTTTTATTTTAAATATTTTTTTTGAATTGATTGTTATTACGTATTAATTTATTTTTATTTTTATTTTCTTTTTTTATTGTGTTTATTATTTTGCTATTTTTATTTTTAGTATTTTTTAAAATAAAATTATGAGTTTTATTTTTCCTCTTATATTTTTTAATTTTCATCTTTATTATTAATAATATTACTTTTTTTATTCTCATTAAAAAAAATTTTCATATCCATTATTTAAATTTGGAAATTTTATTAATATTCTTTTACTATATCTTGCCGAGCTTTTGTGACAAAATGACACTTGATTAAACAGATTAAACAAACAGGCAACCTTTCATTGCTGATAATCCTTCTGCATGAGCTAAAATTGCAAGCTGGGCTAATGAATACTCGTAGATACAAAAATATACTTTTTATTTCCCAAATTAGGTAAACCTTAAATGGAACAAAATGAATATAAAATGAATATAAAAAAAGAATAAAGTCTGACCCTCAAAAAAACAGTAAACTGTCATTCTCCTCTCCCGAACTAGATTAAGTAAACACTTCCCCTAAATCTCACAGTCTGTTTAATTGTGCATTTTAAATGGTCAAAGTCTTTTAGAGAACCCATTCTCTTACATGATGCCATGAACCCATCTGAAATAAAGAGACATATTTATTATATCACTCCAACATGTGAAAGATGATTGAAACGAACGTGTACACACTACGTATACTTCTCTCTCTCTTTTCAAAGGGTAACTTTTCCAAAGTCTTATGTTACTCTATCTTCTGATGGGTGTGTCCTCGAATCCTCTCCAAATGTGTGTTCTATACCATGGCACAGATAATCAAAGAGTGTGCCCTCTTCTTTGGCATCTCGTATCGGGCCCCATACACCACACTCTATGAACACACACACACGGACACGCCTTTCGAAATGCCATAGCAACCGAGCACGTCACAAGACCCAATCATGTGATCTCTGAAAGGTCGTCACCCTCATATCGCATGGTCACCAATTCTGACTGTTTTTTCATTTTAGCACTCTTCGAGGAATCAAGCGCTTTTCGCTAAGCCCTCCTGTCTCTAAGCGGAAAAAGCTGAGATTAACAATTCACCACCACACTTTCTTTTAAGATATATGTATTTTTTTTTTTTATATTTTTATTCTTATTTTTATTTTTATTGATAGTATTAATAATAAGGAAGGCAACCCTCTGCCCATTTATTAGCAAGACGCCTGCCCCGACTTACTCCCTGGCCAAGCTCCTCAATTATATTTTGACTTCCGACATCCCGAGCCGCTATAGCCTGAGTTCTTTTGAGAAATTCGTGACTGCTCCATCACTGGTATCATAGCGTCCCTCGACGTAGAATCCCTCTTCACCAACGTGCCCGTCGACCAGACTATCGACATTATCTTGGATCTCGTCTACCGGGACCCGTCAATGGCACCACACAACTTTGATGGACATCTGTTACAGATGTTCCGTTAGAAAGATGGCGAACGTAGTATACCATTACAAATGCCCCGCCCAAGGATGTCCTTGGAAGCACATTAGAATGACTACAATGCGTCTGGCGAAGAGAATCTCCTGTCACGCCCAAGAAGGAGCCATCAAGAATCACGCCCTCACCGCCCACCGAGACACAATCTCGAGCGACTGCATTATCCGCAACTCTAGGATAATAGGGAGAGCACCCGGCCCTCTCCGCCTGCGCCTTCTGGAGGCGTTATTCATCCAGGAGCAAAGGTCCTCCATAAGTAAAACGCAGGAGGCCTTTTTGCTCCCGACCTACATGCGAAGAAACGCACCAGTACCAGCAAACAACTCCATATCGCCGCCCAAAAACGCCCCATTTCAAGAAAATAACGCCGCAGACAACTTTAGTCTTATTAATAATACCTTCAGTAATTATTTGTATTGTTATTATCATTATTCTTACCATACAGCTTGATGTCGTCCGTGAACATCAGATGGTTAATTATGTTGCCTCATTTCCTGACTTGGTACCCAGCATCCATCTTATGTAGTACTTTTGTCATGGGGCCATTGCGTCACTTTCAAAGATCCCTCTCCTAAAGTTAAACTCTCCTAGTCTTATCCCAGAGCTTATAAATACTGTATTCCAGTTGCGCATTGTATTTTTGAGGAAGCTGATGGTGTTTTCTTCTGCCCCATATATGTTCAAGGATTCCATTAGCCATGTGTTTGGTATCATGTCGAAGGCTTTCCTGTAGTTAATCCATGCCATGCTTAGGTTGTTTTTCCTTCTGTTACTGTTCTTCATTACCATTTTGCCTATCAGGAGCTGGTGTTTTGTGCCCCTACACCTCCTTTTGCAGCCTTTCTGTTGGCGGGGGATTGTGTTTGTATCCTCTAGGTAGTTGTACATCCTTTCACTGATGATACCTGTTAGTAACTTCCACATTATTATTATTATTATTATTATTATTATTATTATTATTATTATTATTATTATTTTTAGATTTTCCTGGGAAAATCAAAAAAAGGCCTTGAATATAGACAGCGAGTTTCCTAACGGTAAATTCTCGATTTCCGCAGCAAGCGTCAGTGTTGTACTGTACACACACACACACACACACACACACACAAAATATAATTTGTATATGGCTTTCCATAATGAATTTTATTTATTTAATCCGTGGATGTTACGTATTATAAATTATTTTCTACCGACTCGTTACCATGATCATGAAATGCATTTAAGTTTTCAGGTAAATTGTTTTTTTTTTTTTTTTTTTGCAAAGGGTTTCGGCTCTCGTGAGTTTTTATTAAATCAGATTCATGAAGACGATACTTGATCTCGGAATATTTTGCGTGGTGCTGAGGGAGTTATTAAGTTTCAAGAAGATTAAATGCAGTAAGGAGCAAGCCGTTATGAAGAGAGAGAGAGAGGAGAGAGAGAGAGTCGAGAGAGAGAGAGAGAGAGAGAGAGAGAGAGAGAGGGGAAATATAATTATAATATGCGTCCACACCGACTTTTTTCAATTTTTAGAGCATCATTTCAGATAGGTACACACACACACAAATATATATATATCATATATATATATATGGATATGTATTGTATATATATATATATATATATATAGTATATATATATATATATATATATATATATATATATATATATATATATATAGAGAGAGAGAGAGAGAGAGAGAGAGAGAGAGAGAGCGAGAGAGAGAGAGAGAGAGAGAGATTGGTCTGAAATACAATTATGGAAAATGAGAGGAGGGTAAGGATCCTCATCAGTTTATGAGGTAACTCATACACTCGCGCGCACGCGCTCATAGAGAGATAGAGAGAGATTATTGAGATATCAATTGCTTCTCCTTAATTGAGACGCATTCAGTTAAAATCGGGAAGTGAAAGGGAACCATTTTAAACAGTTATCTGTATCAGGGAAACAGAGAGATGTAATTTGAATGTTCCTATTTTGAAGTGATTGAAATTTATCCAGGAAAAGGAACCATGAGACAGAATCGTTGAAGTTAGCAACTTGTTTATTAATGATCAAAGTGCATACATTAAAATCACTCAAGGGAATTGCGTTGCATTTATAGATACTGACTACGTGCTTGCTCGTTAGTGTATGCGTATATACGGGAGGGAAAGGGAGAGAATGATCCTGTTTAGGTGAAATCTGAAGAGGAAGAGGTGCCCCTTGAGAGAAAGGTAGGGAAGTTCTTTGAAGTCATAAACCTGTTTGTAAATGGTCGTGGTCCATTTATGGTAATTGAGAAGGGTTGGGGGAGGTGGGGGGGGGGGGGGTCTTCTTAAATTCTCATCAATACCTTGAGTAACCCGAGTGTTGCCAGATGCTTGAGGGTAGGCTGGCGAGAAGGCCTTTTTCGAACTTTTTCGAATCCCCGCTGGAAGCGGGAATTGTCCAGTTACGATTAGTTGCCCTATCCCTTAAAGATATCCTTAATCATCGTTAATGTTTCCTCGGTGTAGAGATTGAGACAGACAAGGCTAACTAAAACTGTGTCTAGCGAGAAGCTAGTGGCAGACCTATCTTTTGGGAACTACTGTAAAAGGAAGAAAATTCCACCGTCTGGAAGTGAGTGCTATGAAGGAATTCATATAGTCTAGTAAATCTTGATTTCACTGTGAAAGGTATTGTATATATAGAGAATTTACCAATAAGATTTTCAACATTAGGTTATGTTTTACATTTAACATATTGAATGTGTCAAAGACTGCTGGTTCATGACGATAGTAAATCTGCCTTTTGGCTCTAAGTGTAAACTGGAAAGTTACTGTGAATGAAATGGACAGTTGTAAATAGATGAAATTTAATCATCTTCATTTTTCATTTTTCATAAGGAAAATTGAAGGTGAGTTACTATGATGTCAAGTTAGATGAATAAATTTCTTTTTCATACATTTCTTGGCCCAAGTCCACAATTCCAATTTCAAACATCCATCCTAATTAGATGGGTTGATTGATTGATTAAATTTATATCCAATGTATTTATACCGGTATATATATGTTCTAGTTAACCTTGATAAAATTCTCATTTTTACACCAAAAGTCACAATATATCAATGCAGTCAGTAAAAAATTGCAAAATAACTTAAAAACCTAATGAAATTGCAAATACTCTTACATTTTAAAAGTAACAATGTTCAGTTTCAAAAGGTTTATTATATATATATATATATATATATATATATATATATATATATATATATAAATATATAAATATATATAAATATATATTTACACCGGCATATATATGTCTTACCTTGATAAAATAAACATTTTTACACCAAGTCACAAATGACAAGTTCATATAAATGCATTCAGTAAAAAGTGGTAAAATATTTTGAAAAACGTAATTAAATTGCAAATACGCTTACGTTTATAAAAGTAACAATGAATAATTTCCAAAGGTTTATATATATATATATGCGTGTATGTGTGAGTGTGTAAATGCATATTTGCGGTCAATGTAGTAGGCGTCTTCTGTTTGCAGTGATCATTTTTATTTTCATTCCTTTTCCTAAACGGTAGCCAAAACCGCCTCATCTTCCCTTTCTTCCCCGTGAGCATGCTTACCGAAGCCCACCGTCACCTTTAAGGTATTTGGTTCAAAACACCCCAAGCCCTTCCTCCCCCTTGCCATCCCCCGCTTATTTTCAGGGACGGGGGCCTGAGCTCTGCTGTGCTTCCTACTTGTTGGCAAGTAATTTCTTCCCTTTAAAGACTGCCGGGGCTCAGTAAATCAGTCGGCGGCGTTATCTGCCCCTCTGGTGCGTATAACGGGCGATTGCGTCGGAGGGCGTCGAATCTACCTTCTGTATTGGAAACTGATTCCCGGCAGCGGTGCCTGTCTCTAGAGCTGGGTGTCTCTTGTGTTCTATTTGTGTATTAGAGTTGGATATCTCTTTTTGTCCATCTGTGTATTAAAGTTGAATATCTCTTGTTGTCCATCTGTGTATTTAAGTTGAATATCTCTAGTCTATCTTTGTGTCTATGTCTCTTTTTGTCTATCTCTATATTGGAGTTAGATATCTCTTGTTGTTTATGTGTATTAGAGTTTGATGCCCTTTGTTGTCTATCTTTCTGTATTAGAGTTGGATATCTCTTGTCGTTTGTCTCTCTGTATTAGAGTTGGATGTCATGTCTCTTGCCTGTGAATTAGAGTTGGATATCTCATGTTGTCTATCTCTATATTAGAGCTAGATATCTCTTGTTGTCTATGTGTATTAGAGTTGTATGTCTCTTGTTGTTTATCACTCTGCATTAGAGTTGGATATCTCTTGTTTTCTATGTGTATTAGAATTGGATGCCCCTTGTTGTCTATCTCTGTGTATTAGGGTTGAATGTCTCTTGTTTTCTGTCCCTCTGTATATGCAGATCCCGTCATATCTCTTAATTTTGATGTCCCCGTCTTAGGTCTGCCGTCTTATCTCTTAAGTTTTAGTTGTCTGTTGATTGAAGGATTTTTTTTTTTTTTCATCTTTTGTTATGTTTGACCTTTGGATGTGGGATTATCATTATTCAGTGCACCATTTATCTTAGGTTGGCTGTCATGATAATGGGACTTGAGTTACAACTTCAGTCTGTTAATGCTACATTTATCATTAATCCAGCTTAAAGTGATTTAAAATCTACAATTCCAATAACCCAATGAATACATTAGCTAGAGAGAGAGAGAGAGAGAGAGAGAGAGAGAGAGAGAGAGAGAGAGAGAGAGAGAGAGAGAGAGAGAGAGAGAGATTGTAATTCCCTCAATTACCCACATGTGGTTTCCGACGACACCGTCTCATATGTGGCTTTGGTCCTATCTTGGCAGTCAGTGTTGTCTTAACCCCTTAGGTACAATGGAAGTCTTCCCTGAGTCCAATTAATGAATACACTTTCCGCAAGAAAGAAAGACATGTTATACAGTAAATTGGTTATATATATAACCATAAGTATCTGGTGTTCTTGTAAGACAAATTTGACAAAGGGCGTTTAGTTGGAAGAACAGCTTCTCCAATTCTCTCCTTTCTTTCTATTTGTGTTGAAGGGATTACCATTATTGAGTAACAGGAAAAGTCGAGATAAAATACCTTTTATTGAGTGAGTTGAATGTAAGGATTATCATAAAGATTTAATAACAAGGCGGGCGTATGGATAAGGAGAGAGAGAGAGAGAGAGAGAGAGAGAGAGAGAGAGAGAGAGAGAGAGCATGGGATCGTGAGTTATGTTATGAATGTTGTCATATATAAGTATGTACATACATACATTCATACATACATGCATACATTCATAAATTGTATGTATAAAGATTGGAAGGGAGAGAACCTTTCTGGCTTTTTAAAAGATTTGCCATCACGTCAAGCAACTAACTTTTGGATAAGAAAAATGGTTAAAGTTCTCAGCCACGCGAACTCGCATCGGATCGATCAAGAATGATTTTGACGGATTGGCCGGAGGGGAAAGCAAATGAGCGATTCTGCTAAGAACAGCGAGTATCAGGAAATACCACAATCGGAACACAGGTGATTATTGCTAGTCTTCTTCAGTCTGAGATCTGAGATTAGTTACCGAATGGATGCTTGCTTGCATTCCTCGGAGCTTAAGGGACTGAAACGCAACCGCAACATATATATATATATATATATATATATATATATATATATATATATATATATACATATACATAGTACACATACACATACACACTATATATATGTAAGCTATGTATATATAATATGATATGATATATATATATATATATATTATATACACATACACACATCAATATACATATATATGTGTATATAAATATTATATATATATATATATATATATATATATAATATATATATATATATGGCATGTATATTATACGTGTATGTGATTGTTTGTAGGCCTGTGTGTGTTTGTATTCCGAAATTTCATTATTGTTTATTTTCATTCTGTAAGGGAAGGAACATCTCTGCTCTTTCCGTCGTTCATGAGACCAGGTGGCCTGAATGGCTAATCTGAATGTGACAAATACCTTAAAAATTTGTACATTTTTATTCTTGATTCACCATTCCTGAAGTGGTCAGCATCGGTCCTGCATCCACATTCTTTGGAAAAATATCCCTGGCTGGTAATGGGGTTTAGGCGTTCCTTTCATGCTAGTGTGAATTCTTTCGTCTTTATGCACAGTTCCCCCCCCCGTCTCTCTCTCTCTCTCTCTCTCTCTCTCTCTCTCGGAATTGTGGTTCTCAAACTGTTATACGTTTATTTATGGGTTTAAGATGTTCGTCTTTCTCGCGTCATTGCTTGTGTAATGCACCGAGTTTTGTAATATCATTAATAGTCTGAAGGGCTCTGATCCCTCCCTTTTGATTACGATATTAGGAAAAGCAAAATGTGCAGTTTGTATTTTGTCCTTTGTATTTGTGAAGATCATTGCGGTAGAAGGGACATTCATTTCAGTAGTTCATGTTTTTTTGTGTGTGTGTGATGCGGATTTAGAGTTTAATGTCGGCGAATCTCTCTCTCTCTCTCTCTCTCTCTATCTCTCTCTCTCTCTCTCTCTCTCTCTTTTCTTTTTATATATATATATATATATATATATATATATATATATATATGTATATATATATATACATGTGTATATATATATATATATTTATATATAAATACACTCATATAATATGAAGATGGGATGTGTCAGACCTTTGGATTTATGAGCGTCATATATGAGAATACCTTGCTGTTTTCTATTTTCCCTCCCTCTCAGTATTCCTGAAGGGAATGGTTTAAAAAAAAAACGGGGGCGGGGGGGCGCGGCTCTGGAACTTTTGGGGCAACATGTGCTTTTCAGCATAATATCAGCCACCGGTCCGGCATGAAGATAAATGGTGGGCCGTTACAAGACCTCCAGGAGGCCATTCCCCAGGTACCTCTGCCTTTTACTAGAATCTGCTTTTGGCTCTCTCTCTCTCTCTCTCTCTCTCTCTCTCTCTCTCTCTCACATTGTATGGTTAAAGAGGATGGTTGCGTAAATCGTGTACTTATAAGCGTCCATTGTACATATTCTCTCTCTCTCTCTCTCTCTCTCTCTCTCTCTCTCTCTCTCTCAAAAGACAAAGTGATAGTCCATTTGTTAGTCCTTCTCTCACGGTGAGGGTATCGCATCGACCATGGCTCTCCAAATCATGTTCAGGTTGATTCAAGACGTGAGTCCAGAAAACTTCATCACTAAAAAAAATCTCATTTTAGATCTAAAAGTATCTGAAGAACAGTCGCCATACATTGATCTTCCCTGTATAAATTTTTGTTATATAAGAAATCCTTTTAAAATGCCAAGGAACCGTTTTGAAGTCACTGTAATGTATGGTGAAATATTATTGCAGCCATTTCGACTTGCTCTCCGCGTTGGTGGTTTGTAAGAGCATAATCTCATTATGTGCTGTGCATTACTTATTCATTCTATTTCCATGGAGCTGGAACTGGCATTTCATTCTTATTTCAACCAAATTCCGGGTTAATAAATGTGTCTGGCGTCAATATATCGTACCTAATTTGAATTTCAAGATTCCTTGAGGATGATTCGCTTCCCTCGTCACCCCCCCTCTCTCATCTCTCTCTCAGTCTCTCTTCTCTCTCGTCCCCCCCCCCCTCTCTCTCTCTCTCTCTCTCTCTCTCTCTCTCTCATTAGATATTCATAAGTTCTAATTTCCCTCTTATTCATACAGCAACGCAGTTAGCTTTATAGTAAGAGGCATATCCTAAGACATGATGACTATATGAATGGTAAGGATCATGTGGGACTTAATGACATGTTGGCCAAATTTGAATAAAAAAATGCGGGATTTTCCACATAAAAGAGATTCAGTTTTATCATAACATTTCTGTACTCAGGTATGGTTACATTTTCAGTTCCAACGTTTTGGTAAGCATGACGAATTGGCAGGTAACCATTTTTTTCTTTCTAATTTTCTGAGTCATCACGCTCTCATTATTGGGAGAGAGGACTAGTTTCAGTTTACGAGTATCATTACCGTTTGGAATTTGAATGTGTGACATTTATTATTATTATTATTATTATTATTATTATTATTATTATTATTATTATTATTATTATTATTATTATTATTATTATTATTATTATAGTTTTTTGTATTGAGCCAACAAAGACCTCTTAACTTCCCAAATTTCCTCAGATTTCTGAAAACACCTACCTCTATGAATATTTAATTCAAGAGGTAAATATACAAAGAAGCTAATGCATTTCCTGGCGTGATTCAAACCCATGCGTTTAGGTTAGATTTTCAAGACTTTCTAGGTTCTCTTATGTCAAATGTGCCAGCCTTGCCCCACCAACAAAACTGCCAAAGGTATATTCGTACATTGAATAGGCCCGATTTTGGCTCTTGTAATGAGAACATAGTTCTTCTGTTCACGTAAGCACTGAATGAAGAAGTACTTGGTGTTGCTAGTCGACTATTTTTCAAGTCGCTGATGGGGTTGGAAAGAGTTGAGTTTAATTGGATATAGAATTTAGTCCAAAGGCCAAGCACTGGGACCCATGAGGTCATTCAGCGCTGAAATGGAAATTAACAGTAAAAGATTTGAAATTTGTTACAGGAGGAAAACTCGCAGTTGCACTAAGAAGCAATTGTTAGGAGAGGGTGGAAAGTAAGATGTAAGAAAGAGAATATGAAAGGAGGCACAATAAAAGGAACGAAAGTGGTTGCAGCTAGGGGCCGAAGGCACGCTGCAAAGAACCTTAAGTAATGTGTACAGTGCACCGCAGGAGGTCCACTGACGTACGGGGGGGGGGGGGGGAAATTGAAAAAAGAAAAAAGTTACAAGAGTGACCAATGCGACAATTCCTCGCTGGGTGTTCTCTTTCCAATAGCCATTTCCCCGAGAAAGGCTTCCAGAGCAGAGGAAGACTAAAAAAGCCACCACGTTCATTCCCGACCTGATAAATCGAAGGTGAACCATCTTGTCCGCAGTGTCACTCCATTATTATCCTGTCTATTAACCCGAAGAAAAGGCCATCCCACTTATTCAGACGAATCTTCCATACCAACTAACCAGCACTTTTCCAATCTCCTTTTCCTCCTTCCTTCCAGTTCATTGATTACCGCCGGCAAGAGAGGTGGCAAGACGCTCCTGAAGGTATTCTTCTCTCCTGTCGTCTTCATTTTTGCGATTTTATTTGTCCAATTTGTTCCTCGTGTACTTTCTTGTTTATTCTGCACAAAGATTCATATATTCATGTAGATTTATCTTTATTTCAGTTTTATTTGCACAGTTTTCAAGGTTATTTCAAACTCATCGACGTTGAGTTTGTTTGGATGAAAGTTTTCCATTTTTATTTTGATATTAAAGAGATCTTTTGTTTCAGTTATAGATATTTTGCAGTAATGCATAATTGATATGTTTGTTGTCCTTCTCTCTTCTGCCATTATTGGTTGAGATGAATTTATAGGAAATGGAAAGATTTCAAAGCGTTGTGAAGTGTAACTTTTTTTTTACTTGTCACTACGTTTTGCTCTTTTAATGTTAACAATGTAAATGATATAGCCTTGTGAAATAGCAATATATAATTTTGCTTCCATTTTAGTTAGTAAATTGTACCGCTTATTCGATATGAACATGTAATTCACGAGGTGTATTGACCCTGAAAGCCTTCGATAGGGCCTTCTGGGTTTTGAAGTAGCTACAGTATGTCATACGTACGACTTTTGAAGCTACATTTGTCTGCCGTAAACTTATTCGTTTAAATAAGTTTACGGTTAGGCAGTGTTAAAGCGTTTGCTAGACCAGTGTTGTCCAAACATTTTTGCCTTTTGTACCCTTTATTACCTTCTCCTACTGTTACGTAGGCCCCCCTCGCCCACCACGGATGACCAAACTCAGTTTTATTTAGGATAACCATGCAAATAGTATATCAATTATGAAAAGACTGCATTATAGGAGTGTTGGTCAATAAATTCAAATTTATTACACAAATAAAAATGATGATTTAATAACAAAATGCTTGAAAATTACTTACACAACTTAATGTGAGATGTGAGGCTGATGTTCATTGATGGGATGTTTCTGTTGTGTGTGTGTTCCTTGTTTGTTCACGTACCCTCATGATCTGTGTTGCGTACCCCCAGGGGTACGCGGACCCCAGTTCGGACAATACTGTGCTAGACTATATCATCTCTCATCGTCTCCGAGTAAGAATCTGCCATAGCCGCCTTGTAAACGCTTCTAAACTGTGACTCGTCAAGTTTATCTTGTAAATACTCCAGTCATACGAAAACGTCTTCAAACTTTTCATAAAAAGGACGTCGCCATTTCAATCTTGTAAGTATACCTGTCACATGCCTCGTACATGCAAAATTGGTCGTGTGTCTCGTGACTCAATCATGTACCTTGTAAATGGGGTTTGGTCTCGCAAATCTTGTGAATAAGAGACTTTTTCATGCGAGTCATGTAAACACGAGTTCGTCATGCAAGTACTGTCAGTATACGACATATGTGTAGTGCAGATATGAGTCCGAATAGACATCTTTATGAGCACGCGTGGCGCGCGCAAATATTTTGAGGCCATCACTCGCCAGGACTTTTAATTCATTTCACGGCATCAAAGAAAATCCTGCACTTTTAACCGGTGGCTTTGATTCGGTCCTTCAAAGGGACTTCACAGCCATTTGCAGCATTGCGAGAAGAATGCAGGCAAGAAAATAGAGCACGGAATATTCGGCGAGAGGACAAATATTGCGAAATGTTTTGCAACCCGTCACATTTGTACTGCCAGAATTCTTGCTGTGGGATGGCAAAGGAAACTCTGGGCTTCTTTTCATCTCTTTGGTTTTTGAAACTTTTATCTTTACTTCATTACGATGCGCGAATTGATATTGTTCTGTATTCTTTTTCGTATTTACTTGCTTTTGATTTTTCTCCCATTTTGGTTCTACTAGACTAATGTGAGTTTTACCCTTTAGTAATAATCAGTAAAGCAGGTTTGATAAAAGGATCTCTTGATTTATTGCTGAAAGAAATAATTTATCTCTCTCTCTCTCTCTCTCTCTCTGACAAATGATTTCATATTATTTATTTTGTACTTGTAAGGAATGCGTTGACAATCCTCTTCGACTACCCCTTACGCTAAATTACAAAGGTTTTACAATATTGTATCATGCGATTGTTCCTCTTACCTGATACACCTACAAATAAATTGAAACCAGACTATAATTGTGTTTTTGTAGAGAAAGGATTTACTGCCGTAAACATAGACAGAGATTGAGAAGGTAAAGTTTCGATCTTTGATGAAAACCAGGCGCAGCTTGAATTTCCATAAGAAGTTATCATTTATTGTTATTGATTCTCTGTTGGCGTTTAGACTTCATCAACATCACTAGAGCGATAACATATGTAACGAGATTCAACTACGCATTGTTTCTAACATTTATTTAGGTGATGTAAGGTGGCTGGTTGTGGAATCTCCTGTCGACCTTTTCTTGTTGGCTGTGCATCGGACTGGCATAAGTACAGAAACTCCTGACAGGCATCATCAGTATAGTTGAATCATACTCAAGTATGTTCTGGTTTTCTGCAGTCTTCGTGATGAAGATTTTGGGTTTGTTAAATTTGGTGAAGTGTCTCTAGTACCCACAGAAAAAAAAAAAAATCGTGCGCATTCATTCTTATGGAACGAAACAAACGGCTTTTAGACGATCTGATAACGTCTACTGAGTAACGGAAATGTATAAGTGTATAAAGTGTTGTGGCCAGCAAAGAATAATTAATGTTTGCCAGAATGTATACTGTATTCCCAAGATTCGTGACTTTGCTAGTATAGTGAAAATGTACGAACTTTGGAAAGTGAAAAGGCGAGGGTTAACCGAATTCTATGCATCACTCGGTGTTCCGGAGCACAGAAACTTGTGTGTGAAATTCATGCAGAGGCGAAGTTTGTCAGGTTTAACAAACTTCTCCAGTACTTGAATGTTTCTTTGACGAGTGTTGCTACTCTCACTAATTGCGGCGAAGGAGACAAGCACAGCTATATTCTCTGGGCAACGTCGCACTTGTTTGGTTCTCAAAATATTTACTTCTTGTTTTAGTCTGTCCCAAGCATGGATATAATTAACCCCTTTTAAATATGCTCTGAGAGTCTATTTAAAGGACCTTGGATGTAATAAGTGTTGAGCGTGGGGTTAGTGTCCTTGTCAAAAAGATAAGGAAATCCGTGAATTTTATGAGTAGCTAATAACGAGGTCGGTATCTAACAGAGCCGGTAAGATCACGGTGGTTTAAAATTCGTTTCCCTTTCTCATGACTTGAAGAATGACTCGATCGGCTTTTCTTTATCATAAAAAAAAGTAATTTTCCCTTTCAAAGCATATTTGCTGGGACGTTTGTAATACATCGGAAAGAAGGCGAGTTTTGTATGTATATTCATGCAACCATTCATTTTAGTGAAATGTAACCCATTTTGTTTATCACAAGTGTAGGAATCTTGATGAAAAGCCACCTTCAAGTCTGGAATATATAGATAGTGAGCTGGAAAATGAAAGCTTGTGGAATTATGTAGTAATTCGTGCTTATCAGGATGGAGAGAGAATTTTGAGCTGACGCATATTATTGAGCGTGTAGAAGCTAGGGGAGGGAAAGCGTATAGTTGTCGGTATTAATACAGATGTGGTAGGATGTATTAAAAGTGATTGTGTTGCTATACATGCATTAGAAGAACTACGCAGTACTAAGGGAAGTAAAAGTATTCATGCCTGTTTCATTACGAATGGAGAATTGAATGGTATACAACTGAATATATTTATATATGTATGAAATCTGGAAAAATGTTTGTTCATAAATTATTGGTTACGCAACAGTATGGGAAGTAAATGTGTTGAGTATTTGTGGGATGCATATTGATAGTGTAGTGTGGAAAAATTGTTGGGGTGCAGGTTATATTTCGAAGGTTAATGTGCTGTAGTAATCCATCGTAACCGCTTAAGGGATATCTTTAAACGAACGATTGTAGGTGACTCTAATATGGGAAGATTTGTACTTTTATATTTTTTGTTAATATTTTCTGCTGTATTTTATTTTGTTTCTTCACCACGCTTACACCCTCTCGCGTCCTCAGATGTGACGTATCCGTGGAGAGAGAGAGAGAGAGAGAGAGAGGGAGAGAGAGAGAGAGTGAGGCGTGGTGAGGATGAGCCGTGCAACAGGCGCTGAAGTGACTCGCGGGGAAGAAATAATCCAAGTCTGGTTTTCTTCGTCCATACGGTGCAGTCTACCACAGAGATCGATGACCTGCTACAGGTTGGATATGGGGTTCAAGCGACGAACGGTTATTTGGTAGTTTATTTGGTTGTTGTTGTTTTTTGGGGGGCGAAGAATAGTAATTATGATTTGTAAGGTTGATGTTTATTATTCTAGCTCTCCTGTCCGAGTTATCTTGAGTTTTTTTTTTTTTTTTCACCTGTTTTCAGTGATTCAGTGGCTATTCACGGTATGTTGTAATTAGTAATGATATAATGAATTTTGCTGAATGCTGTCGGTTCATTTTATATATATACCTTTATATCTTTATAACTTATTATATATATATACATATATATAAATATATATATATATATATCATACATACATATATATATATACATAAAATAACTAAAATAATCTATATATATATATCATATACATTTAAACATACATTATCTAGATATATAGATAATATATATTTATATATTATTATATATATAACACCATATATATACATACTATATATATATATATATATATATATATAATACATATAAATATAAATATATATATATATATATATATATATATATATATATATATATATATACACGCACAGTGTCTCCTGACCTTTGAGCCTTCAAGAGATGTGGCCACCTTGATGGCCAAGTGGCCAAATGTCAAAGTCACTGTACGTCGTTGTTTCTAAACCAGGCAGCAATTCGAATCCCACTGGTAACGAACCTATTATCAATTATAGGGAATTGGATATTAAATGATATTTATGGCTAGATGTTTGTTTATATAAAATGGTCACATTCGGTGTGATAAATTCATATATTCCTATTGAAGTCAGTGGTATTATTTGCAAAGATTATCTTTTTATTAAGACTTTAGATGAGTCCATACTTCTTTTTCTCTTTATTCAAGGTTCTTAAGTATAAGGAAGAATGATTCACGCTTCTTTCTATTTAATGATTTTAGTCGACCTACCGTTTCCTCGGCTATCAAATTTAAATAGGAGCTGTGTTGTCAATTTGTAATCTAATTCTGAAGACGCCGGCGATAGGCGAGGAAACAGTCCGTCGACCATGATGAGTAAATGTAAAAAAACGTGGATAATTTCTCCATATATTCCTGAGAAGCTTTTTTGGAGAGGAAAAGAAGTATAGGCAGATTCAAAGTCTGAGGAATGATCTAGTCTTTACAAGTAATGCCATTGACGTCAATAGGCATTGCTTAAGAGAGAAAATATGCGCAAATGGCAAATTCATACAACATACATAGATACATATATGTGTGTATATATATATATATATATATATATAATACATACATACATACACACACATACATACGCACACGCATACACACACACACACACACACACATATATATATATATATATATATATATATATATATACCTACTATAAAATTATCACGATGGTTTAACCACTTTAAATTCAGTGATACCTACAAGTTTATATGTATGTAATTATTTATAAAATAATATCATACTTATAAACAAATTGTTTTCACTGTATTTAAAGTAGCGAAACCATCATAATAATTATATAGCAGGTAATAATGTGGTCCATCGTGATGGTATCGCCCGATATTCTATAGTTATATGCTGAGTCTTGTTCAGTTTTTTATATTTGCTGTTTTCATGGGGGAATGAAGGAGAATCCCATCTTGATCCGAAGGCCAAAACATCTTTCGGGACAAAATGTCAAAATACTTCTGTTTCTTTCTCTTCGTTTTTATTATTTCTCGTTGTTGTTTATTTTTTATATCGTCCATTTTTTTCGTAATTTTTTGGGTAAACGAAATAAACGTATTACCGTCATTTGGAAAGTTTGTTTTATATATATATATATATATATATATATATATATATATATATATGTGTGTGTGTGTGTGTGTGTGTGTGTGTGTGTGTGTGTGTGTGTAGGTATTAACTTAGATGTATACTCACATGTGTATAAAAGTCTGCACGTTTTACTTGGAATTTTTATGACCACACTCATGTTTTCGAATACGTACTATGCCATTAGCAGATACAAAACTTCCCAGCAATAAGGGAAAAGCTTTTGTGGGAAAACTTGTTGTCTCAGATGGGTTGAAATTCTGGTCAGGTAATGCTGCTTTCATTTTATATGTTAATCCTTTAGGTAAATATCCAGTGGTCGTTATCTTCGTGGGAGTGTGTAGTACTGCTCGTCTCAATCGTTTCAACAAAATTCTATGGAGCAGACTTGTTATTCGGGTAGGGAAGTTGATGCGTGTGATTTTATGGGACGCTGTCGTGGTATTTTATGGCACCGTTCTCATTCTTCAGTCTTGAAGATTATTATTATATTTCATCTTCGACACACTTTTCAATTTTTCTGTATATAGGAATTCTTAGCATTTGGATCTTATAAGTTCAAGGCCTGTTTACTTGATAAGTATTAGTGTAGTGTAATTTTTTAATAATGATAGAAAAATGTATTCATGGCTTCGTATATAATATAAGTAATTGTGTGTGTATGCGTTTGGTGTAGTACCACAGATTTATAACGCATACTGAACAACGTAGGATTTTCGTCCTTCCTTCCTCCTGGAGATAATCTCAGTGATTTATAATGCTTAAAGTTTTTATTTTCCCTCCCCTTGCCCTTCATCCCGTAGGTGATTGGAAGCATTTTTCAAAAGACGGGATTCGGAAGGAAAGTGTGAAAGAAATATTGGGGAGGAGAAGAAGAAGAATAAGGAGAAGAGATGAAGTAAAAGATGAACCATGAAATCAAAGCACCGGAATGGATATGGAGGAAGATAGAAATTTGAGACAGGAAAATCTCCTCCCGTACAAACCGTACTATTTGACTTTATAGAATTATGTGATGTTGAAGTTTTTCAGTAGTAATATTTCAATATTTGCTAGAAGGAGTTATGTATTTGTTTTCAGATACTTTGACAGTATTTTGCACGAGGTGTTATCACGTTTAAAGTTCTTTAGAGAAACTTTAGTAGAGTATGGAATGGATTTATGCTTATGGTTGTGTTAACTTATGATGGGGGAAGAGGCGGCGAAGTTATTTCATGAAGAATGGGATTCGTACTTATAAGAGAAAGTCTGAAGTGAATGTAAACAGGAGTAAAGTGCAGAGGGTAAATGAACGCAGGGAAGAAGCATTGAATGTTAATTGATGATGGATGAATGAAAGTCGTTGATTGAAATTAGTTGTTATGGAGTAATTCTAATGGATTACTCGTGTGGTGTAGGGAGAAGAAAGGTGTCACAGAGTAGGTGAAGCCAAGGAGTCATCTATGCATTCCCTGATGATGTAATGAAGTTATTACGAAACATAGGAAATAAAGAATTATAATGATTTGGTAGAGAACTGAGGAATGTAAGAGAGCGATAGATATTGTGTACGAAAGGCTTGTAGAGGTCATTCTTCTTTTGGAAATTGGGGTTGAATGTTGATTGCAAATGGAAGATTTTGAGATTAACTGTTTGCAAGATGTGTGTAGAGGAAGAAGGGTTGAGAAGATGGTCTTTTAGTAATGGTGAAATGGTTAGAACTGTTTAAGAGATGGATTGGAGTCCTTTGATATTATTTCGCCACGTAGAAAGAAAAAGAGAAGATAGTTTGGTATAAGTCTTGTGTCATTCAGAAGTAATAGGAGAATAGTAATAGGATAGGAAGACTGAGAAAAATCCAGCAAGATTGAGTGAAAGAGGAAGAAGTGTTGGTATGGAAGAGCCTTATTTTAGAATGAAACACGAGATTCTATTCAAGAGGAAGAAGGGGAGTAGTGCTCCATAAGTAAGACGGTCGGTGCGACGCTGATGAGACTTTTTTTTTTTTTTTTTTTTTTTTTTCGTAGGTTTATGCAGCGGCTGATGTTTTGGACACTTTTGACAAAGAAGGTTCATCCTTAATTCGGGCGTTTGATTAACGTGGCGGAGACTATTGCTTCGTGTTTCTCTGGAACTGTTCCACACTATATCAAGGTATATATATATATATATATATATATATATATATATATATATATATATATATATCAGCGCGAAGGTGGACCATGGAAACGTTCTAAATTCTTTATTTCCTACGTTTCGTAATAACTTTCTTACATCATCAGGGAATCTTATGCAATGAAGGCAGAAGATTTATATACTATATATATATATGTATATATATATATATATATATATATATAGATAGATAGATAGATAGATAGATAGATAGCGAAAGCAAGCATTTCACGAACTGCCTAAAATTTCAGGCACGTAGCGAAATGCGCCTAGGAGTTTTGAAAACCCCAGGGGCTAGTAATAAACTTGGCGAACCGGTGTCTCACTTACATTGTTTCCCCCCCCCCACCCCTTCCCCCGGGTGGGGGGGTTGAAATGTACTTCGTCATGTTTAGTAATAGCCCTTGGGGGATCCTAAGTGCATTTCGCTGTCTGACTGAAATTCCAGGCAGATGTGTATATATATATATATATATATATATATATATATATATATATATATATATATATATATATGTATGTATGTATGTATAATCGCACACGAATAATCTTCCTCGACCGAAATCCCCATAACTTCCGTATCCTATTTCCGCTCAGGTCCGCCGCACGAAAAAAAAAGAAGAAATAAATGAATAAAAATAAAAATAAATAAAAATCCGAACCCCATCATTCTTACTTTAAAAAGAACATTTATGTCCCGCTCTTTCCTCCGAGTCCCGAATGTGTGTGTGTGTGTTTCTGTGTGTGTATATATGTGTGTGTTAATCTCACAAGAATTACACCTGCTGGGCGTTGACGTCCGTATTATACACGCGAATGAGCAGAGTGATGAGATCCCTCTCTGAATATGTAGATGCCATACATAACTCCGACGACCCAACAACGCTCGCCTCCATACACACACACGGGTGGTCTGAGGGTAATTACTGATATATTGGAATGGAATTGGCGTTCCGTATCTGGCATGTCCTTTTTTCAGACACACACATATATTTATGTGTGCGTGTATAGTGTGTTTACGAGTGCGACCGTCTAGGTAGTTGTTTTTAGAATAAGCGAAGAAAAAAAATCAGTGTCTACAAAAGGCAGAAATTGGGAGGAATATAAAGTGGATATTGCATGACAATGCAAGGTCAAACACGGAAGCTGTCGGCATAAATTGTTCGTTTATTATAGAGGTGGAATGATGTAGAATGTAAATGTAACCAAGGGTTGGCCGATGAGAAGGACACAAGTATTTTGAGGCGGTTTGGTCATGAGAGAATGGCAGAGGACTGGTTGGTTGCGGAGAATAGCGTATAATGTGACAGTTCTGAGGAAGGAAAGAAGGTAGATTTAATTAAAAAGTGCTGATCCGTCTGTGGACGAGAGGAAAATAAGAATATATTGGCAGTCTTATTTGTTAAGAACTTGAGTTGAGTAAAGCAGT
>NC_087202.1:77288692-77308692 GCF_015104395.2 Macrobrachium nipponense | reverse complement strand
TGAAAAGGTAATAAACATATACGGGAGAATACCCTCATAAAATCCTTTACGGAACCGTAGGTGACAAGCTGTGGTGAAGGGACCTCTTAACATAAACATGAACCAAGTTTCTGCGTTAGAAGGGAAACGAGTTTTGCGTTACGGTTATACGGTTATATATATATAATCATATTATATCTAGTATATATATTATATCTATATATATATATATTATCTATAATAGATATAATTTTATATATATATATATATATATATATATAAAATATATTATATATATATATATATATATATATATATTTTATATATATAAAAAATAAAAAAATAATAAATATTATATATATATATATATATATATCTATATATATATATTTATATATAAAGGTGGAAGGCACGAAGGAAAGTGAAACATTGGAATAGTTGCAAGATTTTTCGATCAACGTCTGCTAAGTAAAAGGACGTTGAGTCGAAAGATCTTTGAGCTACTCCATTGTTTCACTTTCCTTCGTGGCTTCTACCTTTATTTATATAATATTCATTACGTTCCAAACTTTCTTGGTTCAGTTATAAATATATATATATATATATATATATATATATATATATATATATATATATATATATATATGTGTGTGTGTGTGTGTGTATGTGTATGTTCCTTTTAGTAAATCAAAATTGTTTGCATAAAAGAAGGTTTTAACGTAAAATGATCCCTTTAAATGATTCAGCGAGGTTATTATTGCTTCGGACATCAGGATACTGTTTGAATTGTATATTAATCTGATGATTGGAAGGTGATGGAGGTGGGATGGCTTGGAAGGGAAGCGCTACCTGTCTTGTAATGTTTTCCTGATGTTTTTTTCTTACGTGTGATTTGGATTTATATCTTATCCCTCGCACTAGATCTTGTTATTGTGTTTACCCTAAGCTTGGTCATGTTTTATGAATTAAATGCAAATTCTAATTTATTTCGAACTATTTCCTATACCCGGCGTTGCTCGGGATAAAAGGGGGTATGCCGTCCGTGATGACAGCCCCGACAGGGCGGAATTTGCAATCACTTTCACAATAAGTAATCACTTGGGAACTTGAATTTCGGATTTTGACTAAAACCTTCCTTGGGGGGAGGGGATTCTACGGTAAAAACTTGGTAGCCCTAGCTTTCATAATCTAGGCGTGCATAACGAACAAACAGACAAACTTAATTGGCTTTTATATATATAAACAAGAGAAAGTAGATTTCCACTTTGGGTGCAACAAGTTTTACCTTCGACTTCTGAGAAAGAAATGTTTATCTCCTTAACGTTATTGACAGTATTGTTGCTTATTTCTAAAAAACAATTAAAAGGTAATTAGGTGGAAGCTCTTCGCGTATTTGCTCTGTGAAATCATATTTTATTGAAAACTGGGCGAAGTTTCTTAATTAAACTATATTCTGATAAAAATGTTCAGTTTTAATATCTGTCCATTGGATTGTACCAGTCTTTATAGAAATCATGAAAATTCCATTTTAGGTATACCACAGTCTGATGTTCCCAGTTGGTCTGATGTTCCCAGTTGGTCTCGTTTTCAAGATGACAACTTCACTGTCGTTCCCAGGATAGTGATTATTCCAGGTGAAGTGACGTGAAATGGGGAAAGATATTGGGAAAAAATATTTGAGAAATTACGTTCGACTCATCTATCAGATACATGATTTTACACCGGTAAGCGAGACATGAAGTTATATTCTGTATGATCTTCAGGGTCGACGTCAGAGTTCATTATTGTTTAGCTATTATGAATGAATTAACGTCGTTATTACTATTTTTTACGAGATCATGATTATATATTTAATCTATTGATGCATTACGTGTATTAATTTTACCTTTTCTAATTGTGAACTATCGATGGGACACACCGATTTGGAGTAATAGTTAATGAGGATTTTGTAATGATTGTTATAACATATTTTCCTTTTTTTTCCGCACGGCATTTTTTGGGGGGTTTTAATGACTGGCTGCTAGAACGTTGTTCAACTGGTAAAACAAAACATTGAGCTGGACGTATGTGGTTGTGCAAGTAACGTTAGTAACGTCATGCAATTGTCAAGTGTAACTAATGGAAGGGTGCGTGTTCGAATTTTATTTCCATGCACAGGCGACTTTTAGCACATGCACTCGTGTATCAACTATATATATATATATATATATATATATATATATATATATATATATATATATATATATATATATATATATTTATATATATATATGTGTGTGTGTGTGTGTGTGTGTGTGATGTATGTATATATAATGTGAGGTGTATGTATATATATATATATATATATATATATATATATATATATATATATATATATATATATATATATATATATATGAATATACAGACAAATTGCATGTGTTAAAAATCACCTGTGCATGGAAATAAAAATCAAATAGGAACCTTCTCATTAGTTATACTTGCCAATTGCGTGACTTTACTTACACAACCATATACGTCCAGCTCAATGTTCGAGTGGCCAGTCAACAAACTCCCCCAAAAATGCCATGCGGAAAAAAAAAATTATGACATTCATTATAAACGCCTCCAAATCGTGTGTCCCATAGATAGTTCATAATTAGAACTGAACTTCGGATAATGATACGTGCAATTAATCAATAGATTAAATATATAATCATGATCTCGTAAAAACAATAACAACGACTCTCATTGATTCATAATAACTAAACAATAATGAGCTCTAATGACATCGACCCTGAAGGGAAGTTCGTCACACAGTATATAACTTTAGGTCTGAAGCTTTCCTGTGTAAAATTCTTGTAACTGACGAATGAGTCGAACGTTATTTCTCAAATACCTTTTCCAAACATCTTTCTCCCATTTCACGTCACTTCACCTGGAATAATCACTATCCTGGGAATGACAGTGAAGTTGTCATCTTGAAAACGAGATCTACTGGGAACATCAGACTGTGGCCTCCCTAAACTGGAATTTTTATTGTTTCATGTTATATTACGAAAAGTCCTTCTATTTAGACTGGTACAATCTAATGGGTTGGTTATCATATATATATATATATATATATATATATATATATATATATAAATGAGAGAGAGAGAGAGAGAGAGAGAGAGAGAGAGAGAGAGAGAGAGAGAGAGATTAGACCGATAGACATACAGGCATATATACGCACTAATACACGGAACAAACAGCACTCGGGTTTAATTCTCAACCAAAAGTAAAAGGAAAAATAAAAAAAGAACCTATCCTCAGCTTTTCAGTTTTTCAGTAGTTTTCAATTAATATATTTATAATATACGGACACTTCATCTGTATTTGGGGGTGATATCAACAGGTGAGAACACTAACCTTTGCATAAAGCATTAATTTTAGCGATGAATTCTCAAATCCTCGCTGTTAGGTATTTTCTAACGCCATCTATATGGAAGTGTAGTTTTTCCTCTCCCCTGGGAAACTTCTGTAGATGAAACTCATGGTGTATGTAATGGAAAACTTCGGTAAATGAAACCCATGGCGTACGTAATGGGAAATTTCTATAGGTGAAATCAATGGCGTTCGTAATGGGAAACTTCTGTAAATTAAACCAATTGTGTACGTAATGGGAAACTTGTGTAGATGAAACTCATGGCGTACGTAATGGTAAACTTCGGTAGATGAAACCCGTGGCGTAACTAATGGGAATCTTTGGTAGATGAAACCCATGGCGTACATAAAGGGAAAGTTCTGTAGATGAAACCCATGGTATACATAAAGGGAAAGTTCTGTAAATGAAACCCATGGCGTACTTAATGGGAAAGTTCAGTAGATGAAACCCATGGCGTACTTAATGGGAAACTTCTGTAGATGAAACCCATGGCGTACATAAAGGGAAAGTTCTGTAGATGAAACCCATGGTGTACATAAAGGGAAAGTTCTGTAGATGAAACCCATGGCGTACTTAATGGGAAACTTCTATAGATGAAACCCATGGCGTACTTAATGGGAAACTTCTGTAGATGAAACCCATGGCGTACATAAAGGGAAAGTTCTGTAGATGAAACCCATGGCGTACTTAATGGGAAACTTCTGTAGATAAAACCCATGGCGTACTTAATGGGAAACTTATGTAGATGAAACCCATGGCGTACTTATTGGGAAACTTCTGTAGAGGAAACCCATGGCATACATAACGGGAAACTTCTGTAAATGAAACCCATGGTGTACATAAAGGGAAAGTTCTGTAGATGAAACCCATGGCGTACTTAATGGGAAAGTTCTGTAGATGAAACCCATGGCGTACTTAATGGGAAACTTCTGTAGATGAAACCCATGGCGTGCATAAAGGGAAAGTTCGGTAGATGAAACCCATGGCGTACTTAATGGGAAACTTCTGTAGATGAAACCCATGGCGTACTTAATGGGAAACTTCTGTAGATGAAACCCATGGCATACATAAAGGGAAAGTTTTGTAGATGAAACCCATGGCGTACTTAATGGGAAACTTCTGTAGATGAAACCCATGGCGTACTTAATAGGAAACTTCTGTAGATGAAACCCATGGCGTACTTAATGGGAAACTTCTATAGTTGAAACCATGGTGTACTTAATGGGAAACTTCTATAGTTGAAACCCATGGCGTACTGAATGGGAAACTTCTCTAGATGAAACCCATGGCGTACTTAATGGGAAACGTCTATAGTTGAAACCCATGGCGTACAATTGAAACCCTTCTATAGGTTTGAAAAACCCTGGCGTACTTAATGGGAAAACTTCTGTGATGAAACATGGCGTACTTAATGGGAAACTTCATAGTTTGAAACCCATGGCGTACTTAATGGGAAACTTCTAATAAAATGTTGAAACCCTGGCGTACTAATGGGAAACACCCTCCCTATAGTTTAAACATGCGTACTTAATGGGAAAACTTCTATAGTTGAAACCCATGGCGTATTAATGGGAAACTTCTAATAGGGTTAAACCCATCGTATAGTTGAAAAAAAACCCTTCTGGTATATGGAAACCCATGCGTACTTAATGGTAAATTCTATAGTTGAAACCCATGGCGTCTTAATGGGAAACTTCTATAGTTGAAACATGGCCGTACTAATGGGGAACTTCTATAGTTGAAACCCATGGCGTACTTAATTGGGAAACTTCTATATTGAAACCCATGGGTACGGTTTAGTTAATGGGAAACTTCTTGTGGAGGATTGGAAACTTCTATATTGAAACCCATGGGCGTAACTTAATGGGAAACTTCTCATGGAGTTGAAACCCATGGCGTACTTATGGGAAAGTTTGGGAAACGTCTAATAGAAAGAATTGAAACCCATGGCGTACTTAATGGGAAACTTCTATAGTTGAAACCCATGGCGTACTTAATGGGAAACTTCTATAGTTGAAACCCATGGCGTACTTAATGGGAAACTTCTATAGTTGAAACCCATGGCGTACTTAATGGGAAACTTCTGTGGATTGGGAAACCCATGCGTAATTAATTGGAAATTCTGTAGATGAAACCCTTCGTACTTAATGGGAAACTTCTATAGTTTTTTTTTTTTGAACCCATGGCGTACTTAATGGGAAACTTCTATAGTTGAAACCCATGGCGTACTTAATGGGAAACTTCTATAGTTGAAACCCATGGCGTACTTAATGGGAAACTTCTATAGTTGAAACCCATGGCGTACTTAATGGGAAACTTCTATAGTTGAAACCCATGGCGTACTTAATGGGAAACTTCTGTAGATGAAACCCATGGCGTACTTAATGGGAAACTTCTATAGTTGAAACCCATGGCGTACTTAATGGGAAACTTCTATAGTAGAAACCCATGGTGTACTTAATGGGAAACTTCTGTAGTTGAAACCCAGGGCATACTTAATGGGAAGCTTCTGTAGATGAAACCCACGGCGTACTTAATGGGAAACTTCTATAGTTGAAACCCATGGCGCACTGAATGGGAAACTTCTCTAGATGAAACCCATGGCGTACTTAATGGGAAACTTGTGTAGGTGAAACCCATGGCGTACTTAATGGGAAACTTCTATAGTTGAAACCCATGGCGTACTTAGTGGGAAACTTCTATAGTTGAAACCCATGGCGTACTTAATGGGAAACTTCTGTAGATGAAACCCATCGTGCACGTAATGGGAAACTTATGTAGATGAAACCTATGGCATACATAATGGAAAAGTTCTGTAGATGAAACCCATGGGATACTTAATGGGAAACTTCTTTAGATGAAACCTATGGCATACATACATAATGGGAAAGTTCTGTACATGAAACCCATCGTGCACATTATGGGAAACTTCTGCAGATGATACCCATGGTGTACTTAAAGGGAAACTTCTTTAGATGAAACCTATGGCATACATAATGGGAAAGTTCTGTACATGAAACCCATCGTGCACATTATGGGAAACTTCTGCAGATGATACCCATGGCGTACTTAATTGGAAACTTCTGCAGATGAAACCCATGGTGTACTTAATGGGAAACTTCTATAGATGAAACCTATGGCATACTCAATGGGAAAACTTCTGTAAAGGATGGGAAACATATTGGCACTTAATGGGAAAACTTCATAGATAAACATGGTACTTAATGGGAAACTTCATAGATGAAAACCGGGTACTTAAGGAAACTTCTGCATGAAAACCCATGGCGTATTAATGGGAAACTTCTATAGATGAAACCTATGGCATACTTAATTGGAAACTTCTGCAGATGAACCCATGGTGTACTTAATGGGAAACTTCTATAGATGAAACCCATGGCGTACCTAATGGGAAACTTCTGTATATGAAAACCATGGTGTACTTAATGAGAAACTTTTGTATATGAAACCCATGGCCGTACTTAATTGGAAACTTCTGCAGATGAAACCCATGGTGTACTTAATGGGAAACTTCTATAGATGAAACCTATGGCATACTCAATGGGAAACTTCTGTAGATGAAACCCATGGCGTACTCAATGGGAAACTTCTGTAGATGAAACCCATGGCGTACTCAATGGGAAACTTCTGTAGATGAAACCCATGGCGTACTGAATGGGAAACTTCTGTAGATGAAACCCATGGCGTACTGAATGGGAAACTTCTGTAGATGTAGCCCATGGTGTACTCAATGGGAAACTTCTATAGATGAAACCCATGGCGTACTCAATGGGAAACTTTTGTAGATGAAACCCATGGCGTACTCAAGGGGAAACTTCTGTAGATGAAGCCCATGGCGTACTCAATGGGAAACTTCTGTATATGAAACCCATGGCGTATTCAATGGGAAACTTCTGTAGATGAAGCCCATGGCGTACTCAATGGGAAACTTCTGTAGATGAAACCTATGACGTACTCAATGGGAAACTTATGTAGATGAAGCCCATGGCGTACTCAATGGGAAACTTCTGTAGTTGAAATCCATGGCGTACTCAATGGGAAACTTCTGTAGATGAAACCCATGGCGTACTCAATGGGAAACTTCTGTAGATGAAGCCCATGGCGTACTAAATGGGAAACTTCTGTATATGAAACCCATGGCGTACTCAATGGGAAACTTCTGCAGATGAAGCCCATGGCGTACTCAATGGGAAACTTTGTTGATGGAACCATGGCGTACTCAATGGGAAACTTCTGTAGATGAAACCCATGGCGTACTCAATGGGAAACATCTGTAGATGAAACCCATGGCGTACTCAATGGGAATCTTCTGTAGATGAAACCAATAGTGTACTTAATGGGAAACTTCTGTAGATGGAGCCCATGGCGTACTCAATGGGAAACTTCTGTAGATGAAACCCATGGCGTACTCAATGGGAAACTTGTGTAGATGAAACCCATGGCGTACTCAATGGGAAACTTCTGTAGATGAAACCCATAGTGTACGCAATGGGAAACTTCTGTAGATGGAGCCCATGGCGTACTCAATGGGAAACTTATGTAGATGAAACCCAAGGCGTACTCAATGGGAAACTTCTGTAGATGAAACCCATAGTGTACGTAATGGGAAACTTCTGTAGATGGAGCCCATGGCGTACTCAATGGGAAACTTCTGTAGATGAAACCCAAGGCGTACTCAATGGGAAACTTCTGTAGATGAAACCCATGGCGTACCCAATGGGAAACTTGTGTAGATGAAACCCATGGCGTACTCAATGGGAAACTTCTGTAGATGAAGCCCATGGCGTACTGAATGGGAAACTTCTGTAGATGAAACCCATGGCGTATTCAATGGGAAACTTCTGTAGATGAAGCCCATGGCGTACTGAATGGGAAACTTCTGTAGATGAAACCCATGGTGTACTTAATGGGAAACTTGTGTAGATGAAACCCATAGCGTACTAAATGGGAAACTTCTATAGACGAAACCCGTGGCGTACTAAATGGGAAACTTCTATAGATGAAACCCATGGCGTACTAAATGGGAAACTTCTATAGATGAAACCCATGGCGTACTGAATGGGAAACTTCTGCAGATGAAACCCATGGTGTACTTAATGGGAAACTTCTGTAGATGAAACCAATGGGAAACTTCTGTAGATGAAACCTATGGCATTCTCAATGGGAAACTTCTGTAGATGAAACCCATGGCGTACTCAATGGGAAACTTGTGTAGATGAAGCCCATGGCGTTACTTAATAGGAAACTTCTATAACTTAATGGGAAACTGCTATAGATGAAACCAATGGCGTACTTAATGGGAAACTTCTATAAATGAACCCCATGGCGTATGTAACTGGAAACTTCTATAGATGAAACCCATGGCGTTACTTAATGGGAACTTCTATAACTTGATGGGAAACTTGTGTAGATGAAACCCATGGCGTGCTTAATGGGAAACATCTATAGGTGAAACCCATGGCGCACCTAATGGGAAACTTGTGTAAATGAAACCCATGGCGTACTTAATGGGAATCTTCTATAGATGAAACCTATGGTGCACGTAATGGGAAACTTCTATAAGTGAAACCCATGGCGTTACTTAATGGGAAACTTGTGTAGATGAAACCCTTGGCCTACGTAATTATAGTACCACTAAAACGCTTTTAATTAGGTAGCAGTAATTCTTGTTGGAAAGACATATCCAGGATTGTTTAAAGTAATTTCGGGCGTCGTATAATGGTACACAATGATACCCGAAGCCGAGAGAGTATAAAAAAAATAAGTCTTTCCAAAGGACTGACAGGAGAGAAGGGTTAGGACTCCGTTGGGATTCCTTTTAGCGATTCCTTCTGGCGATTATCGTCCACAAAGGATACAGAAAATAAAAAAAACACTATGGTGCACGTAATGGGAAACTTCTATAGATGAAACCTATGGCGTACTGAATGGGAAACTTCTGTAGATGAAACCTATGGTGTACTTAATGGGAAACTTCTGTAGATGAAACCAATGGGAAACTTCTGTAGATGAAACCCATGGCGTTCTCAATGGGAAACTTCTGTAGATGAAACCCATGGCGTACTCAATGGGAAACTTGTGTAGATGAAGCCCATGGCGTTACTTAATGGGAAACTTCTATAACTTAATGGGAAACTTCTATAGATGAAACCAATGGCGTACTTGATGGGAAACTTCTATAAATGAACCCCATGGCGTATGTAATTGGAAACTTCTATAGATGAAACCCATGGCGTTACTTAATGGGAACTTCTATAACTTAATGGGAAACTTCTGTAGATGAAACCCATGGCGTACTAAATGGGAAACTTCTGACGATGAAACCCATGGCATACTAAATGGGAAACTTCTATAGACGAAACCCATGGCGTACTAAATGGGAAACTTCTGACGATGAAACCCATGGCATACTAAATGGGAAACTTCTATAGACGAAACCCATGGCGTACTAAATGGGAAACTTCTATAGATGAAACCCATGGCGTACTAAATGTGAAACTTCTATAGATGAAACCCATGGCGTACGAAATGGGAAACTTGTGTAGATGAAACCCATGGCGCACCTAATGGGAATCTTGTGTAGATGAAACCCATGGCGCACCTAATGGGAATCTTGTGTAGATGAAACCCATGGCGTACTTAATGGGAATCTTCTATAGATGAAACCTATGGTGCACGTAATGGGAAACTTCTATAAGTGAAACCCATGGCGTTACTTAATGGGAAACTTGTGTAGATGAAACCCTTGGCCTACGTAATTATAGTACCACTAAAACGCTTTTAATTAGGTAGCAGTAATTCTTGTTGGAAAGACATATCCAGGATTGTTTAAAGTAATTACGGGCGTCGTATAATGGTACACAATGATGCCCGAAGCCGAGAGAGTATAAAAAAAATAAGTCTTTCCAAAGGACTGACAGGAGAGAAGGGTTAGGACTCCGTTGGGATTCCTTTTAGCGATTCCTTCTGGCGATTATCGTCCACAAAGGATACAGAAAATAAAAAAAACACCATCCACGCAGCAGCTTCTACAAAAATGAAAACGTACACGAAAGTGGGCCTATGAGGCAGCTTTATTTACAATCTTTTCAGACTTAATGGACTTTCCAGTCCATCATTTTTTCTTATTTATATTTCTTTTCTTCGAGGAGACTCGGAGAAGCAAGATTTTCAACACCGAAAGCCAGTTTGTGTAATGATGTTATTTTTTTTTTAACATCTGTTCCTTTGGTAGGGTCATCTATGTAAGAGGGTACTCGAAATGTGATCCAGAAAGTGTTTATTATTATTATTATTATTATTATTAGTAGTAGTAGTAGTAGTATTAGTAGGGTTTATTCTTATATATGTGTTGCTCTCAATGAATTAAAAGAGTCCCCAAACTCTTTGTTTGGCTAGTACTAGTACTACTATACCCTCGAATATGGACGAATATATATATATATATATATATATATATATATATATATATATATATATATATATATATATATATATATATATTATATATAATATATATATATTATATATATATACATATATATATATATATATATATATATATATAGTATATATATATATATATATATATATATATATATATATATATATATATATATATATATATATATATATATATATATATGAGGTAGGTGAATACCGTCACATTTTCATACGGTATGTACTACAGGCTGGAAATAACCTTAATGCCTGGGATTATAAACGGTAATTAGCTTGTACCCGGGCTGTCTGGTAAACGGGATCACTTAATCACATATTTTAGAATAGGTCGGAAAATAATATCGCCCATCTAATCTGGTTTCCATTGCTCATCTGTCCAGGTCATATTCCGTTGATTGATGTTGGCGGATCCCAGGTTATCCTTATGTACAGTCAAGTACTCGGCCTTACACACACGCACACATTCACAATGGAGACGAGTTTATGTGATTGTTTGAATATGTACGCAAACAGAGAGTTATAATGTGCTATTTAAAGCGATAAACAACGTACATCCTTGCTGGGCTAAGCATGTACAAATTGTTAATTTTTTTTTTGAAGCAGACAAATTCTAGTTAAAGTAAAAGAACGTATGTGCTCCTGTATATAGGATGAGGAGAGCAAGGTATGATTTTTGAGAGAGAGAGAGAGAGAGAGAGAGAGAGAGAGAGAGATTCATGCAATCTGAAATCCTTATGAGCTGCTTGTATATAAGATTAAAGACATCACTCGTATTTCATTTCTATGTGAAATGTGTGATTGCAAGAGTTCTTCCAATGGACTTCAAAGGAGTACTAAACTTCATTTTATATTATTTAAATCTGGAAAAGTAATGGGTTTTTGTAAAAAAAAAACATATTGCAGTTATGGTTGGGAAGATGATATTAGATTTGTATTAAGTCCTGATTGGTGGAAATTATAGGATAACTGCCTATTTCAGAGTTAGGAGAACAGATAAAACATTATAGGTTATATATAGAGTTCTCCGTTGGATTACGTGAGGTCCTTTTTTTTCTTATTGGTTTCAACGGGATGAACGACCTGATGGTTTCCTGAGTGTACTTGGTTAATGAAGGTAATCACATCCTCCCAGATTGCGTCGGTCCTACGGATTAGGGCTATCTTTGTAAATTGTCTTTATTACTTCTAAAAGACAATCCAAGTAGATGATCATGATGAATCATTGTATCATTTTCTTTTGGTGGATTGTATTAAATGAAATATATTTGTAATTTTGCTCAATAAAACACACGAAAACGGTCTACGCAGTTCGATTTTTTTTTCACTAAATAATTCACTTGAGTAATGGTTGTACAACCGACAGTAAAGTATTACTATAGTAAATTCACATCACCGGTGCACCTGATGTCTAGACCAGCCCCTTACGACTCTCCTGATTGGCTGTTGATAAGCCAGTCACGGGGCTGGAAACTCTTAGTCTTTCTCAAGAGTTCACGTAGGCAGGATGTATGTTCCACCTATCCTGAGAGATACGCATTTCAAAAGCATCCCTCAGGAGAGGTGGAACATGCATCATCCTCCTTATATGAACTTTCGAGAGGGACTGAGAGTTTCCAGCCCTGTCATTGGCTTATCAACAGCCAATCAGCCAATCAGGAGCGTCGTAAGGGGCTGGCCCAGACTTCAAATGCACGGTTGATGTGAATCTACAATAGTGAGTGACCTCCCACTCTAATTACGAAGGATCAGCTCTTGAAGTTTCTCTTATATCGAAGACCATTGATAACAGAAAAGGTGACTTGATATGTCAAAGGAAATGGGAGGATAGGTGTGCTTTTTAATTAATTTATTTATTTTTATATTTTTGTTTTCAGCGGGAGAAACCAGGAAGCAATTTAGAGTACGTTTCGTCAAACTGCCGGGCAGATCTTATGAGCAAGCTGTTGAAATCATACGATTAGTTCTCGAAATGGACAGCCTAACAGCTCATCGAAGCTAAATAGGACAGACTGACTAGCTGTTTATTTAGAGTAAGCGCCAGAAGATGTGGCCTGCTAAAAAAAAAAAAAAAAAAAAAAAAAAAGTTCCGGCAGATTGCCAAACGCTTTTATGGAGCAAGGTGAGCCATTCTGTCAAGCTTCCCTTAAAGCCATTTCAGCGCCTTAGTAGCGTGATCAGTACGGCCTTGGCCTGCCACCTCGGTGGCCGCGAGTTCGATTCTCAGGCATTCCACTGAGGTGTGAGAGATGTGTATTTCTGGTGATAGAAGTTCACTCTCGACGTGGTTCGGACGTCACGTAAAGTTGTTGGTCCCGTTGCTGAATAACCACTAAAAAAGGAACTTCGATGACAATTTTGTAGCTCTAAATTATTTCGTTCAAGAAAGTAACATTTATATTCTAAATTATTTTTCGAATTCAATTCTCACGAGATGAACCTTGACTTCTGACTGGATTAAGGGGAACTCCAGCTCACATTTTAAAAAGATGGACACAATCAGATGATCAAACAACGCAGGTTGATTTATGTATGAAGGTTCATACATAAGAGAGGACCTCGTCCGTGTTCCCAATACGCGAAAGAAAATATTTCCATGGCAGAATATGGGGATGAGGTTATCTAATTAAACATACATAAGTTTGCCAGATTCTGCTTATATCTTCCCGCTGAATAGTGATTGGTGGGTATATTGTTGCGAACATCATGCGATATTTTATGCAGTGGCTTCACATATGTAGGGAAGACAGAATGACGAAAAATCCACCGGTGAAAATACACTGAAGAGAATTCTATAGCATGGGGTTAATTTTGTATTTGAGATACTATAAGAAATTATCTATTAAAAATTTATAAATTACCGTTATAAAAAATTATCTTTTAAAACTTTCTAAATTACCGTTTTTACTCTGGATAGGTTTTCCAATCTCGTCATACATTCTGGATATAGAGAGCGCAAAAGCAGCTCCCTTTTTAAGTAACACCTGAAGTTGCAAAATATCCATTTGCCGAAAATTCTTCTCGTGTGGCGGCTCGGGGAAGGAGAGAGAAAGAGATCAAAGGACGCCGTAGTATAATAGGCCCCCTGCTTTGATACGATAGTTGCTACGAGTTTTGAAGGGACATGTCTGTCGTAAATGGCTACGCGGAACGAGTTCCCTTTCGCACCTTTGTCGGTCGTCGAGATTAATGTCGGGGTTCTCCGTGAACTTGTTCCTCTTGGGAGCATTCGTCGTCAGTGAGTATTTTAGTCTGCGAGCAATCTTCTCTGATTGCTCGGTCTGACGTCATGTTTCTTTCATAGCACAGCCAAGCTTTGAGGGAATCTACTAACTAACGTTTAAATGCCGTTTAAAAGCCTTCCTCTCTCTCTCTCTCTCTCTCTCTCTCTCTCTCTCTCTCTCTCTCTCTCTCTCTCTCTCTCTCGCTTTTCCTACAAGCTTAATTTTACCAAGTTCTGGACGAATGGAAGTACATGGTTTGTCGTTATCCAGGCCTTCGTATTGAAATAAAAATGTTGTTGTGTAAGCTAATTTCTCTCTCTCTCTCTCTCTCTAATTGGCTAAATTACCAGAACGCCATATCCTGGGAATACCCGATACTTGATATAACTGGGACACCCCTGAGGGCCGAAGAAGATGAAGTAGTGGCTCTCACATCGTAAACGATTGTTGGAATTTCAATTTGGTTTAGAGAATCATTACTCGTTTAGTTGAACGTGGGTCTATTCTCGTCGACGGCAGCAAATCGTTGTCGATGGAGCTGTAAGACCCCCTTGGAAATTCACGCTTAGGTTTATACAAAGATAAAATGCAGACCATGGTCGCAATTGTTCGCTGATAGTTAATCATTAACACTTTAGCTGTTACAGTCAGATTCGATCGTTGTCCGCGGACACTCACTCCCGCAGGTGGAACTAGTGATCGCTGTCTACACTGCGGAAGCGAATGTCAGTTGGTTTTGTAATTTGATTGTACGTGGATGTGTTATCATATCTTTAATGCTGATCGGTGCTTATTTTTGATTATTTATATTATAAGATAGTTTTACTTTTTTTCCTTCGCTTTTAATCGGTGCTTTGGTGAATATGTGCGTACATAAATGATGTATTAAACGAATACGTACCCCTGCATTTGTACTCCTGAATTCACGAATATGGGTTGCAAAACGATCTATCGGCAGGGTTTTCTCAATGATACTCTGCTGTATGTTTTCATGTTTACTTGTTGGAATTCGAATATAAAATTTAGGCTCAAGACCAAGAACTGGGATCTGTGAGGTCATTCAGCGGTGAAACGGATATAGAGAGTAAGAAGATTTTAAAGGTGTAACAGGAGGAAGACCTCGCTATTGGACTATGAAATAAATATTAAGAGAGGGTGGAAAGTAATTTGGAAGAAAGAGAATAGGAACGGAGGTGCAGTAATTGAACAAAAGGGGTTGCAGTTAGAGTCTGAAGGGACGCTGCAAAGACCTTAAGTGATGCTTGCAGTGCACCGCTTGAGGTGCACACGCGGTGCACTGATGACACGACCTCCCTACGAAGCATATTCACTTATTGCATTTACACGCATATAATGTTTAGCTTATGAGAAAACGTGGTCTAGTAACGCATTTTTTTTCATAGTGATAATTATTGTCATCCTTTCCCTGCAAACGCAGAATCTTTAATAACATTTTCCCCGTTGACATTATCTTGGTTTTAAAAAAAAGGTAGTATGTCAAATCTATTTAGTGATGCTTATTGTGCATAGCTGAAGTTATTTTTAAGTTCAAATGCAATTTAGCTGATTGAATGTCCAGATAACTATATGGGGTTTCTGGCCATGTGCTCCTAGCCCCAGATTTTCGCATGTATAGTTTATGAGTTTCCTCGTAAGAGAGAGCTCTCGCCTTTTACCTAATATTAAAGACGGTGATTGTGCTTTATGGTAATTTGTTTTTTCCCTTCGTATTATATTCCGTATAATTAATTTTACTGTTCGGAAGTATTTCCTTTTCAGATATCGGTATTCAGTTTTGAAAATGTTCTTGCATTGTAAATAATAATAATAATAATATTAATTAAGAAACATCAGCTACCTTGCAGTAATAAGTGGTACGAGCACCACCTGAGGGAGTGATAGAAACGATCAGGCAAAGATCCTCTGGGACTATGGTATCAGAACGGATAGGGTGATACGTGCAAATAGACCAGACGTGACGTTGATTGACAAAGTCAAGAAGAAAGTATCACTCATTGATGTCGCAATACCATGGGACACCAGAGTTGAAGAGAAAGAGAGGGAAAAAATGGATAGTATCAAGATCTGAAAATAGAAATAAGAAGGATATGGGATATGCCAGTGGAAATCGTACCCATAATCATAGGAGCACTAGGCACGATCCCAAGATCCCTGAAAAGGAATCTAGAAAAACTAGAGGCTGAAGTAGCTCCAGGTCTCATGCAGAAGAGTGTGATCCTAGAAACGGCGGCACATAGTAAGAAAAGGTGATGGACTCCTAAGGAGGCAGGATGCACCCGGAACCCCACACTATAAATACCACCCAGTCGAATTGGAGGACTGTGATAGAGCAAAAAAAAAAAAAAAAAAAAAAAACAAAAAAAAAAAATAATATATGAATAATAAGAATAATAATAATAATAATAATAATGGAGAAATAAATCCACAATGTGTAAATGTACATTATATTTTAAATTTAAAACTAAGGAAATCTATCCTAAAAGTTTTAAATTTAAATATATGTACATTTACATAACTGTGGATTTGTTTCTCCATTTGAGAAGACTCGTGCTACTATGAGGATTTTTAATAATAATAATAATAATAATAATAATAATAATAATAATAATAATAATAATAATAATGATAGTACTTCATCATTTACGTTGTACCTTAGGTCTTTGCTTCCAAGAATTCACCAGTTCTGCGCTGCTACAAGTGGCACTATTTCTGGTCTGATAGATACAGTGCGGAAGTAGCAGATTGCACTTTGTGTTGTCGATCATTTTACGATTCTTTTCACTTTCAAGAGCCATATTCCCTTGTAACAAAAGAAGTAGTAGATTTTAATATTTTCGTTCAGTCCAGTTGTGGGTTTGGTTGTTATTATTCTTTTTATGTTTATGGTATGTTTTTATTGTACGTTGTATTTTTTGTATGTATATATTATATTGCAATTTATTGATTATGCACAATATATATATATATATATATATATATATATATATATATATATATATATATATATGACTGGTAAAAATGTTGTGTTACAACAGAATTCCATCTAATAAAAGGAGCCCATAAAAACGCCAAAATATATAGAGAGAAAATGCTATATTTCAGAGACTGCTTTCTCGATATAGATTTTGGCGTTTTTATGGGCTCCTTTTATTATATATATATATATATATATATATATATATATATATATATTATATATATATATATATATATATATATATATATATGTGTGTGTGATGTGTGATGTCTGCGTATATTATATAGTCAGAAGCAAGTTTACTAAATAACTTTCTTCATGCATTTCCAACGCCTCCTTTTCTCTTACTCACGCTGCCAACGATTAATTAAAGAGTGAAGAACTAGAAGATTAAACTTTATGCGGATGTAGCATTAATACCCAAAGCCCCGTTATGCCTTTCATTAAACTTTGAGCACTTTTGGGGATCACCTGGTTTTCTATAGTCTGTATTCACTAACGTAAGATGTGTTTCCATGAAGCCGTTTGCCATTTATATTTTAGTTGTCAAGGAAAACCGAGTGATCTAAAAAATCCTATTTTCATGAAAGCCATAATGGAGCTTGGAGTGCGAATGCTAAAATCCTCATAGAATTACCTTCTAGATTTTCCCACTCTTTAATTCATCGCGGGCAGCAGGAGTCAAAGAAAAAGGAGCGTTGGAAATGGACGAAGAAACGTATTTAGTAAGATTCCTCCTGGGAAATTTTCCACGGGGTGTGGTGTGTGGTCGCGGTACAGTTGAGATAAATTGGCTCCGTGCCCGGTGATCAGCAAAAATACAGACGATGTCGGAGAGAATTCCGTTAATACTTTTTCCGTGTTTGCCGTCAAACAACTCTGAATTTTGGTCGTTAGTGACGTATTTTGCGGCGCCGTCCGTTTTCGTGGTGAGTCCCGGAGAAGAGATATACGCTGGTTTTTTTTAATGTAGACGGGTTATAAAGCAAACGAAATATTACATTTGATAATTAAAAGTCAGTGATGATAACAGAAAAGGTATCGATAATAACGGAATCTTGTCTTATTCATGACTTTGAGGTTTATGCTGCTAAATTTACCTCATTAAGGAAGTTAGGTTTTAGTTTAATAATTTTGAGGCCGAGGTACAATATTTTGGAAACTAACATCGGTCCTGATCAGTTTCTTGACGGGCGACTTCATATTCCATTTTTGTGTCTGTACTTTGCGACCGTTCCAATTTTTGTATTTTAAATTCACTCATTTTCTGGGTGGATAGACATTCCGGACAAGAAACTGAAAGTTCTGGTATTGCATTATGCTCTCTTGCAACTTGCAAAACGTTTTTTGACAGCGCAGCCATCTCCGTTCAGAACGGGTGGAAAATTCAGATCTGCGATGCTGTCACTACCTGCCGTAATGCACGTAATCAGTTTGTTATCGTTCTTTTATCTCTCCAGTGGCGTCTATTAGACTGTAGATCCTACGTAGTTTGAAGGGGAAAATCTTTGTGCACCAAATTATCTTTAGTCTTAGAGTTTTGTGCTATGAACTGGCTAGGATGTATGCATATGCACGCAGATGCAAATGTGTCATTGAATATGGTTGTTGAAGTGAGGAACGAGGTTTGTAAAGAGGATAAAAGTTGAAGAATTCTAAGTGCAACGAGATAATAAGGTTACAAGTGAAATAATGTGTAGTAAGATTATAGCGATGATGTAGTTAATTAGCTAACTGAAGTGTGTGTGAGAAATGTCTGGTTAAGGCGCATGGATTTTTGCCTGATGTATGTTGGTTGGTATCAGTATGTGATGATTGAATCGAAGGAATGTAACTGAAAAGCAAGGGGATGAATATGGGAAGTGCGTCGTCTAAACGTTTAGGCAAAGATGATGATGTCTGGGACAAGTGCATTTGTTCACAATTGTTATGAGACGTTTAAAAGTCAATGAGGAAAATGGAACACATCGTAACCCCCCCAAAAAAAATCTTTTTTTAATAAATAAAAAAAATAGAAACTTAAGAGAATTGTCAGAGTTGGGACGAATGTCTTGGAGTTCGTAAAAAGGATAGTAACAATTATTGGGTAAAAATGGAAACCAGAAGGCGAGACGACGAATGTTTGTTTGGGTAGCTGAAGAAAGGAAATAGAAAGAAGATGAATGTGTAGGTATTAGGGAGTAAATGTTACGAATTATGGCCAAGCGACAGAAATAGTCACAGAATAGATGAAGCTTGCCTATATGGAGAGTGAATGAAAAGAATCGGTATTACAGTGCGAGAATTTGATTTTTAGTATTTCTCTCTCTCTCTCTCTCTCTCTCTCTCTCTCTCTCTCTCTCTCTCTCTCTCTCTCTTTTGCTAAGACAGTTTTTATTATTGTTTGTTTGTTTTTTAGTTGTTGTTAAGCCTGTTATTATTTTTGTTTGTAAATATGTTGGCTATTTTCTACGGATGTCTAGATCAACCTTGTTCTTTTCTACGGATGTCTAGTAATTTCAAGTATTTTTGTTGTCGTGGCTAAGACAGTTTTTATTTATTATTGTTTGTTTTTGTTGTTGTTGCTAAGACTGTTGCTATTTTTGTTTGTGAATATGTTGGCTATTTTCTACGGATGTCTAGAGCAACGTTGTTCTATATTGAGGAAGGCGGATTCGGTTTGATCTTATTAAAGACGCGAAGCCCATATCATTTTTAGGTCAGCGGCCTATAATAACTGACCACAAAAGGATTCCAGCGGCGATCTGACGAGGGATATTCGCAGTATCAAGGGATTTCCTTCCAAAGTTAATTTTCTTTCTCTCGCTTCTTCTGCATCTGTGGGACCGCTCCATTTTTCGGAGAGAAGAAGGAAGGAAGGAAGGGAAGTTGCATTGGATGGCAACTTTGACCTGGTTTTAATTATTTTCCTTTTTAT
>NC_087202.1:77281192-77286192 GCF_015104395.2 Macrobrachium nipponense | reverse complement strand
TTAACACGAAATACAATTTGGAGACTAACAGCGTATATCCCATGGACAGCTCATGGATATATTAAATTAAACGCAAATCCTCATGCTATCCGCGTATGAGTTTAATAAGCGTCTGGAAATCGTATGATTAAAATGTGCATTATAAACGAAGTTGGGCGTTGGTGCAACAGGTCATCACGACTAAGTTTATCAAACTGTGTAGTCTCCATTTTGGGTCAGGTACACCCACGGGTATTTTTACTCATATCCTGTTACGAATCCAGTGAGTAACGTATTCAGTCTCAGAAGATGAAACCTGTTCATATGGTACAAGCCCACAGGGAGCCGCCGACTGTAAGTGGGAGCTTCCAAAGAATATGATAAAGGGAAATACCTAAAAAGAAAAAAAAAGAGACCCCACATATTAAAAAAGAACAAATTAATTGATAAATTAATAAATAGATAATAATATATTAAAAAGCAAGGAGAATAATATTAGGATAGTAAATGCTATTGTCCTTTCATTTTAATACGTTTTTATCTACCCAGAAGGAAGATTAGAATGAAAGAAGACAATTCTGAAGGTGTTTAGTAAGAAAGAGGTGAGAAACAGCGTTGTAACGGTTGTGTATCTTCATGGAGATAATAAAGCTGTTAGACATCTGTTTTCTGTATTTTTCGAAAACTCTGTGTAAGTAATCTTCCATTGCAAACAGAGTAGAGATGAATGATTAAGAACAGTGACAGCATTTCATGTACTGTTATTCCTCCTGTTCTGTCACCCAATCACAAAAGTTGATGGTATCGATGAAGACCCCGACCGTAGGCCGGTTAATCTTGTCCGACAGTCCGGCTTAAATCCGAAAAGAGGGCAGAGGGAACGGGTTTTATTAAACTGAAAAGAATCGCAGTTGATCTGATGAAACGTTACGAAAAGATTCTTCAGTAGTGTTTACAGTTTACCTGGTAAGTCTATATACCTGTTTTGGAGGTGTCTTACACATAAGACACATCTGTCATTAGTGATTTTGTTGGCAAGAATTTACCTTCATTTCATTCACGAGTTCTGTTCGACAATCTTTATTTAATAATAATAATAATAATAATAATAATAATAATAATAATAATAATAATAATAATAATAATAATAAAACGCAACACGTTGTGGTACATTCACAATATATATATATATATATATATATATATATATATATATATATATATATATTATATATATGTGTGTGTGTGTGTGTGTATGTGTGTGTATATGAATCTTACCAATCGCTCCTTCATAAGTACGCAGAGTAAAGTTACCTGTCCAGAATTTGGGGACGGTATGGAACGCCTTTGGGGTAGGGACTTACTTTCTTGTCCCTTTCTTATATTACCATAATTTCTGACTTTGTAGTAACGATATGCTAATCATTTATGCCTTGAGAATGATGAAAAAAATTAATTTTAAAAATCTGTCTTTCCAGCTACAAATAAATCAATTATGAACATTAACAACCATGCTTATAACATTAGAAGTTAGTCAATCTCTCTCTCTCTCTCTCTCTCTCTCTCTCTCTCTCTCTCTCTCTCTCTCTCTCTCTCTCTCTCTCTCTCTCTCTCGATATGCAAGGAACGTCCAGTATCAATTTTATACTTCGCTGTATTAGAAAATTGAAAGTGTTCAAGATCGGGGTCCGGGATACTAATAGGAATCGGAGTGGAATAATTCTGGAATTCCTAGTTGGAAATTCTACTCACGAAAAGAACGGAACATCTCCTGTTATTCCTCTACCGAAGCTTTAGTAAGAGAGCGTTCCTGTATTCGCGATCCCGCGAATATATACGTCAGTATGTGCAGTACAGTAATAGTAAATCTATCAGATCATCGTCCCTTTAATGGCATATCTCATTCGGTTGAGAACGCCCAAGACGGGGGAATCTTTTCTGTACTGCATGAAAAGGCATGTACTATTTAAAGTGAGAGTAATTTAAGTTGGAAATTATTTATTTAATTATTTATTTTTATTATTATTAATATTAAACATCTTAATAAAATCGTTCACGTTACTTTCTAGAGTTTTAATTTCTTTAGTTATTTTGATGTAGTTATTTTGATGCAGCATCAGGAAATTCATTATCGAAAGGTGTCACAAGGCAAATTGCCGAGCGTCAAGCTTTCTGTATTTACCCTGTACTAACGTTGTTCGAATATTATTCCCCTGTGTGGAAGCCAGTAGCATCGCTGGATCTGTATCATCGAGATTAAAAGTCAATTAATTGATTATTTTAAAAATCGGCGCAGTATATGATTTGAACCGCACTCGAAAGATTTTTTGTTTCTTTCCAAATCGTATTTTAGTTGGAAACATCTTTATCATCCTTCAGTGCTTCTCTTAATTTCCTGTCTCACGTTCTAATACCTTTGGTCCATCGAACAGTAAAAATACAGATTTGTCTTCTAAGTCCTATTTTTGTCATGCTTTCAAGTTTTAATCCACGATTGTAACTTGAAATACTATGTTCCCGTATTGTAGTTTAATATTTACCTTTTTAACTGATATTTTTCGACGTTATCCTCTTTTTAGCTCTGAAATTTAATTTCTTATATTTTTCTCTTTATTAAACTAACGGCAATTTAGTTACCTCAGTAGAATATATGTGGGTTAAGAGTTGTAGCGTTGCCTTAGCAATAGTAGTTGTAGAAGGTAGCTAGTTGATTCATATCAAACCCCGCCCTCCCCCACTCCCTCTCTCTTTTTCTCTCTCTCGTTCTGTCATGTTTGAATATTTTTCCTTTTCTGTAATAGGACACTTCCACGAAAAGAAAAAAAAGAAAAAAAAGATACTGTCACTGTTCCTTTCATCCCCTAACTGTGGACTCGAATATTAATTGGCCGTTTAATGAAAAAATCGGCCCAGCTGCGTCAAAAACGCCGCTCAAGCTAAGTACGTCAGGAATATATTTACTCCCTTCCTTATTGTCATCTTGTACAAGTACGTAGAGATCTCGCAACCTCTCGTGCTTGTCTGATTCATCAGCCAGCGCAGGTCTGGTGTAAACATTAAAATAGGAGTGAAATGAAGATAGGACTTGGACTCCAAGAAAATTATATACTTCTGCTTAAAAGAAGGGAGATTAAATGTGAAAATTTTACGAAAACACATCTTTTAGAACTGATAAAGTGCGAAAAGTGTCATTACCTCGTGAATAAGTTGGGGTAAGGGAACGCGATACCTTTATCATTAAAGCATCAAATCAGAGGTTGCCACATTTCGAAAATTCTCTCTCTCTCTCTCTCTCTCTCTCTCTCTCTCTCTCTCTCTCTCTCTCTCTCTCTCTGTCTCTCCTTTCTTATTTGGGATTCTTGTCTCTTGTCATTGAGGTCTCAAGATAAGCCGAGGTCGACGGCATTAAGAAAGTTTTTCGATATATCTTATCCATTTAAGTCTGACGCGGACGAAAAGAAGACAGACGCACTGGAGGAACTCTGATGATAATCGTTTATTCTGGTCTAGTTCGCTTATTAAGAGTTTATTTTTCACGCCTGAGAGTAGAGATCAATAAGGAATGCGATTTATGCTTTTAGCGGGAAATTGCGTTGGAACATCTGATGGGTTTCTGATATAAATGGCGTAAAGTTTCTCCGTTATTGACATTTCTTGGGGGAAATGATCAAATAAGACGAGGATTAGGGGCCTTCATCTGCTCTAAGATGATGGCCCCAAGGTGGGTTTAGAAGTCTCACAAAGGGTCTTTTAGTTTTTCCTATTTTCGTCTTATATTTCTTCTTATTGGTTTAAAGGGAAGCAGTTTGAATATGAAAGAAATAAATGAAGGGCTCTCAACCTATTTTGGCCTACGCACCCTTTCGCCATATGTCAGAATGTCTCCCCTCCCCCAAATTGTCTGCCTCTAAAGGTGCATTCCAAATAATATACGACAATATAATAACACACACATATATATTTATATATATATATATATATATATATATATATATATATATATTATATATATATATATATATATATATATAAGCTAGCGGAGGGGAAGCCCAGCGCAACCTCTCGGTAGTGCGGACCGACGCACACTGCGTTTTGTTTGGTCCCAGAGCCAGTTTGAGCCTACCAATCTGTTGTCGCTCTCTCCTCCTCCCCCCGAGAAACTCGAAATCCCCCCCACCCCCTTGTTGAGAACCACTGAGTCTGTCCCTCTTCCCCCTTTCGGTAGTGCAAGGAAATCTGATAAGAAAAGTTCTACAACTAGACTTGTTTTGCAAAGAAGGGTAACTAACTTGCTGATAAAAAGCTGAACCTGAAGATAGAACAGGTTTTTCTCTCCTCGCTCTCTTTATCTAAAGAAGCTTTAAAAGTGATTGATTCCAAAGTAAATTTTCATAAACAAGTTTGACTGACCGAAGGTGATGTGATCTAAGTCTTCCTTGTTATGATTTGAGCAAAAAAATTTCTTTGTGATATGTTCATATCTTTCAAGTGTTTTTTTTTTTTTTTTTTTTTTTTTTTTTTTAGCAATAACTCGAGCACCAAAATGTTAAGAAAATTAAATTTTTTGGAGAATGACTGGTGCACCGTTCCAGGGACCTAGTTACTCACTACGAAACTTTGATTTTACTGGGATCACATCCCATGGCTGATGATCAGAGATCAACCTAAGTACGTCAGGTTTTCTGGGAAGACTTACCCCATCACTGGTCTCTGTGATATGGAAGAGCGTTGGCAAACAAAAATATATGTTTCAGATAATCAGCCGGTCTATTCCAAAGTAATTTTTTTCATATCAAGGACAGACATATTTATTCCGAGTAACAATTCGTGACACATGTTGCTACTCTTCTGCGTTACTGACATGGAGTTGTAAAGTGTAAAGATCCAATAGGAAGGATGTCAATGACTGAAGTTTCTTGTTTTAGTGTATTATTCAAGAATTTAAAAAAAATCTCGATTTCCTTACTTTTTTTTTTTTTTAGGGAATGAATTCGACATTCATTACCTTTAGATATCCCTAG
>NC_087202.1:77273692-77276192 GCF_015104395.2 Macrobrachium nipponense | reverse complement strand
TGTTTGCATGTGTATGTATGTATGTTTATATATATGTATATATATATATATATATATATATATATATATATATATATATATATATATATATATATATAGTAATTCACCACAGGGGAGACTCGAGCTCCAGACAGTGTGGACTGATGTCAACAGTGACAGTATTTTAGCATAAGGATATCAAAGAGGTATAAGTTTTTTCTTTCCCTATCAGTATTACTGTTAATTTTATGTGTTTTAGAAATTACACTATTGCTTTAATGTTTAAAAAACAATTAGTTTGGAGAATTAGAGAGAGGAACATTCGATTTCTCCAAGGTTTGTTTTGCTTTCTGCTTACAATTTTATGTTTTGCTGTCAGAATCACTTCTAGGTTTAAGTTTACACTGTGCTAACCTTGTAGTGATTTTCACCACCATAGTTACCTTGTTCTTCAACATTTTCTTCACCATTTCCTGTTTAGATGCAGAAGCCTTTTTTTATTGTTAACTGTATTGTGACATAATTTATATTTAATAATTTCTATTCTCATATATGCGACTCCTTGCTGGCGAAGTAATTGCCTTTTAAAATTGCCTTTTAAACCCCTTTCGTATGAGATAATGGACATTTGAAATACTAATGACTTGTAATTCAGTTATTCCTAATGACAGCATATCAAAGCATCACCAATTTTAGCAATTATTTTAAAGCCTTGTTACCATTACAATTAGTCACAGAGTGTGTACGAAGTCTCGTAAAGTATACTTCGTATATGTATTTTCATTTTACTCCTGTTTACCGCTGTCTTATAATAAAGGAGCTATATTTAGCTCTTTCAACGAATTTGGGAAAAGGTTGCATTCACCCTTGAGCGTGTTGCCTTATCTCAAAAACTTAGCGCTGATGAAATTCAATGAAAATTCGTGCCAATGGAAGACGCGGTTAGATTCTGAGATGGACCCAAAACTGGACGGTGATCCTGTATTTCTTTTTACTTTTTACTTTGTTTTCCTAAGTAATGTGTACGTGTCTGCGAGTTCTTATTTTTATTTTTATTTTTTTATTTTTTTTTGGCGGGGAGGGTGTTGAAACTGTACTTAGGTATGTTACGAAACTCCTTTTTGTTTTAATATTTATAATACATGTCTCATTATCTTCATAGAGTGAAACAATGTTCATCTGTGTATTTTCTATATAAAACATGGGTAGACTATGGATAATGATCTCTCACCACTAGCCTCTAAATATGCAATTAAAACTACCATCTCCACGGTACATAATGTCCTCAGGAGAGCCTCTGTGGCGTGGTCAGTATGGTGTTGGCGTTCCACCTAGGTGGCCGCGAGTTCGATTCTCGGGCATTCCATTGAGTGGTGAGAGATGTGTATTTCTGGTGATAGAAGATCACTCTCGACGTGGTTCGAAAGTCACGTAAAGCCGTTGGTCCCGTTGCTGAATAACTACTGGTTCCTTGCAACGTAAAAACACCATACAAACAAACAAACAAATAAACATAATGTCCTTAGGTCTGGACATGCCGGCTCGACCCTCTCTTATATTACGGTAATTTATTTCTGGCAGTAGCACCTGTCTGGTATCTGCGGTTTCCGGAACCTCTCTTGTTGTCATTTGATTTTGTTTAGAATTTTAAGAAAATATAGAAGAATATTTTTGTAGGCCCCTGCTGGATTCCCATTACTAGTGTTCAAAGATTCATGGTGTATTGAGGATTTTGGATCTGATGTTTCTGCAGCAAAGAGGATCTGGGAGACCTAATTCCCATTATTTTTTCATGCTTGAATAAGCTGACCAACCTCCCTTCAAAAAAAAAAAAAAAAAAAAAAAAAATCGTAGGTTTAACTGTTCTCTATGCAATTTTATAATCTCTTACAAAATTTCGACGTTACGTAGTTTTCTGTTTCTGACTTACATTATATATATATATATATATATATATATATATATATATATATATATATATATATATGTGTGTGTGTTTTGTGTGTCATCTATTATATATATATATATATATATATATATATATATATTATATTCTATAATGAATGTCGGTGAGTGTGTATGAATGTATGTATGCATGCATGTGTCTACACACAGACATATATATACATACATATATATTATTCGTTGTTTTTAGCAAAGAAGCCTATACTGTACTGGTCTTCGAGTAAGGTTGGAGCTGTTTATTTTTATTTATTAACGTGTCCATTTGCATTCGTTATTGTGTCAGCATTTATACTGATGTGTTCACTACATTATTCTTAGAGTGCACGTCGATTGGAATAGGTCTATCTGTGCGATAGGTTGGTTATTATAAATATTTTCAAGGATAATAGGAATACGGATTTCTTAGACACTTGACCGTTTTGACCATAGCGATTCGGAATTCGGAACGTAGTGGAATTAAGTTTTGTGTGTATAGGCCCCAAAACGCCACCTGTGTCACTGCATCGTGTCTACTATAGTAGATTCACATCAACTATGCATCTGATGTCTAGGCCCG
>NC_087202.1:77253692-77268692 GCF_015104395.2 Macrobrachium nipponense | reverse complement strand
TCTTGCAAAAGAAAAAAATGCATGGAAAGTTATAGAACTAAAAAGTAAGATAGAAAATGCAGAACAAAAGATTATACAATCAAAAGAAAATGAAAAACGGGACTTGGAAGAAAAAACCCTATTAAATATCAAGCAAAACCCCAAACTATTATACTCATATGCGAAGAAGATGAATAAAAGAAGAATAGAAATAGGCCCTCTGAGAATTGAAGGGAGATTAACGAATGAAAAAAGGAAATTTGCAAACATACTGGCAGAACGATATAAGAGAGAATTCACCCCTAGAATAGATAATGAAGACAATGATATAGAAGTAAGGAAGAAAAAATAGTGAATATTTAGATGACATAGAAATTAATGAAGCTGATATTGTGCGGGCAATTAATGAAATTAAAAATGGAGCTGCTGCAGGGCCGGATGGAGTCCCTGCTATTTTGTTAAAGAAAGTAGTTCATTCTATCGCAAAGCCACTTGCAATATTATTAAGACAAAGTGTAGATACAGGCAAGATTTATGATGAGCACAAATTAGCATATATCACCCCTACTTTCAAAAGTGGATCAAGACTAGAGGCAAGTAATTATAGGCCTGTGAGTCTAACATCACATATTATGAAAGTGTATGAAAGGGTAATGAAGAAAAATATTATGAAACATTTAATAAAAAAATAATTTGTTTAATATAGGACAACACGGTTTCGTACCCGGAAAAAGTACACAAACCCAACTGTTAGTCCACCGTGAGAACATATTCAAAAATATGAAAAGCGGAAATGAAACAGATGTGGTTTATCTAGACTTTGCAAAAGCTTTTGACAAAGTAGACCATAATATATTAGCAAAGAAAATTAGAAAACACAATATCGTAGATAAAGTAGGAAGATGGTTAAAAGAATTTTTACACAACAGAAAAACAGATAGTTATTGCAAACGATGAGAAATCGGATGAAACCAAGGTAATATCCGGTGTGCCACAAGGTACGGTGCTAGCTGCAATATTGTTTGTTATTATGATTGAAGACATAGACAGTAATGTTAAGGATTCGGTAGTGAGTAGTTTCGCTGATGACACAAGAATAAGTAGAGAAATTACTTGTGATGAAGATAGGAACGCTCTACAAAGAGACCTTAACAAAGTATATGACTGGGCAGAGGTAAATAGGATGGTATTTAACTCTGATAAATTTGAATCAATAAATTATGGAGACAGAGAAGGAAAGCTATATGCATATAGGGGACCTAATAATGAGACAATCACAAATAAGGAAGCAGTTAAAGACCTTGGTGTGATGATGATAGGAACATGTTATGCAATGATCAAATAGCAATTCTGTTGGCAAAATGTAAAGCAAAAATGGAATGTTGTTACGGCACTTCAAAAACAAGAAAAGCTGAACACATGATTATGCTTTATAAAACATATGTTCGTAGTCCACTTGAATATTGCAATATGATATGGTACCCACACTATCAAAAGGATATTGCACAAATAGAGAGTGTACAAAGGTCCTTTACAGCTAGAATAGAAGAAGTTAAGGACCTAGACTACTGGGAAAGACTACAATCCTTAAAATTATATAGTCTAGAAAGGAGAAGAGAACGCTACATGATAATTCAGGCATGGAAACAGATAGAAGGAATAACAGAAAATATCATGGAACTAAAAATATCAGAAAGAGCAAGCAGAGGTAGATTAATAGTGCCCAAAACTATACCAGGAAAAATAAGGAAAGCACACAGGACATTAATCCACTACGCACCAGCATCGATGATGCAGCGTCTATTCAATGCGTTGCCAGCTCATCTGAGGAATATATCAGGAGTGAGCGTAGATGTGTTTAAGAATAAGCTCGAACCAAAATATCTAAAACTGCTTCCCAGACCATCCAAGATTGGAAGATGCAAAATATACCGGAAGATGTAGTAGCAACTCTCTGGTAGACATTAGAGGCGCCTCACACTGAGGGCCACCTGGGGCAACCCGAACGAACTGTAAGGTAAGGTAAGGTAAGGTCTCTCTCTCTCTCTCTCTCTCTCTCTCTCTATATATATATATATATATATATATATATATATATATATATATATATATATATATATATATATATATATATATATGTATGTATGTGTGTGTGTATAACTGACTCACGAAAATTTGGAACATGATAAATGCATAAATAAAGGTATAAGCCACGAAGGAAAGTGACATATATATATATATATATATATATATATATATATATATATATATATATATATATATATATATATGTCACTTTCCTTCGTGGCTTATACCTTTATTTATGCATTTATCATGTTCCAAATTTTCGTGAGTCAGTTATACACACACACTACATACACACCATAATTATATATATACTATATTATAATATATACTAATAATATATATATAGATTACATATATATATATATATTTATAATATAATAATATATAATATAAGATATATAGATAGAGAGAGAGATATTCACTATATATATACCACATATATATATATATATATATATATATATATATATATATATATATATTTATTTATTTATTTATACATATAAATACATACGTACACACACGTTTATATAGGTTTCCTTGTTCCTTAGCTGACGGTGTATATAATTTTGGAATTCCTAAAATTGCTGCTGTGTAGAGGTTTTTATGATAACTATCATTGGAAATTTCTCTCCCTGGACCTTGGAAAACCTATATTGATTCTCTATAAGGAATCGTGGGGAAAAAGGGGCAAGAAAAAAAAAGCATTAGGGGAAAGTCGGTTGGAAATGAAGAGTGGCCATTCCTTCGAAATTTCAATAAGTCTCTCAAATTCGGGTTTGTGTTTCTTTATATTATGGAAAGGTTTAGCGGATTTCAGTCTCTGGTATGCGCTTGATTTATCTCTCCACTTATTTTGTTTGTTTTTACTTTCTCCGGGACCCTTTCATCAATCGCCATACGTTGTGTATATTATTTATACGCTTGTGGTAATTTTATTCTTTGCTTGTCTGTCCTTATAAGGAAAGGAGATCGGTTTCATTGTTTGATTTAGGCTTTTGTTTTGTTCTTATTGAAATAGGTGAGGTCATTTGTATGTTTGTATGTTCATGTCATTTCCGTGTTCGTTTCAGCAAACAGAATTGTTGTTTTATATGCAATTTTGTAATTTATAAAGTGTGTTACTTTTTATGTAACGAAATTCCAGAATATTTGTTGCTTCTTATATTTGTAGAAATTCGTGAAGAATGTTGTGTGTGCGTTGTGGACTAAACTAATTATGTTAGCTGTTCTTTGTAAATCTGAAGCATATAAATGTGTGTTATATTATATATATATATATATATATATTACATATATATATAATATAATATATATATATATATATATATATATGCATACTATATGATATATATATGCATTTTATACATATATATATATATAAATTATATTATATATATATAACATATATATTATATATATATATATTATATATATGTATATATATATATATATATATATATATATATGTATATATATATATATATATATATATATATATATATATATATATATATATATATATATATATATATATATATATATTACATGCATATAATGAGTATACACACACACACACACACACACACACATATATATATATATCAATTATATATGAATATATGTATATCTATAATATTACATGCATATAATCAGTGTATATATATATATGTATATTATATATATATATATATATATATTATATATATATATATATGTGTGTGTGTGTGTGTGTGTGTGTGTGTGTGTGTGTGTTAGTGTTTGAATAAAAATCTCATTTTTATCATCTCATCCAAAGATGCATCTTCTTCATATCACAGTTAATATATTAACTCTTTTTAAGAATCTATTTGTACCTTCTCTTTCTCATTGGTAAATGTTTGAGTTACCTTTTGGCTGGAATTCACACAGAAATGGTGAGAGTTATTATCAAATTCAGGGAAGCTTAGTTGATGAAATCAGTTATCGCACTGGTTCCAATTATGAATTTGAATTAAACGGTTACCTCCGTTCAAAATTATATTCCCTAACGAATTCTCATTATACCTTTTATCAACTGAATTTTGCCAAGTTGCGATGAAATTAACCATAAGTGACATTCCTTTTTTTTATAGTTTTCATATTATTATTATTATTATTATTATTATTATTATTATTATTATTATTATTATTATTATTATTATTATTATTATTCACTAGGAGTAAGGAAAACATATTTAATTATAATTGCAGTCAGGCAAAGAATATTATGGTATATGTCAACCATTGCACTGACACTGTTCCATTAGAAAGAAAACTATATAGAGGTAGCCATTCTTTTTCTTTGGTCTCTCGAAGATCGGGGAATTAGAATATTAAACTACATTAACTTTGTCTTCAACAAAGCCACATAGGATGATAATCATCTGATGAAAATGGTGGAAACGCAAAAATTTTAATAAATACATATATATGTAAACAAGAAATTTCATCTTGCAGAACTGGTAATACCACAACCTCTGCCTTGCATGGCAGATGGCAAGCGAAGTCTTTCAGTAATTGCCTGAGTTAACTCTCTTAGTAAATTGGGGTTCCGCTGCTCTGCCTGGAATTCCACACAACGCCCCAGAAATATTGTTTTTCTGTTTACCTCTTGTCGCACGAAAAGCGGATATTCTATAGTTGTAGTGTATTCCTTTGTTGTACGTACTTTGCTTGTGACACACATATTTGTGTATGTTTTTTGTTTTTTTACCATACACATTTTTCCTTTGCTTGAGATGGTTTCAGCTTTAATTTGGGATGGGTTTTGGCTCTTGCATAATCCTAACTGGGTGAAATCCAAAATATTGAATTAACTGCTATGCTCCTATTTGAGTACTTTGGTTAACAGAGGCAAATGCATATGCACACACAAACACGTATGCACTCACATACTTACAAACATATATACATATATATATATATATATATATTATATATATATATATATTTATATTTTTGTTTATTTATTTTATACATACACACACATATATATGTATATATAGTGTGTGTGTGTGTGTGTGGTGCGCTTGCGCGTTGGCGTGTACTCCGTGACTGACTTGAATGATTTCTGTAATGTATGGTGATCGTTCCAGACCAACCATCTTCCTCTCCACACAACTATAAATATTCGCCAGCATCTGCCGTTAACTTCTGCCTGCATTCCAGCCTTTACATATGTTGAAGTAGAAGGTGATATGCTACCGAACTCTACTACATTTCTGTGGCGGTCACCGTATCCACGTACTGGTACAGGCCGTAATAGACCGTAGTCAAATCCAAATCTTTCGGATATTTTTCTGAATTGATGGTATATCTCTTGCTCTTCTTGGATGTTGGGGTATATCAGGTTACAAGTTTATTTGCCTTAAGGTACCTCGTGACCACACTACCATTGAATTTTGAATTTTCTTGATCGTGAGGGTATACTCGCGTATTATTCTCTCCTTATGAATTTATTGTATGTATATATATATTTTATTGATAAAAAAGATTTTACTTAACTTTTGTTTGCTAATGGTTGCATCTATTTAGGTAAGATGCTTTTAGTTTTCTGTAAAAGAAAATGATTGAGATGGATTTGTCTGTCTGTCGTTAGTTTTCCTATCCGCCCTCAGGTCTTATAAACTCCTGAGGCTAGAGGGCTGAAAATTGGTTTGTTGGTCATCCAACCTCCAACCATCAAACATAACAAATTGCAGTCCTCTGACCTCTGTAGTTTTTATTTGATATAAGGTTAGATTTAGCAATGGTCGTGAGTCTAGCATCGTTATAGATGCTAACAATCCAGACCATCACGGGGCCTAGACTGAAAGTTTCATGGGCCGCGGTTGAGTGTTTCAAGGGCCGTAGCTGAGATTGATATGGCATTATACGCTGTAAAGAAAACTCTACTACACCGAAGTTGTGTATTGTTTTTATTGATAATATGTATTAGAAGTCAAGTATTATTTCTAATAGCTCTTTTGTGTTGTTGAATTTTACTTAGAAAAAGTTTAAGGCTTTTCATAAGAATGTTCACTTCAGAATTGTATTGATAATAATTATGATTGGAACGCCCGTTTTCCTTATTTCAGTGACGGGGCTTAAGGCTGGAGTGTCTTATGTTACTGTTACGTGCATTTGATGTCTAGCCCAGTCCCTTACGACGCTCCTGATTGGCTGTTGATAAGCCAGTCACAGGGTTGGAAACTGTCTCTCGAGAGAGTTCACATAGGCAAGGTGTATATTCCACCTCTCCTAAGGGATACGGCTTTCAAAAGTATCCCTCAGGAGAGGTGGAAAATACATCCTGCCTCTGTGAACTCTCTCGAGAGACTGAGGGTTTCCAGCCCTGTGATTGGCTTATCAACGGCCAATCAGCAGCGTCGTAAGGGACTGGCCTAGACATCAAATGCACGGTTGATGTGAATCTTCTATAGCTCGTGCCTTCACACTTATGTCCAATATGTGACCATCTTATCAGCGGTTTGATACCTTTGTAGGTGACATAGCCTCTGTACTCCGACGGCAGGTAGTGCCGAGAGTGCACCTCATGTGGCTTCCAGTAGGTATTACTAAAGGGTGTTTACATCGTCCTTGAGCTGCATCCATATTTTAGCCCTTTGCTTTACCTCCATTCCCGCTTCCTTTCTCTAATTTTGCTGTTCAACACCTCTAACTCTTACTTCTTAGTGTAACTAATGGGTTTTCTACCAGTTCCACCTTGCGATCACTTTACTTTATTTCCTCTCTCTTCTGGTTCTCTTTATCTAGCTGTCCAACCACTCAAACTCCCTTTTTTTTTTCACTGTCTTAATCGCCGAATGGCCGGAAGTGCCCCAGTGCTTGGCTTGATGGCCTGAATTTTATAAATTAGCCCTAAGTCATTCATGACCTGTGTACCATTTGATTACATGTAAACATTACTTTTTTGCTATCAGTGTTGACCCTAGAATTAGGGTTTCCCCACCTTCTTCGTGCTAGCAAAAAGCCTATGGTTAAGTATTTATTGGTGGTCCCCCAACTGAAGTTAGTAAAGGTTCATTAGGTTTAATGCATCCATCGTTATTAGGTCATGCGAGAATCTTTTTAGGAGCAGTTACCCTAAAAAGGGGGAAGCACTAACAAATACCTTTTTGCCCATAAGCTTTGAGTAAAGTTCCCCGAGTTATCGTTCGTTTAGGATCGTTGGGTTTAACTGCGCATTGAATTACACAGGAGTTGCTGTTCTTGTTGTTGTTGCTGCTGTTGTTGTCGTTGTTCTGCAAGTCACTGGTAATTGCATTTAATACAATTACCAATGAAGAATGGGGATGTTCTGATCGCCAAAGCAATGCTTGTCCTGAGAATTTTCATTGCACGGTATTCTTGCTGAGAGGTGAAGGACAAATTCAAATTTTATTTACATTTATATTGATTTTCTCAGGCAGATAAAAAAGAATGAAAACTCATACTTATTTTGGTTTTTCTATATATATATATATATGTATGTGTGTGTATATATATATATATATATGCATATACACATATGACCTATATATATATATATATAATATATATATATATAAGCATATGTGTATATGACATACATATATATATACACACACATACATATATATATATATATATATATATATATATATATATATATATGAAAAACCAAAATAAGTATGAGTTTTCATTCTTTTTTATCTGCCTGAGAAAATCAATATAAAATGTAAATAAAATTTGAATTTGTCCTTCACCTCTCAGCAAGAATACCGTGCAATGAAAATTCTCAGGACAAGCATTGCTTTGGCGATCAGAACATCCCCATTCTTCATTGGTAATTGTATTAAATGCAATTACCAGTGACTTGCAGAACAACGACAACAACAGCAGCAACAACAACAAGAACAGCAACTCCTGTGTAATTCAATGCGCAGTTAAACCCAACGATCAATTGAAATATTATTACAAATAATATAATTAGTACACGAATATTGATATATATATATATATATATATATATATATATATAATATATATATATATATATATATATATCAATATTCGTGTACTAATTATATTATTTGTAATAATATTTCAATTGATGATGATGCTCTGATGGATGTGAAAAAAAAAAACAGAGGCCTACAGTGGAAATAATTTTTAGTAAGGTGGAAGAGAAAAAAAGAAGTTCATATATATTAAATGTTCGACTGGAGGTGAAAAGGATAAAACGCATTTTGTAGTGAACATTAATGTTAATTTTATGTTACAAGATATCGAAGGAAAAAAAAATGCTCAGGATATAATGTGATATGAAAATCATGTTGATGATCGTTTTCTATGAAAGGTGAAAATGAAATGAACTCGTTTACAACCCTTTTTTTTTTTTTTGAAGAATAAGAGAAACTCACGAAAATAATGATATCTCACAGGTAAGAAGTGAAGATAAAAGTTTATTATGAAATAATGTTTTCGGATATATGAAGCACATTCCATAAAAACTGAACCTCTTGTTGAAATTTTGTTCCTTGAGATATATGAAAGAATATTCATATTCGTGAAAATATTCTGAATAGCTTTAAAAAAAGAAAATCATATAGATAATAATTTTGTCAGATACAATTGGAAAACAAACAATCATTATAATATATTTTCTCAGATATTGAGAAAACTAAATGTTTGTATTTATTTGCTGTTTTAGAAATGAACTAAAATAGCATGCCCATGAATGTTTATTGACTCAGTAAAAGTAAATATTTTAGGATGTTACTTTCATTATTACCACTTTTGGCTCTCAGGATAAAAGGGAATATGATATCACTAGTATAACTGGAGTAACTGGAAATTCTGAGAAGGCCAATATAAATGCATTTAATCTGTTAGATGTCAGGAATTTTTCCTTTCTGCAAAAGTGTCAAAATAGATTTAAGTCATATTTTTGAGTTCAAAGTAAAAACAATACTATGTAAACGACAGACTGGTGAAAAATGAAAATAATAATGCTGCAACCAAAGGTTGTCAAAGTCACTCCTATACCATTCAGTCAAAGTTAAAATTGATCATTAACATCACAAAGTAGTCGCTGGCATGTGTGCAACTTCCAAAAGTTAAAATTGCTAGTCTCCGCGTTACTGAATACAAAGTAGCTAATAGTGTTTCAAGACATTTCAAGCCGTCATTTTGTCAGTCGAGTAAAGAAGGGAAAAGTTCCATGTTATTGCAAACAATGTCAAAAGAGAATATTATTATTTTTATGTCTGTTTGGCGGTCAGCTTTGATGGGAGGTCATCATTATTATTGCTTTCAACTCCTTCCGTTCGTAAGGGCTTCTGTGAAATTCCGACACTCACCTTTTCTGTGCTTTCACTTCTACAAATCTCCACTCATTTCCAGCCTCAGGTTGACAGCTTTCGTCTAGTGGATGTGGGTTTACCAACTCGGAGCCGAGGTGACACTATCGCTGTTTGCCTCTGGATGGTTGAAGGGACATGCCCAAGCCACCTTCATCTCCTTTACATTAATATCTCATCTACGGATAAAACTAATAAAATTTCCTTTTTGGTATCATTTCTCACCTTATCCTGCCAACTGATACATAATAATTTTCTATAGGCTTTATTCTCAGATCTGGAAAATATTATATATATCATTTCATTGTCATATCATGATTCATGTCTCTTTGTTCCCGTAGGCGGTTAGTGCCGTCAGTGCGCCTCATTCGATGCAATGTAGGCATTTCTTAAGGTTCTTTGTAGCGTCCCTTCGGTCCCTAGCTGCAACCACTTTCATTCCTTTTACTATACCTCCGTTCATATTCTCTTTCTTCCATCTTACTGTCCACCCTCTCCTAGCAATCGTTTCATAGTGCAACTTTGAGGTTTTCCTCGTGTAACACCTTTCAAACATTTTACTGTCTTTTTCCATTTCAGCGCTGAATGGCCTTAGTTGCCCCAGTGCTTGGCATAATGCCAAAAATTTATAAATCATATCAAATAAAAATTCGTGTCTCTTTGCCGATGCAGATCGTACTTGGCTTATGTTCGCAATTTCAGTCTGTGTGAAATCTAAGGCTTGCAAGGCCTTAAATTAGGCTTGGAAGTAAAACTTACAGCAGATGACAAAAGTTAAAATTGTTTTAATTGGCATCAACTGATGGGTGTGTCAGGATATACGAAACCAGCAAAGGTGAGTCTGATAATGATAATATAAAGGGATTGGGATTTGCTTTAGCTTTGTGTTAGATAGTTTCGTTTCTTTCAATTGTTTATTATTAAATTATTTAATTATTATTAAATTATTATTTATTAAATTGTTATTTATTAATTATTTATTATTAATTAATTAATTAATTATTATTATTCATTATTATTATATATTAGTTATTATTTTATTATTATTATTATTATTATTACGGAAGCTAAAAAAAAGTTTCATGAGTAAGCTTTCGAAAAAAGGAAAACCAGAACTTCAAATAAAATCCAAGAGAAGAGTATATTAGAATAACGGATAAAAAAATGAAAAAAGATTAAAACAATACGTGCTTAGATGAGTAAAGACATTGAAGAAAGATACGTTGAAAGAAAACAATAGAGACGACTCTTTAATCTCGGAATGAAGGTTATCCCTCTGGGATTTCTCGCCCTCGAGATATTTACAGATTGTCATTGAACCTGGAAAGAGAGAGAGGAGAGAGGAGAGAGATAGAGAGCGAGAGCGGAGAGCCCGGAGAGAGAGAGATAGAGAGAGAGTTTGTAAAACTGAATTGTAACTGAATGTAAGAATGTTCATGATAAAGAGAAAGTGACCTGAAAAGTTATATAACTTTTTTTGTCATCGATGAAGCTGGAAAAGTAGTTTTTTAATATTTCATTCTAGTTTCTGATTATACGGTCACTTGCCAGTGCGTATGATATATATATATATATATATATATATATATACATATATATATATATATATATATATATATATATATTATATATATATTATGTATGTTTATTACCCTAAAAGTCTAAATACATGCGGGTCTCATTATTTCATGTTTATCTATAAAGCAAGGAGTCATTCTGTTTAAAGTAGTCAACATCATCACTAATTAGTGACTTCATCTAATAGATTTTTTTTTTTGTACAGGTAAGGCCACCTACAGTAGTGAACACAACTTACCTGAGAGGTACCGAGTAAAAGGTAGGTTTTTCGTAAGATCTCAATTGTAAACAACTTTCCTTCTTAAAAAATGTTTCCTTTTGCTTGAGATAAATGCGTATTTTGCCTAGTTTTTCCATACATATTCACCAACGCATTCATTAACATACTTTTTTTTTTCTTTTATTTCATAAATTTCCTCCAGTTTCTTCCCGAATATAGACTAGTCTCTTGTACAATCTTTTGGGAGTAAGTGTCGTTAGTCATTATTTCTTGCCCTCTAAAATGATAAGAAGACATTGCGTTCTTGAACTTCTCTGCTGTCAGGCCTTTCAATGTTTATTCGTGAGAATATTCGGTAGCATTGTCTGGGGGGGATGAGAAATTTTAATGTGCCTGTATGGTGTTCTTATTATTGCATTTTGCATTGAGTCCCTTTTTAAACGGTCGTACCATATATCTTCCTTAACTGACAACTACCGGCAGAATCGATTTCCTTTTATTATCCTAATCAGGCACCCGTGCTTAAGGAACATCAATATTTAGCGATATTATGATGATGTTTGTTTGGAGAAGGTTTTTCTCGTAGTTGTGACTCTGAGGTAACAGTCGTCAGTACTGAATTTAGAGTTATATGCAAATGAATATGCATTTGTGTATGAGGTATACACAATAGGTATATGTAAGTAGATGTATTTTATGTTATATACATACATACATATAGACAGATAGATAGGTAGACATAACCTACATACATATATATGCGTACATACTTATGATTGCATGCTATATATATATATATATATATATATATATATATATATATATATATATATATGTACACACACACACACACACACACATATATATATATATATATATATATATATATATATTATATATGTGTGTGTGTGTGTGTGTGTGTGTCTGTCTGCTGCTGTCTGTCTGTCTGTCTGTCTGTCTGTCTGTGTGTCTGGTTGTCCTTTTAGAAGATAGTAACTCTTGAAATACAAAGCTAATATATGTACGATGCTTTCTCTACACTCTTTAACCTAATGTTTGTTTTGTTTTCTAAGAAATAGGCTTCCAGAAATGAATCTCATCTTTAGAGAGGATATGAACCCCCCCCCCCCCCACCCACCCGTTCCTTTACCCTCACCATTTTTTATTGAGACAAAAAACCGATGTCACTCTGAAGATCCCTTTGTGCTGGTTGTATAGTGTTTTAGCCTAAGCTTGACCTTTTCTTAAGTAAAATAACTCATCTCTCGCTACTGATGTGATAAAAATTCATATGTATATATATGCATAAATATATACATATACCTATATTATATACATATATATATATTATGTTATGTATTATATATATATATATATATATATATATATATATATTTAATATATATATATTATATATATATACAGTAGTGCCTCAGAATACGAAATTAATCCGTTCTGAAGCAGCCTTCGTAACCTGATTTTTTCATATGTCGAACTACGTTTTACATCAAAATTGGCCTAATAATTTCCAAGCCCCACAAAGCTCCCCCCACAGTAAATTTTATAATAAAGCTAAATTGGTGTGTGACCAATAAACAACTGCAAATACAACAATTTGGGAGGACCATTCAGTAACTGCCTAACATAAACCTTTATTGTAGTAACTGTAAATAAATTTGGTATTAGTTGTACAGGGTAAAACAAGAAATACTGTACGTACATATGTATGTATGTATGTATGTATATATATATATATATATATATAATCATATATAATATATATAATATATATATATATATACTATATATAAATATACAGTATTGCCTCAGGATACGAAATTAATCCATTCTGAAGCAGCCTTCGTAACCTGATTTTTTCATGTGTCGAACTACGTTTTACATCTAAATTGCCTAATACGTTCCAAGCCCCACAAAAACACCACAGTAAATTTTATTATAAAGCTAAATTGACCAATAAACAATAAAATACAACAATTTGGACCATTCAGTACCTAACATAACCTTTATTGTAGTAACTGTAAATAAAGTGTATTAGTGTACAGGGTACAAGAAATACTATACGTACATGTACGTACATATGTAGTAAAATGTGGAACCTCACCTTTCGAGCGAGGTGATGTCTGAAAGTGGCAGCAGAGGAGGAGGACAAATGGCAGAAAACATGAATGCTTAACTTTATGAAACATAAAAAAATGTCAGAAAACATTAACAGTAAACTTTACGAAACACATCAACAAATGGCAGAAAACATTAACACTTAACTTTAAAAAAAACTTAAAATTAAATTTCCTTTTTTTTTTTTTTTTTTTTTGCCTTTTTCAGATTTTTAATTTTTTTTAACTTTTTTATACTTAGGTTTTTTTTTTTTCATATCGCTTGGACCTTCCTGTTTGCTTACTTCCAAAGGCCTCTTTAAAAAATAACTATCCAAGGAAGATTGCTTCTTCCTGGTTTTCAAAATGTTCCTGAAGTGACTCAGGCAAACGTCATCGAACTGCGCAAGCATACGACCTGTGTAAGCCTTTTTGGGGGTGTCTCTTTTCTACAAATGATTGCACTTTATGAAAAGCAGCTAGAGCATCCTTAATTTCTGCCATTGTCATAGGGTCCTCCTCCTCCTCCTTGCCACTGCTAGAGAACTCTTCTTGAATGATGTTATGTTGCATGGCCTCCAACTCCTTCAGGTTATCTGTCGTAAGCTCCTCTTGGTGCTCCTCGAGAAAGTCATTGTTATCGTCCTCGTCAACGACCAGCCTCATGGACTTCCCGAGTGCAATGATCTTGTCAAAATCTGGTTGCGAAACAGTTTCAGGATCGTCAACTCTTTCTGAATCTGCATCAGCCTCGCCCACGTTGAATCCCTCGAAGTCTCGGGCGGATACGGCATCAGGCCAGAGTTTCCTCCACGAAGAATTCAAGGTTCGCTTCGAAACCTACTGCCAAGCTTGATCGATGAGTCAGATGCATATCACGACATCAAAATGCACCTTCCAAAATTCACCCAAAGTGAGATTTGTGGTATCGGCGATGTTGAAACATCTTTTGAAAAGATGTTTTGTATACCGCTTCTTGAAGTTTGATATCACTTGCTGGTCCATGGGCTGGAGGAGAGGGGTGGTTTTAGGCAGAAGATAAAGAATCTTGATAAAAGAATACTCCGCTAGGATATTTTCCTCGAGGCCAGGAGGGTGAGCAGGGGCATTGTCCAACAACAGCAGACATTTCAGAGGGAGGCGCTTCTCTTCCAAGAATTTCTTCACTGTCGGGCCAAAACACAGATTTACCCACTTGGTGAACAAAAGTCTCGTTACCCAGGCTTTTGCATTAGCCCTCCTCATCACCGGAAGCTTCTCCTTTAGCAATTTCTGGGCCTTGAAGGCTCAAGGAGTCTCGGAATGATAGACAAGTAGGGGGTTCACCTTACAATCCCCACTGGCGTTGGAACAAAGTGCGAGCGTAAGGCTGTCTTTCATAGGCTTATGCCCGGGTAGCTTCTTCTTATGAAGAAAATCTTAAGGGAGTTATGATTAATTTTACTCATATTCATATCTTTTCATATACTCATTCATGTGGGTTAGGTTAGGTTAAGGGACTTAGATTTTGTTACTCATATTCATATTTTTCCTATACTCATGTGGGTTAGGTTAGGTTAGGTTAAGGGACTTAGAATTTTTTCCCTCATATTCATATTCGTGTGAAATGGTTTTTTTTTTCATCCATAGAGCATATCTTGAGCCAATAGGTTGGGTTGGGTTAGGTTAGGTTAAGGGA
>NC_087202.1:77226192-77248692 GCF_015104395.2 Macrobrachium nipponense | reverse complement strand
ACCATTTGTGAAGTACGGTATTTCTAAATTTGCGTGGATTAATCAAGCCCCTTTTTTTGGGGGGGGGGGGGGGTACGTAAAACTTCACCTTATGCCTTTGATGACGCTGTAACCTGAGTTTTATTTTCCGTTATTTTTAGTTTCTTATTATGCGACCTCTGAATTCCGGTAAATAATTCGGGACCGTCATATTTTGCCGTGAGGGTCTGACTTTTGTTTTATTTTTTAGTGGGGGAGGAGGGTAGGATGGATGAGTGAACGACCCCCACTTTTTTTTTTATGCGCTAATCCTATGACCAATAATTTTATGCTTCGTCGTGAATCATGGCAAGGCTTCTCTGATTTTGCATTTTTTTATTTACTGTTCTTTGTTATAGAATTTCTCGTTTGCAGATGGGTTTATGTGTTTGTTTGTACGCTATAGAAAACAAAAAAGCAAGAATTAGGGAAAAATGAATGAAATTGGCGATGTAAACAGAATGATGTTACAAACTTACAAGGTTGTTAAATTCATGTGCATTTTGGAAACAGGGAAGGTGTTCATTTTACGTGTTGGCACTTTGGGTGGGAATATAAACGTAGTCGCGCTCCTTATAAATAATAATAAATATGGTGATGATAATAATAATTATTATTGCTATTATTATCAGTAAGCATTAACATCAGTCCTTTGAATCTACTTGGCAGGAGTCTGGCGGTTAGCGAGAACTTTAGTATTCAGAACACTTGCGGCACGTCCCATTAAATTACCTGTACAGTTGAATGAAGTACCTGGTGGGTTGTCGAATGTTGTGGGTTACACCCACTGTGGAGAAGTCAGCTCGAAGTCATAAAGCTGACAGCCTCATCCCAAGACCAGCTGAGAATGATAAGATTAACGCTTTGCATACTTAAAGCAAATCATAAAATCGCTAAATGTTTAGTGGTCAGAACAAACAAAGCAGGGAAGACACAATAAACAAACCACACAAACATATCGAAATATATATTCAATGGAAAGGAAGCACTGTCTTATTTCAGGTAGTTTTCTCAGCTTCTCTATGGAAATATGCTTTTGTGAGGATTAGACTTATCATAAATCGAGATATGTATTAACCATTGTATGGTATGTAAACATATAGCTCAGTTATACTGTCCTACAACTCGTCTCATTTCATCTATTATTCAAGTCCCCTCTGTTTAATCCCCTCTCCCTGACTCTCTTCCAATCGTTTATACTTACCATTCCTTTTCATTAACGCCCGAATGCTTGCCTTACCAATCACTTCTAGATCCTTTACTCATTCAATTTCTCCAAGTATTACTCGTTTAATGCTCCTCCTCCTCCCAACCTCACGCTTTTCCCCTTCTCCTTCACCCAACCTCACGCTTTTCCCCTCTTCCTTCACCCAGTCTCACGCTTTTCCCCTCTTCCTTCACCCAGTCTCACGCTTTTCGCCTCTTCCCTCTCCCAACCTCACGCTTTTCCCCTCTTCCTTTTCCCAGCCTCAGGCTTTTCCCCTCATCCTTCTCCCAACCTCATGCTTTTCTCATCTTCCTTCACCCAACTTCACTCTTTTCGCCTCGTCCTTCTCCCTACCTCACGCTTTTCCCCTACTCCTCCCAGCCTCACGCTTTTCTCCTTTTCCTTTTCCCAACCTCTTCCCAACCTCACGCTTTTTTTCCTCCTCTTTCTCCCAACCTCACACTTTTCGCCCCCTGTTCCTTATTCCACTGTATTTGTACTCTCCGTTCCCTTCCGCTCCTTTCCCAGAGTCCCTCATACTCGCCTCTTCCTTCCTCTTCCGTCTCCCTAATTTTCCCCTCATCCTTCCTGCTGTTGACATCTTAAATTTCACCCGTAAATCATGTTAAATGGGCAATTTCTGACTGGATCCCCTCCCCTGCCCTAGGACGATGTTTATGTAGATCGGGATCCCCAGCGTTTTCTAAAAGCGACAGAGTGAATCAATGCTGATTGGGAAATCACGTTGTAGAGGCTTCTTCCAGGTTTTATGGCTCTTCGTGTTGGTCGTGTTTTCTCGGATGATCCGCAATCAGAGGTCGTAGGAACCGGGCGAGGAAAATCGGTTGTAGGGGAAGAGATGGGAAGGACATGTCACTGCTAAGCCTTGTTTTTTCCTTCGCCCGGGAATTTGTACCTAGGTTGCGTATTGATCCGTGTCCGGTTGTGTAGGGGATGTTTAAGGTATTTAATATATAATATAATGATATTCTTTGTTTTAGCTCAGGTCCATATACATGGAATATACAAATTCAAGACAATACAATACACAATTTATACTCTGTTTTTTTCTATCTGTCCATCCGCCTGTGGTGTTTTCGCATGGTAACACTGCGTCCCGGGCCTTAAATAGTTACGCTATGCGTAGTAAGTTTTAGGTAAATAAGAGGATATCTGGGTGTACATTTGCAACTGAAAAGTATTTTAATAATTTACTCTATGCGAATTACACCGTTGATATTCGAAATAGGATATTATTTAAAGCCCTGGACGCAGTGTTACCATGCGCAAACACTACAGGCGGATGGACAGATGGAAAGAAATAGAGTATAGGTTGCGCATTGATCCGTGTCCGATTAAGGTATTTAATATATAATATAATAATAATATTCTTTATTTTAGTTCAGGTTCATTTACATGGAATATACAAATTCAAGACAATACAACACCCAATCTAGATACACGAGATAAAATGAAAATAAAATTGAAAATCGGCACTATGCACAAAGTTGCTGAAGTAGTAGTAACATTAGTATTCGTAATAATGTTAATGGCAGTAATGATATTGAGAATAATAGTAAAAATATAAAAAATGATAACAATTAAAAAAAAACAGAATTCAACTGTGTTATGTGGAAGAGTAGGGTACGTTACAACCGGCACGTTGGATGCCTTTTTTGCATTTTATATGCAAAAAGGCATATCAAATGCAAAGACCTGATAGAAGTCCTTTCTGTTTTCTGTTCTTTATTTTCTGCGTAGATATCATTTCCTTGCATGATGGCGAAAGTTATGATCATCAGCTTAGTTTTGTTTGTCATTGTCTTGTCATATTTGTTTGTTTTGTTAGCGTAAGTTTATTTGTTATGAAGAGCGCAGTACGTTAATGGAAGTTCTGTATTTAAATATTGGAATTCATTACTGAACGATATTATTATTATTATTATTATTTTTTTGTATCTCGCACTTCGGTGTATGTGGCCAAAGTGACTCTGCCTAGTTAAGTTATAATTACATAAGACTCATATATAACTTTTTAAGGCCATAGTACACACTGAATACTGTGGTCACCTAACTTGAGTACACTGTCCAAGAGCGTAATTTCGTAAGTATTCTCAATGTGGAGTTCTTCTTTCACTGACTGGAGTTTTGGAGTTTCGTCTGTAGAACTTGAGCGTCAAGGTTTTTTGTCTCGGCATTTTGGTCAGAACCATTTTTGATTATTCAGAGGAATTGCTTACCTTTGATATGTGATTTTACAATGACATGTTTGTTTATAAGCGTATAAAAAAGAAGGATGCCTTTAAAGTTCAAACAAAGGGAAACTGGAAGCATTTTTATTATGAGTGTTTCATTTTACATTGTCAAATTAATGTTTCGAAAAATATACGAAGTACTTGTGAGGTATGGTGGACAATTGGGTATCATGCAGTCCATGAGAACATGTAATATTTATATTATTTAAAGTATGTTCTCTGGAGATCTAAGCTTGTTTTAACCCATCTTTTGAATTTTGTTGTTGTTTTGATAAAGGCAGCTCTTGGTATCTGACTTTTTAAGAGGCAATTACTTTAAAAAAAATTGTGTTTAATTCTAATGTGCGCTATTTTTAGTGCTTTTTATCAGATTAGAAGTAGGATGATTGGTGTTAGTATTTTATTGATATGTTCCGTAAAATTGTCCTCAGATAGGAATTTCACAGTTACCAGACAAGCTTTATCGTCCCATCGCTGAGAGTCAGTAAGATAACCTAAAGGAAAAGGGATTGTCTCTCCCTGGCGATACGCATAATTTTCTGGACAGCATCAGCGAGATAAATGAATCTCGGGGGAGAGATAACCCTCCCCTCGCTCCAACTGCCCCACTCCACATGAATTCATTCGGAATTAAAGATCTGTCCAGCAGTATGTCTTGGTGTCATTCTTGGATGCTGCTGTCATGTCTGTAATGGGGCTTGATTAACGTCTCATTTATAAGAGTCGCTGTTTTAAGGTAATTCTGTAGTTCCTTTTCTTTTCTCATTTTCGTTATTGCCCTTCGTTAATTTTTCCGTACATTTTTATCCATTTTACTGGATATCTAAAATGCTTATAAACATGTAAAGTTGCTTTTATTGCCCCGCTTTGGTTCGTTTTGATATATTTTTCAGGATGTAGTCATGTGGTATATCTTTTTTTTACAAAATGTTTTAGAATTAACCAGATACCGCCAGATTTGTCGGAGTATCGTGACTTTGCCTTCTACTGAATGTATTTTTCATTGAAAATTGGCCTTCAAGGAATCAGAATTATTGATGTATTTTATTGTGCCCATTTTTTTGGATTGAAAATTAGCCCTAAAAAAAATTAGAATTATTGATATATTTCATGGTGCCCATTTCTGAATTGAAAATTAGCCTTTCAGAAAATCAGTATTTCAAGGTGCCCATTTTTTTATTGAAAAGCGGCCCTTCAAAAAATAAAATTTATTGAGACATTTTATGTTGCCAATTTCTTAATTGAAAATTGGCCCTTAAAAAAATCAGAATTATCGATGTATTTCATGGTGCCAATTTTTAAATTGGATATTGGCCGTTAAAAAAAATCAATTATTAAGGTATTACATGGTGCCTATTTTTGGAAGCACATTTGATGTTTCATTACCAAGGAAGCAAAACAGGTTATCTGCTTCTGCCATCCTGTAGTACAATCAAAGAGGAAGAGGGTAATGCAATAACGCGCCGTGTGAGTCCAATATGCGATCTCTTAAAAACAGGAGTTGAGTAGATCAACTTCTGATAACGAATTAACATTTGAACCACTTCAGTTTCTTAATCGTATTTCACGCCAACACATTGTAATAGCTTATGGTGCAGGTAGATTTGCAGTCATTGCTATAAACTTGAGGTTTTAACGTTGATATGACAGATGCTGCCTTTATACTATAATTTGTTTTAATGGATATTTATCTTTTTTATTGTTTATTTGCTTATGCGATCAAATGACTTTTTTATTAATAAATTTATAATTTTTACTGCACTTGTGAAATTTGCTGCCTTAACGTCTTGTACTTTTGGAGAATTTCTTGTAAACCTAATTTTATTCTCTTTATGGTTTTTTTCTTTTTTTTTTAAATCTGGAGAGATGTCGTTTGTGTAAGCGGCTAGGAATACCACTGTTTACCGTAAAAAATATTATTATGTAAGTTTTCTTATCATGCAAAGTTGTTAATGGGTATTGGCTTTGGTACGTAGCTTTGAATCCAGTTGCAAAAGCTATGTATATCATTTACTTAGTTTAGAAAATGATTGGTTTGGTAAGATATTGGGAAAAACTGATTATAACTTTATGCAATATTTGGAGGACAAAACAAGCAAAAATAGAAAAACACACCTATATATATATATATATATATATATATAATATATATATGCTTGTAGATTTTCATCTTAAGAAGAAATAACTAAGAATGGCATTGGCTGTTTATTCATCCGCATTTATTAACTTGTAATTGATAACTAAGTAACACCCAACAAATCATCAGAGATTTATAGATATTAAAGTTTTCAAGGTTTTATTGAATAAAAAAGTTAAACTTTGTCTGATTTTTAATGAAAAATAGACCAAATGGCGTGTGTTAGGGGACTGAATGATACTAACACAAACTAACTAACTCTCTCTCTCTCTCTCTCTCTCTCTCTCTCTCTCTTTACTCTTCCATTCCGCTTTCTCTCTCGTTTGTAAAGACCTTGGGACTTAGGCCTCTCCAGGCTCATCTAATTTCGTTACAGTAGATTGCGTTTAGTTCGTCTTTGTCAAATATTCTTCGCAGAGTTGGTAGAAGCGACCCCCCCCCCCCCGCTCCCCCCATCCTCAACCCTACTCCCCTCATCATCCCTCATTGGCCCCGGTCCCCGGCGTAAGGCCTCTTCCTTCTAGAGAAACTTTTTCAAAGGCGATAGAGAATGAACCTATCACCATGATTTATTTTTTGATGACGGAAGCGAAAAGACCGAAATTTGTCACCGACGTTTTGTCCTGTTTTTCTCACTCTTGGCTGAAATATTCTTGTTAAGACTTATACTTGAAAATTTCACGGTATTTCAGACTTTTGCTATTTTATTTTTTGCTCTGCCAAGTCGCTTTTTGTGTGCTCCATTTGATTGAAGTTGATTTTATTCAGTGGTGGTAGTAAGTGGCTTTAAGAGTACATACTTTATTACCGTCATTATTGATATATATATATATATATATATATATATATATATATATATTATATTATATGAGTGTATGTGTAGCGGGCGTGTGTACGCGCTAGCACTTGAGTGCGTGGTTGCATGCGTATGTGTCAACAATAATCTTCCGTTTCCAGGGGGCCGTTTTCAAGGAATAAAACTGTCACACAGTTTTTAATTCGTTACTGAACCCCGTTTTGCCGACAATTTCCATGTCATCCTCCTCTACCCCCTTAACATATAGCTTATTGTGGGATCCGAACCACATCGAGAAATGTATTGCTATCACCGGAAATAAATTCGTGTGATTCCTTGTTGGACCCTGAGATCGGTAGTCGAGCACGTTACCGACTCGCCCATCGAAATATCCTAAGGTATGAAGGTTTGTGGACACCGTGGCGGAAGGACATATCCTATCAGTGGCAGGCAGACATTTCGAACACCAAAGATAACCGCACTCTTCTACTCCTTCATGATGCTGAGAACTAAAAATAATGGCAGAGACCTTTTTTCGAAGCTCCATGTCTCGGTACTTCTTATATAAGAAATTAATTGAGGAATATTTGCTTATTCTCTGACTCACATAGGGACCGAACCTATAGGTCTTTCAATAGAGAGGCTCCCGTAGAGGGGTAGTGCCGTCAGTGCACTTCATTCGGTGAATTGCAGGCATTACTTAAGGTTCTTTGAAGCGTCCTTTCGGCCCCTAGCTGCAACTACTTTCACTCCTTTTACTGTACCTCTGTTCATATTCTCTGTCTTCTCTATCTCACTGTCCACCCTCTCCTAACAATTGTTTCATAGTGCAACTGCGAGGTTTTCTTCCTGTAACACCTTTCAAACCTTTTACTGTCAATTTCCGTTTCAGCGCTGAATGGCCTTAGTTGCCCCAGTGCTTGGCATAATGCCAAAAATCTATATAAATCAAATCAAAATCAATAGAAAGACAAGGGCGCTACCAACTGAACCACAAAAGTCATTAGAGAAGTTGGAACCTAATTGCCTGTGAGGTTCAGTTGCCAGTGCCCTTGCGTTTCAATTGCAAGACCTGGGTTCGATCCCGATGTGAGTCAGAAATTTAGTTCTGTTCCACACGCGAATGTGGGTTGACTACCTCTGAAATTATATATATAATATATATATATATATATATATATATATATTATATATATATATATATATGTGTGTGTGTGTGTGTGTGTGTGTATGTGTGTGTTATATATATACATATTTATATGTGTCTATCTGGATCACGAAAATTCGGAACGCGATGAATATAAATAAAGACAGTCTGCTTAGTAAAGGACGAGAGTCGTAAGGCCTTGCAACGTTACCCCATTGTATCACTTTCCTTCATGGTTTTTGCCTTTATTTATGTTTATATGTATATATACATATGCATATTATATTTATTTATAGTAAAATTTACAGCTCTGAGGGCTTTTCTGCTTTTTCTTACACTAAGCTTTATTTTGTGTCTTGGCATTCGTTGAACTTAATCTGCCACCTCTTGTTACTGTGTTTGGGGGATAATGGTGTTGCAGGAATTGCAGGAGCTGTTACATAAAAGCGACGCCAGTCGTTTGTTCGAGCTCTGCATTATGCAGAGAAAAACGGCGATGCCCACTTTGGAGGGAAATGAGTTTCCCCGTATTTTTGCGCGCCGACGTTGTAAAGTACCGGAAGTTTTTGCTTTGCTTCAGAGTAATGGCGTTCAGGCTTGCATTTTTGCTTGCGTGACTTAGTGAGAGAGAGAGAGAGAGAGAGAGAGAGAGAGATGAATATTTTTTACGTGATTCCAAATAATTACTGAGTACTCGACAACTAGGGGTCACACCTGCCTTACGTGAAGGATATATATATATATATATTTTTTTCTTATAATAAAAGGTGTTGTCCAAATGTGGCCATTTTCCATACATAATCATCAATTGCATGCCATTAGGCTGCACATTTTTCACTTTGAAGAAAAAGTCCGTTTGACCCCCCAAAAAACAAGTAAGGCATATTATACCCTTACCATTCGGGCCATTTTTATCCCTCTACAATATGGCCGAATTGTAATGCATTGATGAAATCTGGTCATTTTCCATACATAATGATCAATTGCATGCCAATTTGCTACACATTTCTCACTTTGAAGAAGAAGTCCGTTTGACCCCCCCAAAAAACGGGCCATTTTTTACCCATTTTTAACCCCTGCAATATGGCCGAATTGCAAGAATTATCCAAATGCGGCCATTTTCCATGCATAATTCTCAATTGTATGCCATTAGGCTGCACATTTTCCACTTTGAAGAAAAAGTCCGTTTGACAACAAAAAACACGTAAGGATATAATAATACCTTCAAAAGGACGTAATACATTGGTCTCTTCCATCTCCTGTCACCCTAGAATATGTTATGCAAATTTATACCATCATCTGTTATCTCTCTTGAAAATGTCTTAACGTATGGCGCTGCTTCATTTTTTCTCTGTAGCTCATACACATTTCAGTATATATATTTATATATAGTGTATGTGTATACATATGAAGACGAATTGTATAAATCATTATTCACCATATATATTTTATTATATATATATATATATATATATATATATATATATATATATATATATATATATATATATACATATATATATATACATACACACATATATATGTGTGTGTGTTTACATTGATATATATATATGTGTGTGTGTATGTATCAATTATATAATTTTATTACTTTATTGGCTTTCGAATCATTACTTTTCCTCAGTTAGATTCCCAAGGATCCCAAAAATCCAATCATTCACTGCTAAACGTGTGGCCCTCCTCTTGGTAAAATATCTGTTAAAATACACATAATACCCGTAACCCTTTCGACAGACGTAGAAATAAATAAACTTAAAAAAGATCGTGCCATGGGAAGAGGATCAGTTTAAGTGGTTATCGATTTTTTTTGTCTTATCTGATGGAAAAAAAAGTACGAATACCTAGAAACAAGTTTGGAAAAAACATAGACTCTTTGAATCAGACTGTTCCCTTCAATACTTTGCCCTATTACCCGAGGCATCGATCTGTGCTTTTGCTCTTTCATACGGGAAAGTGATTTGTTTTTGCTTCGCGTCATGTGGGTGTCACAGAGTTACATTTGCTTTCCGGTTTTGGGCTTAATTAAATGTCTCCCTCTCCCCCCTCCCTTCCCTCTCCCTCTCCCTCACCCGTGGAGGGGACTATGAGTATGTGCAGTACATGTGTTTAGTCTGGTTTCACGGTCATGTTAACCTTGTAGATAGCTGCCATTCTTAGTCAGAGCATAGCAGCGATATTTACTTGATATATATATACATATATATATATATATATATATATATATATATATATATATATAAATAATTATATATATGTATTATATATATAATATATATCAATTATATATATACACACACACACACACACACACACATATATATATATATATATATATATATATATATATATATATATATATATATATATATTTATATATATATACACATACACGTATATATGAGCAACTTTTCACAGCCGCCTCCTTATTCACCTAAGTTTATGTAGTCTATAATTGGCTGTTAGCTCGCTGAGATTACATATTATATATATATATATATATATATATATATATATATATATGTGTGTGTGTGTGTGTGAATATATATATATATATATATATATATATATATATATATATATATATATATATGTTAGCCACCCTTTCCTTCTACCATCAAATTTCAACCTCAGAGATGAGAGATAAAAAAAAAACTAACTCTAGTGTCACCAACGTCGCACCTGTGCATCAGTTTCCCCTTGAATAGTTGCTCCCATTTTCTTATTCTCATGCCATAGTTAGATTAAACTAAGGTCAAGAGAAACTCACGTTCTCCCAAAATGCAATTTTATTCCCATACTTAACATGACAAAAAAAAAATAAATAAAAATACATAAGTAAAAACAGGGCGGGGTTAAGAAATTAAGTAAATGGAAAATTGAATCTCTCAGACTGGCATTACATTTTGACACTAATCATTTTAAATATTCCCAAAAATAATGTCAAGGTTTGTCATGACCGAAGCCATAGCAACATGTAAAAAATTCCCTCATTACGTGACCTATAAGAGTTCCGTCTTAGAATGAAAAATCACAAAGGTCACTTTTAGAAAAAATATAACATTAAACCATAAATGCACAAGTGAGAGAAAAAACATAGCATAATAGCATAAAGGTGAAAACTCATCTTTCAATCACCTCTAAAACATGTTAACTCACGGACATTTCATAGAAAAGAAATTCAGTAATAAAATGTCAAATAAATACAACGGAGTATACATTTCCCCCAGTGTCGGATCGGGCACTTACTAAAATATAACCCTCTCTCACCTTTACTGGCAAAACTCGTTCCTTCTCTCATGCAGAATGTTTCACGAATTCACGGTACTGCCCGAATAATCCATCTTGATTTGGCAGTCTATTACATTACCGCCTAATGACCCCCTTTAGAGACAACTCACGAACACACTCATTGTTCTAGAACATCGCTTCGCCACTCCCTGTGACGTGGGTCAACACTCGCATATACAACAGCTACCCAGATTTCTCAGCCTAAATTCTTCTTAGTACTTCGCGTGAGCTCCCGTTTACAAACAACATGAAATGTGCTGACAAGGGTTATCTCGCCCCGAGTTTCCTTAAACACGCCATCATTATTGGGCACTCCATCGGGTATCATATGACATGCATTCCAATGCTCCATGTATTTTATATAATAATTGTCCTGTATGAGCTGTCAACACACACAATATATGTATATATATATATATATATATATATATATATATATATATATATATATATATATATATATATATATGTCATTTTCAGGAACAAGACCTGTCTTTTGACAGGGAGAGGCTCACTCGCTGAATCGAGGGAGGATGAAAATCCTGTGCTGAAAACTTCCATAATATTGCATGATTCCGTTATACCTTTTCTACTTCATCTATTCAACTCTTTCTAGGTTCTCCTTTATGCCTTCATTACAGCACCTCAGAATTATTATTATTAAATTAAGTTATGTACACTTTTGTTTCATAAAACGTTGCATCTTCCATTTACCAAACCAGCTCAAAATACTGAATTTATCTATTCTAGTCTTCATTTTATCTTATTTCAAATTATTTGGAGTATAAAAAATTGTCAAAAAATTTGCTCTCAGAATCTTCAAACTTTATTCATTTTATTTCTTCATCTTCACTGAACATTCAAAAGGCAGTGAATCCAAAAAAAATTCATAAATTCTTACTTTGGTTTAAATGTCTGTACAATTCAGCTGCATTACTTTCACCAAACATAACAGCTTTCATTGTTCATTCTACGTGACTTCCTTTTATCATAAAAATCATACTCTTGCTCATAAATAATTTCGGTTATGTAAAAGCACATTCAAACTCATTCCTTGGCGTTTTTTCCTGGCGGATCTTGTTCTAAAGCGTGTTTAAAAAGTTGGTATACTAAGAAAAAGAATAATGATATATATTGCTGTGGGAACCATTACTTAAGAAGATTTAATCCACAGCCTGAGCTCCTTTGGCTCTGCTGCGTCCATGTTATTGTACGTCTCCCTAAGCCTTTCATCCATTCACTGGCCTTAATGACGCCTCTCTCTCTCTCTCTCTCTCCTTCCTTTTCTCTCTCTCTTCCTCCTCCCCTCTCGCTCTCTTCCTCTCTCTCTCTCTCTCTCTCTCTCTCTCTGTTCATACCCGTCTTCGTCTGCTAATCGTTTTCTTTTTAATAGCACCCATCTCTCTCACTCAGTCTCATTCTCTCTCTGTTTTCATACCCATCATCCTTATTTTAACTGGTCTCTCTCTCTCTCTCTCTCTCTCTCTCTCTCTCTCTGTTCATACCCGTCATTCGTGTGTTAATCGTTTTCTTTCTCTTTAATAGCACTCATCTCTCTCTCCCTCTCTTTTCATACCCATCCTCCTTATGTTGACCGGTTTCTCTCTCTCTCTCTCTCTCTCTCTCTCTCTCTCTCTCTCTCTCTCTCTCCATTTTTCAGGCTTGGATTGCTCTCCTCTGTCTCCCTTCAGTATGATTTCGTATCTCTTTTTAAGTCTAACTTTTCTCCTCATGTCCATTCTCTCTCTTTCTCTCTCTGTGTGTGTGTGTGTGTTTGTGTTGTGTGTGTGTTCTATACCCGTCATTCGTGGTGTTTTAATCTTGTTTTTCTTTCTCCTTTTAATAGCATTCATTCTCTCTCTCTCTCTCTCTCCTTCCTCCCCTCCCTCTCTCTCTCTCTCTCAGCATGCTTCTTAATTATTTTCTCTGCTTTTAATAGCGTTCACATCTGTCAGTATTCAGTATTACAGATAACATTCATCTGCTTTTATCGTTGTTTTGACAACTACATTTTTTCTCTCTCTCTCTCTCTCTCTCTCTCTCTCTCTCTCTCTCTTATAGCCTTTGGTCAGTCTCTATCTCCTTCATACCCTATGCAGCATACTGCTCGCAAAAAAAAAGAAAAAAAAAAAAAAAAAAACGCCGTAGATAAATTGCACTTAATGGCCAAATTCTTTCGCGTGTGGCGGTTAATTGTCGGTCGTATTGCTTGTGAGTTTGTTGAGTGAGCGGGAAATTGCCCCGCGAATGCAACGAAAATATTGCACGCAGCAACTGGAGTATATCCCGCGTATAATATGAGGCGAATTAAAAGGTAATGGGGATAATACTTGCACCAGTTATTCACACAGATGGCTGCCTGTCTGTTGCGTCTCATGGCATTTTCCCCCCAGGCCAGCCATTCATTTCGGAGCTTCTCGTTCAATTGCAGGCGAATGGAGTGCTTGATTATTTCGAATGAAAAAAAAAAAAAGGTTCAGGAGGAGAGGGAAACTGAAATGCAAAGATGTAAGTACTCACATTTCAAAGCAGGCGGTGAATATTAGAGCAGTTCGGAGTAATAGTTTCATGTTAGAAAATAATATTTGTACAATTGCAAACGCATATACATTTGTATACCCTATTTTACTTGGAGATATTCAACGTTCTGTTAGGACCACCCTGGTCTTGATATTCTGAGAGAACGGAACAATGCGCTTACATACGTTTTGTTTTTTGTTGAATTGAGCAGTGAATTATGTACCTGGTAGTCAGTCGACGTTGTGGTTTTGCAGCCAGGGAGGGAAAATGGCTTCAGGTAAACAACTTCGTTGAAAAATTCTGGTTGAAATTTAGTAGCTCCGTACCTTACTGGGCCGCCCGTCTTAGGGTATACTATGTATTTTGAATTTTTGTGTTTCTTCAATTATACATGTTGAATGTTTACATATATTTAAAGAGGGATGGTATGAATGAAATTCACTATATATATATATATATATATATATATATATATATATATATATATATATATATATATATATATATATATATATATATATATATATATATATGATAGATAGATATATTATATAAATGCATTTATTTATTATATACATATATATATATATATATATAGTATATATATATATACATACATATACATATATATATATATAATATATATATATATATATATATATATATATATATATATATATATATAAACGAATACCACAGGAAAAATAATGGGCAGAAATTCTAACCGAGCGCTTTCTTCTTTTAATAAGACATTGTCGAGGCACAAAATGCCTCGACAATGTCTTATTAAAAGACGAAGCACTCGGTTAGAATTTCTGCCTATTATTTTCCTGTGGTATTCGCTTACATCATGAAGTCATTTGAATCTACTGTGATTTTTGAAGCACACTCACATATATATATATATATATATATATAATATATATATATATATATGTATATATGTATGCATTAATGCATATGTATGGATTATATTAAGATGGCCACCTTGATTTGGTGATTTCTCAATTAAGCCCTATGTAGACCATCCTTGCTTTCACCAGCTTATTAAAATGCTTTTGCTATTCAGATGTGGCCTCCAGTCAGCACTGTTGGATCGTCATCAAAATGGCCGCCCATTTACCTTTACAGTTATTTTTATTACTATCATCCCTTTGCGGGGATTTGACTCGATGTGAGCAGTAAACCCAAATTAAATTTCCCCATAAAACAATTTTGTATTTTACTTGTATCTTTATTGCCCTCACTCATAGTGCGTGTTTATATTTATGGGACGATGAAAAAAACGTCATCAGCTTTAGTAGCTAGGTTACATGCAGTGGGAAAAGAAAAGGAAAAAACTAAGTAGAGTTGCTTTATCATACTACCTCTGCCTGACAGAAATTCTCATCAGCAGCAGTGAAGGGCTTTCCCTACGTTACCTTAATAGAAGTGATGCAGTTTGCCGATATATCTCTGGAATGAATAGTAAGTGTAAAGAACAGGATAAGACTGTAGAAATGTTATAAAATTACTTTCACCTGCATATCGAAGTTGAAGCTATTCTACATCTACAAGGTCTTCGTTACTTACAGAGTTTGCCGCTGATCAGGTCAAACCATCGGAACACCTGTGCAACTTTTATAGAAGTTTGAGTAGCACTAATCATAGCAATCTTGTTTTATAGAAGGTTGAGTAGCACTAATCATAGCAACCTTGGTTTATACGTTATCTCTCCATTTAATAAAATGGACACAGTAGGACTGCAATCGTTTCTGAAATACTTTTTACCTTTATTTAGTATCCACTGGAACAAATTAAGTGAAAATAATACAAAAAGATTGCAGTAATGTTCAGAAATGTTATCGCTTTTTCGCAGTTCATTTGACAAGGGCCAATGACGATCCAGTCATCATCAAACCCCCATTTGAGCCTTTTTTTCGTCATCCAGTGGAACAAGTCTAATAAAACCACCAGTAGGATTAGAGCGAGATTCGTCACCCCTCTCCATGTCGGTCTGTTGCTTAAACTCATCTCATCAGAGGGATTACAATCATGAAGACGCTTGATAGCTGGCAGTCTTCTGATTCGGTGCTGTCAAATATTGTAAGAAGGCTAACAGTAAATAGAAGTCTGTACCAGTTTTCTAATGAATTTGTGGCAAAAGTATATCTATAGACGTATAAACTTACTTTATTGACAGTGACTGATTTTTCATTATGAAAATGGGGATTTTAGCAATAACATGCATCGACGTTTATATATATATATATATATATATATATATATATATATATATAATATCATATATATATATATATATTGACATCCCTAAGCTGAATGTCCTCGTATTCAGTGGTAAATACTTAGCTTGTATATATGGCCATTAGCTGCAACCTCCAGTAGAAGCATAAATAAAAATAATATTCCAACTAACATAAAATATCCACTCCGTGCAAAACACTGGTCGGGTGAACGAAACTCAACAGTCACTTAAGATTATAATTAGTAATTACTTATATAAAGTTAACACAAAACAATAATCAATATAACAAAGCACTTCACTTTAAACATTTAGCAAGTAACACCATAATTGAACGTTATTAAACATAATATCTAAATTACAAAATACACAAAGATAAACTAGGTAGGGCCACAAACACTGTCTTCAATAGAGAAAGAATACACCTGACTTAACAAAAAGGTGGAAGTACCCAAGTAAACAAAACTAAGGATATCAAGGAGGAGTAATGGAATAGAGACTTAGAACGAGAAAAAAGTTGAAGGAGCAATCAACAAGACAAAGTGAGGGAGCAATCAACAGATGGCGTGCGTATGGAAGTTAAAGAGAAAGTAATAAATAAAGACTATTAAACACTAATTCTATACAATATATACAATATTGGAGCAAAAACTGGACTATATATGTATAATATATATATAAATATATATATATATATATCTATATATATATATATATATATATATATATATATATATATAATAAAAAGTTCCAATAAAAACGCCAAAATATAGAAAGTAAATGCTATATTTCAGAGACCAACTGTCTTCAGGCAGATGTTGGATGAGAAGAGTTACAAAAAAACCTGTATTTATACCAAGAGGTCCGTCCAGATGTCATCCATTACGTAATGCAAGTAGATCATTTTTCTTTAATCTTCTTAATCGCTGGTTGGAGGAAGATTTTATCTATAATATCTGAGTCCAACGCTCATTTTGAGAGATTCATCAGGTTTCCATGTTTAATCAAAACTGATTCTACCATCTGGCTTGGAACCGACAATTACTGCTGTAAATTATACGTGACACATTCCAGTTAATTCTGTGAATATGGTTATATATCAGGTTAAAAATAGCTGAGCTCTGTTTTCCATACCTTACTGAACATTTATGTTGTATTAATCACTGGGGGGGTGATTTACCTGTAAAGCCGATGCAGGATTGATCACAGTCGAGGCAAGAGATTTCGTAAACTTCTCAGATTTGGGGGCTGGTTTTTGTTGGACGTTAATCAGGGAGTTGGCTAAGGTATTTGGGCAGGTAAAAGCAAAATCCTGTCTTAATCCTGTCTAGGTGTGGGATTTTTATTTTTATTTTATTGTTGGTCATCTTTTTGGTCTTGTTTTGAGGGGGACTGTAGAGGATTATGGTATCTTTAAGGATCACTTTTTCAATTATATGGTCAGGGTACTTTAAAGGGGACAGCTGCAATATGGCCGAATTGCAATGAGCTATCCACATGTGGCCGTTTTCCATGTCCAATGATCAATTGCATGCCACTAGGCTGCAAATTTCTCAATTTGAAGAAAAAGTCAGTTTGACCCCCAAAAAACACGCAAGTCCTTTTTACCTTTCGGGTCATTTTTGACCCCCTGCAATATGGTCGAATTGCAATGAATTGTCCAAATGTGACCCTTTTCCATGCATAATGAATAATTGCATGCCATTAGGCTGCACATTTCTGAATTTAAAGAAAAAGCCCTTTCGTGCCATTTTTGACCCAATGCAATATGGCCGAATTGCAATGAATTGTCCAAATGTTGCCATTTTTTATGCATAATGATTAATTGCATGCCATCGGGCTACACATTTCTCAATTTAAAGAAAAAGTCAGTTTAACCCCCAAAAAACTCACACCCTTAGCCTTACCTTGCGGGCCATTTTTTACCCGAATGCTTATTTCGAACATTAACAAAGATCTACCATTTGGAGATCGATTGGCGTATCATCCATTCTAATCCTCTTCAAGTAAAATTTTTTAAGTTCTCTGTTTTCTTAGAGAATTGCAACTCCCCTTCATTTTGGATTCACCTGCTTTCAACTCCCAGTCCAGTTGTTCTTTCTTCCTCTTGTTTTTTTGCGACTTGTCTTTTCATTTCTTTTGAATTGAAGAAAAGTAGTCATAATCCAGCTTGCTATCAGATTACTATTCTTCCCTATATAGAAGTTCTTTCCTTTAAATGAAAATTTTATCAACACCACAGTGGACTTGATGGTGAATGTATTAAGAATATATATTGGATTCTTTCATCATCTGATAAACCAGCTTTCTCAGAAATTAACGAGGGATTTTTTTTTGTTATACTACCTTTACAATTTACTTCGTACTGCTTTTCCCTTTGAATCAAGTTTTCCTTAGTAAACCATGTTTCTTGTTGCAATCGTTATTTTAAAGTCCGTTCCCATGTTCATGAGTTACATTACTGAACCTCTGTTACATAATGCATACTTTCATTGCTGTGGAAATGACTGGCAATTTTTTGCCTCTATGTTGCGGCGGCCTATGCAACGCGTGTCACTTTTATATGGAAACCATTATCACTAAATGCACTCAGCATTCCATGCTTCACCTCTCCTTGAATGCAGTTGTTACATTGCAACCTATTCCCTTTGCATAATAGCTACTCTTTTCAATTCTGGACCTACACTGCAGAAGTTGTTGCTGTTGCTTGCAAACCTTAATTCATTTTTGAATCGCGACGGAATCATTGCTTCGTGATGTACGATTTACTTTTGCCAACTCATGGTCCGTTGCGCTTTCCGTACTCATGAGAGCCATTGTTCTGTACACAAGTTACATACACAGGTGTAGGTGTACAAACATGCAAAATAAGGGTTCCTAACAAGGGGTATCCATACCCTTTTGGAGTATGAGAACCACATGCACGGGTTATGGGACTTGATATCTGGATATTTGTAGATATTTGATTTCAATTTTGTCAGTGTATACATTGGTATTTTTTTAAAATAAATAACTATATAAAACTATAAATGCTTTTGGTTTTCATGTAGGTTCTATTCCTAGCGATTCATACCAAAGTATATTAAGCCATATTGTCAGCAAATAGGACTTAAGCTAACTTGAGCAAAGGGGGTATGGAACCATACTGGGCAATTCATTGGGGGTTTGGAGTAAACCAAAGGTTAAGAACCCCTGGCACAACATGATGTGGTGAGAATTCTACCTATGATAAAATATATTCTCTCTGTGACAGAAAATTTCGGGAAAGTATATCCTCTCGAAGTTACTAAATAAATTACATAAAACAGGAGTGTTGTTTTCTGCAACAATTATTGTACATACAATCCTTTTCATAAATTCATAGATTTTCTTCCAAATTTCAGACCAGTGTTATTGTAGTTGTCATCCTGTCCATTTCGATTTTTTGTATTATCATAATTTGTATTATACATAATTTTTCCAAAAATTAGTCACATATTCGTGGTATATTTATGTTCAACGTAAAAATGTCTTTATCACTGCGTAACTGAACAAGAGTGCCGTTTATTTTTTGATGTTATGTTTGAAAAGTATTGTTTAACCCCCATTGCAGCCACTCTTATTGCGATAGAGGACTCAAAAAGGAAACTCCCTTTTGTCCAATATTCAGAACGATATTTAAATATGATACGCTTACAAATCTATCTAAACGTCATATTTGTAAATTTTTGGAATCGGTCTTTCATCACAAGCTGCAACTTTTGAATTACTATTGGTTTTTTCCCTTAATTTCTCTGCAATCAGTCATCTCTTTTAACTAACCTATTGACTTGGAAAAAAATAACGCCTAAAAATATTTTACAACCAGTATTTATCGTTTTTCAGTCCTTTTATTGCCCTCGCAAAAATCGGGCGAATAACGCTATTAGAACAGAAAAAAATAACGTTATTGCCTTGCTATATTGGAAATGCGCCATCTTTATTCTTTGTAAACTGTAATAATGCGAAATTGATAGGGGAAATCTGGGAGTGATAGCAGCGGCAAGAATACCCACCCGGCTCCAGTTGCAATTTCTCTTAGAAGAACCCATGGGAATTCCATTCCCATCGGAATGAATTCCCCAAATACCAGTAATGACCAATTTTCTCGCCTCTTGTTATTCCGCCCTTTTAATTAATTCGTAAATACTAGTGTGTTCCTTTTCGGCCTCTGGGCGGCTGTTGGATTCGACTCTTAATGGTTTTAGTTTCCTCGGAGTTTTCCTTTCACATTAACTATCTCAGTGTCACGTTAAGGAGATTTTTAACCCGTAAAGTTTTATAATTATTGTATTTAGAATGTACCGATAAAGCATGAAATTCAGTTTAATTCTTTATTTTGTGTGATATATAGAGATAACCTGTTCTTTTACTTCTTTTGATTTATCTGCGCAATATGCTTAGATTTGATTTATGATTAACCCGTTAGTGATCAAGGATTTTGTTTGCGAGTTTTAGAATGGCATTTGTTTTTTCCTTTAGGTTGAGAAGGATTAATTAATAACCGTTTGTCGTCTTATGTTATATAATTTAGTGTCATTGTAACACGACGGACTAGATTATCTCGTACTCAGTAGTAGCTTTTCGTAAACATTATTACAACTTGAGGTTTCCGAGTTATAGGAACCTTGATAATCTGATAGGAGTTCCCGGGGGTTTCAATGAGTGATTACTAAGTAATATCCTAAAACTATACTGGCAGTCGTAGTTGTTACTATACAATAGTATCTATCTGTTTCCCTCTTGTTATAATAAGGTAGCTATTCCATTTTGCTTGTAATTAGTAGCAAAGAGATCTGGGCGTCTCCCATTTTGTAGTGTTACTATACAATACTATCTATCTGTCTCCCTCTTACTATAAAATACTATCCATCTGTCTCCCTCTTGTTGAGATTCGGGCGTCTGCGTCTCCTATTCGAATGCTTTTAGTTGATCATGTCTGTTTTCAAACCTGAAGTTGGGAAATAGTTTTTGTATAACTGTCTTATGACAGGATTCAGTTTGTTTATTTGGTTTTCAATATACGTCATGTATATTTTACGATATTACTCTTGGTTTAAAATTCTCATGTGGCGGGTTTCTGTTCTGAGATTCTTGTGTTAGCAATTTATAGATTTTTTTTCTACTTTTTTTTAATGACAACTATGGTAGAGGTGCTGAATCAGTTCCGATAATTTCACAAATAAAATTTTTAGAGAGTTATTCTAATGGGAACTCAAGCCAGGTTACGAGCGAATTACTGATATTTTGCCCTCAAAATATTATGGATAATGGAATTTTTAAGCATGGACCGAAACTATACTCGAGTTATAAATACTAAGAAAGCAGTCAGTCCAGCTCAATTGGAGCTTACATATTTTGAATTTGGTTTTGCGATATTTATTTATTTATTTATTTATTTATTTATTTATTTATTTATTTAATTATTTTCCATATATTTTTTTTTTTTTTTTTTAGAAATGGGCTGGCGTTCCAGTGACATTGGTGGTATTTTATGACATTAACTCCTATTGTATTTATAGGTTCCGGTCCTGTATCTTCACCGTTGTCGAATTACTCGTGGTCCAAGTCAGGAGGAAAATAGGGATGATAATATGATTCTTAATGATATCATTCCATTCGAAATATTACAGCGTTATAATCGTCGCACTAATCCCAAAAGACCTACGTTTTCTGGACAGCCTCCTGTTTTATAAGTTGGAAACTTTTCATATGAACAGACACGCACAAAAAATTACTTATGTAAATATAACTTAAAGGTGATTTAATCAGGGAAAGAGTCAGTGTTAATATATAGAATAAGAAGGGAAGTTATAGCCTTTCGAAATATTACAAGCTGGGAGATAAAGGTCTTATATATTCTCATCAGGACTGATTGAAGGAAGCTGATGTATAGCTCCCCAAATGCCGTCGTGCTTGGACGCAGGATTTCCGGATCTGGCTCATTATCCTTAATAATCATGTCTCACAACCTCTTTCATAATAGCTTAATCAGAACTTACTTCCTCCTCCTCCTCCTCCTCTCCTCCTCCTCCTCCTCCTCTTCTCTATTTTGTTTGTATGGTTTCCCTTTTCTAATTTCTTATTTTTACTGCAGTGAATAGGTCTTCACAATGGGATCCCAGATCCATGTTGATTACGACCGCTACTCCCGACCGGAGGAGGGAGGTAATTTTCTTCTGAGAGAGCTCTTATGAGAGAAATTTTTCGTTAATGTTGTGCTTTGGTTGCTGATTTCTAGTTCATTCTGTTATTTGTGTTTTTAACTTTTTTTTTTTTTTAAGTAACATTTCGAATTGAAATGGATCATGCGTGTCGCCTGAGGTTCGCTTTATAAAGTTTTCAATAAATGTATATATCTTTCTAGTTATCTATCTGTCTTATATATATATATATATAAGATATATACGTATATATATATATATATATATATATATATATATATATGTATATGTATGTTGGTATGTATTTATGTATATGGGTGTGTGTTTGTGATTACGTGTACCGATGAATGTGTTCACGTGGTGTTGTTTAGAAAAAAAAATCTATTCAACCTTTAAAGAATTCTGGACATCAACTCATAACTTATTGATTGGTTTTATTATTTATATAAATGGATTTTATGTAACAGGAGGAGGTAAACACAGATTTGATTATTAACAAAAGTATTCGGTTATTTTCGCCGTGCAAACATTGAGTACAATTTTTAGTATTTTTTTTTTAAATGATGTTCAGCTTTCATTGGCTTTAACTTGGAGACTAAGAGGGCAGTGATAAGCATTGTGATTGACGTAGTGACACTTATTTTCCTTCGCAGGAGTAAAATATATGCAAGGTTTTTAAACTGAGAGGAA
>NC_087202.1:77216192-77221192 GCF_015104395.2 Macrobrachium nipponense | reverse complement strand
CCCGTTGCCAAGTAACAATTGGATTCCTAGCCTCGTAAATAAAAATCTAATCCTTCCGGCCAGCCTTAGGAGAGCTGTTAATCAGCTCAGTGGTCTGGTTAAACTAAGATATACTTAGTCTCTGAACGTTTGACCTACATACCAAACGTTCATCCATCTGCCTACCTTATTCTGTTCATTTTCTTACATGATTTCCATTCGCCATTCTGCTGTGTTAATGCTTCTGTGTGTAATTGCTTAAGTTTTGGCAAACTGTTCACAGTCATTTTGAGGGTGTTACTATGCTTTTTTTTTTTTTCTCATTTTGGGCGGTAGGTTTTCATAATCAGGCAGTAGCGTTTTCATTTTGTTTAAAACACATCCCCTGTGAGCGTGTTTTCTGTACAGTTTTTTCAAATATAAAAGTTTGGTAAAAACACTTCCGTATCCTAGATTAGGTACCGATAAATCCCAGTGCACATATATGTGTATACATATATATAGTATATATATACATTATGTATGTATATTGTATATAATCATAATATCCATTATGGTTTTTTCTCTTAACGAATAGTTACGTGATATATTTTGGTTTCTATAACTTGTATCTGTATATACCCAAGCGTTTTTAAGGACGTCCCTTTGTTGTAAAAGAGATTTTCCAATAAAAAAATTATTTTCCGCTCAGAAACTTATGAACTTCAACAACCCCTTTTCATTTGCATCCTTTCTCAACCCTTCCTTACCAATTATACCATTCGTAACCTCGTTGTTCTGTTAGCGTTCTGCAGTTCTATATCAATTCAGTAAAAATTCATTATTAGATTCATCTTCTATGTCTTTGGAGAGATCATTCGTTGGTGCACGAAATATTTTTTGGTTCAAATCTTGACATCAGAAATCTACGGCCCTTTAAGTAATAAAATAAATATATATATATATATATATATAGATATATATATATATATATATATATACATACACACACACACATATTATATATATATATATATATATATAAATAAACACAAACAAACATATAAATATGATATATATATATATATATATATATATATATATATATATATATATATATATATATATATATATAATCATAAAATCCACGTAAGAAGGCGATTTTTCACTTGCCCTTTTACGTTGCATTTTATGATATTTTCAAGCATAATATATATACATACATATAAAATTTTTCACTTTAACTTGAGAAAACAACGATAGAGATTACCTGGAAAAATAATGCCGGAACTTATACTCGGTTTTTTTCCATCTGTCCACCAGCGTGTGGTGTTTGCGTATGGTACATTCAGCTTACATTCAACAATAGTTACATTCAGCTTACATTCAACAATAATAATAACCCTATTTCGAATCTTAACGGTGTAATTTCGCATACAGTAAATTATTAAAACACTTTTCAGTTGCAAATGTACGCCCAGATATCGTTTTATTTATTTCCTAAAAACTTACACATAGCATAAACTATCTAAAGCCCGGGACGCAGTGTTACCATACGCAAACACCACAGGCGGGTGGACAGATGGAAAAAACAGAGTATAGTTTACCAGGGAGACAGGACTCTTCAAGAAAGTCGCCTCTCTCACTTCGGCGTTTTTATTTCTTCAACTCAATAGGCTAGTGCATCAGCCACTTGTCTAGAAAAGTAGTCCGTATCGCCTTTGTTCTGCAGAATCAATCTGTCGATATTCATTATTGTTTGTTTGTTTGTTAAGTTAACTGTATTGTAGCGTCTGGGTGGCGAATATAGATCGTTACTTACTGTGACGAATTGACAATAAAACTAATTTTAATAGTTACAGTAATATTAATGTCACTAATGTCATTACCTTTGGTGATATTGATATTACTGTAACTATTGATAAGGGTCAGTAGTTTTTAGACGCACTGTCTTACCTAATCCCTGTCTGTTACTGTGGGTGATCTAATAACGGATTATATATATATATATATATATATATATATATATATATATAATATATATATATATATATATAAAGTCATATCACATTACCGTGATTCATATACATACATCGGGCTACAATGTCCTTTAATATCTAATTCGCTTTACTTGGAATTAATATATTTTCATATATATATATGCTATATATATATATATATATATATATATATATATATATATATATATATGTATATACATATATAATATATATAGTATATATATATATATATGTATATATACATATATATAATGGAGAATTTATTTCCTTTGCTTGCAGTAACAAGTATATTTTAAGTATCCTTAACAATATTTTAAAAACATTTTTCCGCCCTGATATGTTTATACTATTTCAGAGAAGTGCTTCGACATTTCTTCAACAACAATCTCTCTCTCTCTCTCTCTCTCTCTCTCTCATTCATGGATATAGGGACTGGAATGCAAACGGAGCGTATCTGAATCTGTTAAATGGCAGAACTGGTTGAATTCTATTAAGAATTCATTCGTTCTTGCATCTCCATATTGTGTGTTCGTGTCTTTATTAACGCTTAACACCACCACGCTTTTGCTCTCCGAATGGAATCACTAAGTTATTGTGTGACGCATAGACTTAGGTCTTGGCTTAATTATTATTATTATTATTATTATTATTATTATTATTATTATTATTTTTATTATTAATTATTATTATTATTATTATTATTATTTTGTTGTAATTCCTTGTGTTTAATACATTGCTTTAGGGTCAAGGATTTATTCAGATTGTATTTTATGTAAGTAAATTAATGCAAGGTAAATTTCTGTTTAGGAGATTTTATTCAATCATTTTTGTTTCACAAACAAGAGTGTAACTTGTCTTCTGGATTTATGAGATTTCTTTTCATAAATGTTTACGGAACACGCACAAACATTTAAGCATTTGCACGGATTTTTTTTCTAGATTCCAGCATAATATTAGTTTAATTCGTAGTTTTGAAAACTTTCAGTTAACTGCAGTCATATTTTTAGCTCTTGAGCCGCGGATAAAGACGGTTTTATACGCACCAAGGTATCGCTGCTTTGATACCCTCTATTACTGGACTATAGTAGATTCACATCAACCGTGCATTTGACGTCTAGGCCAGTCCCTTACGACGCTCCTGACTGGCTGTTGATAAGCCAATCACAGGGCTGGAAACACCCAGTCTCTCTCGAGAGTTCCTTTAGGCAGTCCCTTACGACGCTCCTGACTGGCTGTTGATAAGCCAATCACAGGGCTTGAAACACCCAGTCTCTCTCGAGAGTTCCCTTAGGCAGTCCCTTACGACGCTCCTGACTGGTTGTTGATAAGCCAATCACAGGGCTGGAAACACACAGTCTCTCGAGAGAGTTCGCTCAGGCAGGATGTATGTTCCACCTCTCCTGAAAGACGGAAAGAGATGGAACATACATCCTGCCTGTGTGAATTCTCTCAAGAGACTGAGAGTTTCCAGCCCTGTCATTGGCTTATCAACAGCCAATCAGGAGCGTCGTAAGGGACTGGCCTAGATATCAAATGCATGGTTGATTGATGTGAATCTACTATAGTAGTAATGCTTATGGTCATTCGCTGTCCGCTGACGCGAAAGCCATTTCTGAGCACACACAAAAGCCATTTCTTACCCCACATGAAAGAAAAGGTTACTTCTAAAGGATTTCCAAGAATAATCTCCGATCCCGTTTCCGGCCCTAATTGCCATACTCACCGTTCTTCGCCCGCCCGCTGTAGTAGCACAATTCCGCATAATTCCGCACAACCGCCCGCCCCCCTTTTAAAAGCTAATTCTGTGGAAATTCGAATGTGGGGAATTACATGCAACAAAATGGCATCCTTGGCGAAGTTGAAATTAGTTTTGCTGCAATTTGTCTCCTTCGCGTATCCTGAGTCAAAAGTTTGCCCTCCTAATTTTGCCTAATTAGGAAAATTCTCTTCGTTTCCTTCCTTCCTTCCTTCCTTCCTAAATGGGCCGGCAATCATTGCGGTTCCCCTCTTGCATTCGAGGATTTTCCTTTTCCCTTTTTTCTTTCTTGCTGCTGCTGCTGCTGCTTACATAAATAATTTGATATTTTTAACTCCGTCAAATTGTATCTCCGCTTTTGCGTCTCAGTAATTGTTTACCGCCACTTTCAAATGTATGATTAAGACGTTGACATGTATTACAAATACGTCTGATTCAGCTGATGACCTATCTCCTTGCTTTTGGGTTTCAGAGAATTATTATTTTTCAAGACGATTGTTAATTATTCTATATTTTATGTAATAAGGCTGTTTTCCTTTACTTTCGCCATATGTTTATATCTAAAGTAATATTTGATTAATACGTTGACATGTATTACGAATACGTCCAATTCAGCTAATGGCCTATCTGCTTGTGTTTGGGTTTCAGAGAATTATTATTTTTCAAGGCGCTTGTTAATTATTTTTTATTATCTGTAATAAGGCTGTTTTCCTTTACTTGCGCATATCTTTATATCTAAAGTAATATTTACTGCTGTTTTTCATTGACTTTTCTTCGAAACCTTTTTTTTTATTTAAATATAATTAGTATATACATTATGTATGCGAATAATTCCGTCCAGTTTCTTTAGATCGAATGCCTTGAATGATCTAGGACTTGGCAAATCATTTATTTAACCTTGAAATTTTGAAGATAACATCATCCCTGTTTTGACTTTGTTAGTTTTGATTTAAATGCTTAAGGTTTAACTGGATCTAGGAATATAAACAGTAATACCGAGAAAACGAAATTGGACAGTTGTCAGGCTGAAATTTTCTGATTTTAGAAACACGTATCCTTGAGTCTACCTTTATAATAATATCTCTCGCACTGTAAGCTAGAGTTACTTGTGTCTCTTGTCCTTTTGTCATCTTGACTTTGTTGTAATTGCATCAACATTTACCGTGCAATAAACTCCGGTCCAGTTTTAGTTGTTCCTTGATAAAAATAGCTTTGGTTCCGCCCCTCTTTCATGCTGTGAGAATTGAGGATCTTTGACTCAACTT
>NC_087202.1:77206192-77213692 GCF_015104395.2 Macrobrachium nipponense | reverse complement strand
CCCCCCCCCCCCCGGCCGCCGAGTGTTTCCGCGCCCTAGAGAACTTCCTTGTGTAATGAATGAACTGCGTTCCGAGATTAAATTAAACTGTTTCGGGGGGTGGGGGGGAGGGTTGGTTTGCGTCGTCGTCCTGCTCCTGCTCCTCCTCGGGAGTATGAGGCAGCGGGAGTGAAAGATGTTATTGTTCGTTCGCGTGCAAGGGTTTTATTTTATTTAATTTACTTTTTTGTTTTTGTTTTTGTTTTGGCACGTTGCTCTCTCTCTCTCTCTTTTTCTCTCTCTCTCCCTTATCTTCAATTAAAGGCGGGCTGCCATTCGGAAAGGGCACGCACGGAGGGAAGTGGGTGGGTTTTGCTTTTTGGAAAGAATGCGATCTCGCGTATTCTTGGTTTTGTTGAGGACACAGTCGATGTGATTCGAGTCGGTCTTGGGTGAATTAGGCAGAATCGCAGAATCCGGAAATACGCTTCCCTTTCGCCGTCTTGGCGCCTTCTGGATAAAATGGAATTCGGTGGGGGAGGAGGAGGAAGAGGAGGAGGAGGAGGACGACGACGACGACTGAATGAAGACCTGTGCAAAATCCCTGCATAGCGTTATTGAATGGACGTTCGTTCATATTGGCGGCCCGTGGAAATTGAATCCCGCAGAGAGAGAGAGAGAGAGAGAGAGAGAGAGAGATAATGGTAAAGAAGTGAAGCAGGTAAAATGAAGCTAGGGGAAATACCTAGGAAGTTCTTTCATTGTAATCACTCCTGATAATGAAGTCGCACAATTTTATATATATATATATACGTGTGTGTGTGTATGTGTGTGTGTGTGCGTGTGTATGCGTGTGTGTATATATTTCTTTTTTTTTCAAAAAGCTGGCTTTTATAACGGGATTTTACCGAAGATATGACCTATGTACTGCTACATTCATCCTTTAACTGCGGAATAGAGAGAGAGAGAGAGAGAGAGAGAGAGAGAGAGAGAGAGAGAGAGAGCTAAACCAAAAGAGGGAGAACCGTTGAGGAAAGTAGTTAATAGATGCAGGGAGAACATTCCTTTCGGGATCCCCGTGGTTTTAAGGTCGCATGAGGGGCTTTGTCCGAAGACGGGAAGGTTTGACCAAGCGATTAGATGGGGAAGGGTGGAGAGAGAGAGAGAGAGAGAGAGAGAGAGAGAGAGAGAGAGAGATAGAGAGAGCGAGAGAGAGAGGGGGGGAGGGGGGGAGGAGAGAGAGGGGGGGGGATTTTGGGGGTATGGGGGTAGGGCGTTAGGGCGCTTGCTAAGGGTGCTTGGTATCAGGTGAATCGCAATTGAGGGGAAGGAAGGTTAGAGGGGAAAGTAAGGGGAAGTTAGGGAGACTTTCCCGAGAAAAGGTTACCGAAGGGGAAATTCACTGAACTTTGCCGGTCGTTCCGTATTAGTATTTACAACTTTCTGGCGTCGGACAGTTGAGATGTTATCAATCCTTAAACTCGGGCATGAGAGTTTATGAAATCGTGCTGTTCTTAAGGTTGAGTGGAATAAAAGCTGAGATTTTCTATGAAAACCGTAGCCTTCTTAATACAGAGATACATATCAAACCGATTAAGATTATAACTGAAAATTGTTGAAGAGGAGAAGTAAATGTAGGCAGATGTTACGACCTGGACATTTGATATCCGTTAAGTGGTCTGTCATTGTTTTGCTTATTTAACACTTCTTATAGTGGCGTGTTACCAGCGATTTTCAGCTCTAACTCGTAGTCTACCTGACCCTTGGTGTGTTACAAGATTGCCAAGGAGTTACGGTTATTTTTGGGAATCTCGATTTGGTTGCAATTCTAGGATTTTGAGTATTGTATCGTGTTTGCACAATTATTAATTGATTTAAGTGATGTTTTAGCACTTAGCCTGTGTTGAACCTAATCATTTATGAGCTCGAAGATGGTCCTGGAGTTTTGATGATTGTGATAAATTGAACAAGCATTCCTCAGGTTGAGTTGACACGGCAAGGAAAAAGTAGTCTCTCTCTCTCTCTCTCTCTCTCTCTCCTCTCTCTCTCTCTCTCTCTCTCCTCTCTCTCTCTCTATCTCCGAGTAGAGGGTGTTGGAAGGGAAGGGGCTGTGGCTCAACATTCCAAATGTTGTTTCCCAGACTATTTCTACCTAAGTTCTTGGCTCTTGACAGAACTTCCCAGTGTAACGAATAAACTTCTCTCCAAGATGAAATTAAATGGGCCTGGTGCATCTGCAGGAGCGTTTGTCAGTGGCGAAGGATGTTATTGTTTGTGCGCTCGCGAGCGTGCTTTGTATGTGTGTGTGTGTGTGTGTGGGTGCAGTGCTCTAAGGCTTAGTTAAAGATGGGATGGCATTCGGGAAAAAAAAAGCGAGGAAGGCAGACGTTTCATATTTAGGAAAGAAGGTGAACTCTCAAGTGTCCTGAGCGTTATCCAGGTGAGGGAGCGTTGAATGTGATTGTGTTTGTGAGTGAGAAAGATTCCGAATTGAAAAATGAATAATAAGCGTCAACGATGCCAGATTATGGAGAGACTAAACTATCTTGACATTTCTCGTTCATAGTGGCTAGTGGCTATGCTTGAAAAAGATATCCCGGAGAGAGAGAGAGAGAGAGAGAGAGAGAGAGAGAGAGAGAGAGAGAGAGAGAGAGAGAGAGAGATAATAGCGGGGAGGTGGGGGACGATCCCAGAGGAAGTTAATAGATGCGGGGAGAATATTCTTCGTAGGATCTAGTAGGTGGTTTTAAAGAGTGAGGGATTTTTCGAAATTTTGATGAGTTTGACCAACTGATTAAGTCGGGGGAAGACAGAGAATTGTCGGGGTGGGGATGCAGGAAAATTGCCCTCACAATAGGTGCAGCCATTCAAAGGGGAAGGTGCCATTGGGCCAAAACGTTCTGGAGACCCTGTGCAAGATCGTAAAATAACCATTACGAAACCTGGCGCGTCTTCAGATCGAATCATTTCTCAATTAACTGCTACAATTGCTTAAGGTACTTAACAGATCATTCAAATGTTCTTCTACTTGTGTAGGAGAACTATTATTTTGCTAATATAATTGACATAATATTTTTAAAATAAAATAATGCATAAGATTGTCATGAAGATTACACTGATTTTTCCTCCAAACTATTAGCAACTGTGGAAATTAAAATAAGTTACCTTGTTGATAGTCGACGCAAACATTCTCCTGAATACTGTTATGACGAAACCTCAATTCAATTATATATATTTCTCTTAATGAATATTAACCGTTGTAGATTTGAGGTTTGTGAAAAACCAGCTGTAAAGGCATAATGTACATACTTTTAATGAAATAGAGAGAATAAGCCAGAGTTTCTAAAGAGTTCTTAGGTGCAACTCTCTCTCTCTCTCTCTCTCTCTCTCTCTCTCTCTCTCTCTCTCTCTCTCTCTCTCAGTTTTTTATGTATGGTCCTTATTTTATTATTTTATATAACTATTTTCTCTCTCTCTCTCTCTCTCTCTCTCTCTCTCTCTCTCTCTCTCTCTCTCTGTTTGTCAGTTTTGATGTATGGTCCATATTTTATTATTTTACATAACTATTCTGCTTGGTGAGACGTTACCGCGCACAATCTGATTAATCAACAGATATCACGCGTTTAACATACGTCTGGAAATTTATAAATATCTAGAAGTGTTCGTGAACAATCGGTGATAAGATTAGTGTGAAAATAGTAGTATAAAGCGTCTACTAAGTTAGTTTATCAAGTGAAATACTGTAAATCAGATCAAGATGGCAGTAAGTTCCAACTATGGAAAAAATTGGCGAAATTTAGTGTGTATAGCAGATTCGCAATACGATGAGATAGAGGGAAGGGAGCTGTCATTTCTCATCTATAAGATCAACAACAGCCCTAACCAAAAAGATACAATAGCATTGATAGATATATTAGAAGGATATGATCCTTCAAACTGGAACAAATCAACAGAAAACATCTTGAAAATAATTGAAGAAGTTCCAAATAAAATCTAAGTGGTCAAGAGACTCATAAAGAAAGTATACATAAATCAACATATTCCGACAAAGAAAATGAATAAGGTGAACATTGTGAATATCCTAATTGATGCAATAGGAAAAAGAATGCCAAAAGCATGCAAAATGTGTAAGGTGTGGTAAAACATATTAATCCACAAAACCTGATCAGAAAATGGTCTGCATGCAACATTCCTACGCATCCTCAATGTGCTGAAGTTATGCAAGATGTGAGAAAGGATAACAGAATATTTTGCTCAACATGTCTATCTTGGATAGACAATGTTATTAAATCAAGACTGAATGTACAAATAGTTGAGGATGAAGAAGAAGAGGAAGAGGAAGAAGAAGAGGAAAAAGGAAGAGAAGTAAACAAAACTGAAATGACAGAAAAAAATAAGGAAAACAAAGAACAAGATAAAAGTATGGATGCAGAGATATTAATTGATACTACATATGAGGCAATCAAGCAGCATACATACGAAGAAATAAATTATGACATGATAACACAAAAGAAAATTCCGAAGAGGCTCTACCCAGATCTGCACAATGATGGGAAAGAGGAAAAAATAGACAAGAAAGACAAAGTCTGCAACCTTTTGAAAAGAGGGAATTGCAGATTCGGAGAAAGATGTTACTACAAACATCCCAAGGTATGTCACAACTATGAAATCTATGGTAAATGTGCACACCTAGACGGCCATGAGGATGATTGCAGAGATCTACATCCAAAAATATGCAAAAACCTAAAAGAAGGAAAAGGATGTAAGTTCGACAAAAAATGTAAATATATGCACGCTGTAGCCATGAATCAAAATCAAATAAATAATCAAATAATAAAATCCAAAATAAGAAAGAAACAAATAAAGAGAGAAACAAAGAATATCAGGTGAAGGAAAAAAGCAAGCCAGCACCGCGATGTGGAGTGTCAGCAAAAATTTTCCAAGCATCAGCTCCAAGATACAGCTCAAGAGATAAGAACTGTATTTAGGATGCAAGAGGATATTGCAGATGCGGAGAAAATTGCAGATTCAGGCACAAAATGAATAATAATGATGAAGGAAGATCAAATATTATGGAAAAGTTGGATTTTTTAATGTCAGAATTTCTGGAAATGAAGAAAAGAACAACATACCAGAACAGGAAAGAGACATGGGATAATCCTTATTATTACCCATATTAAATGAAGGAGAAAACACGCAAACCATCATAGTGATGAATGCGCAGGGTTTAGTTACGAGTAACTCAAAAAGAAAAATAGAGTACTTAGAAGAACTTACCCAAATTGAAAAGAAAAAAGGGTTCCAAACTTATAGATCAGATAGAAAAAATAGGAATCAAGGGGGAACCGCAATATATGGGAAAGACAAAAAACAAGGAAAAATATATGAGAAATATAGTAACTCAGAATGTGAACTAATAGCAGTAGAATTTGAATCTGAAAAATTAATGAACATAGTAATATATAGACCCCCTAATACTAAAGAGTTTGACATAATAATAGAAAAATTGGAGGATATATGTAGAAATCACAAGGACTGGACTATTCTTCTATCCGGAGACTAACTTTCCTTTCGTAGACTGGAAAGAACGAATAGGAGATTGTGGTTGTATTAATACATATAAAAAAAGAGAGTAATAGTAGTGCAGAATATAAGAGGCAGTTCGAAAAGCTATCAGATATGCTACTAGAACACAACATTCAACAAATAAATCACCTGCCAACAAGAAAGGAAAATACTTTAGACCTAGTATTTGTGAACGAGGTGAATTATGTTAAAGAAATAATAGTTTATAATGCGAGTATTTCAGACCATAATGTCATAGAATTAACAGTCCATTCCAAAGCAAGTGAAAACAGAGATAAGCAAGAAATGAAAAAGTGGGAAGGATATGGAAAATACTACTTCTACAGTAAAAATATAAAATGGTCAGAAATAAATGAAGAATTAAACAAAGATTGGGATAACATTTTCTTAAGTGATGATATAAGGGTAAATACGGAGATATTATATAAAATATTAGAGAAAATAGTGGATGAATATATGCTGAAGAAGAAAAGTAAACATCAGTCATGCATACCAAGAGACAGAAGGATCTTGTTCCAGAAAATCAGAAAGTGGAAAAAAGGTCTTGCAAAAGAAAAAAATGCATGGAAAGTGATCGAACTAAAAAGTAAGATAGAAAATGCAGAACAAAAGATTATACAATCAAAAGAAAATGAAAAACGGGACTGGGAAGAAAAAACCCCTAGTAAATATCAAGCAAAACCCCAAACTATTATACTCATACGCAAAAAAGATGAATAAAAGAAGAAAAGAAATAGGCCCTCTAAGAATTGAAGGGAGATTAACGAATGAAAAAAAGAAAATATGCAACATATTGGCAGAACGATATAAGAGAGAATTCACCCCTAGAATTGATAATGAAGATAATGATATAGACGTAAGGGACGAAAATAGTGAATATTTAGCAGACATAGATATTAATGAAGCTGATATTGTGCAGGCTATTAATGAAATTAAAAATGGAGCCGCTGGAGGGCCTGATGGTGTCCTTGCTATTTTGTTAAAGAAAGTAGTTCATTCTATCGTAAAGCCACTTGTAATAATATTAAGACAAAGTGTAGATACAGGCAAGATTTATGATGAGCACAAATTAGCATATATTACCCCTACTTTCAAAAGTGGATCAAGACTAGAGGCAAGTAATTACAGGCCTGTGAATCTAACATCACATGTTATGAAAATGTATGAAAGGGTAATGAAGAAAAATATGAAACATTTAATAAAAAATAATTTGTTTAATATAGGACAGCATGGTTTCGTACCCGGAAAAAGTACACAAACCCAACTATTTGTCCACCGTGAGAACATATACAAAAATATGAAAAGCAGAAATGAAACAGATGTGGTTTATCTAGACTTTCCAAAAGCTTTTGACAAGGTAGACCATAATATATTAGCGATGAAAATTAGATAACATAATATAGTGGATAAAGTAGGAAGATGGTTAAAAGAATTTTTACACAACAGAAAACAGATAGTTATTGCAAACGATGAGAAATCGGATGAAGCTAAGGTACTATCCGGTGTGCTACAAGGTACGGTGTTAGCTGCATTACCGTTTGTTATTATGAGTGCAGACATAGACAGTAATGTTAAGGACTCGGTAGTGAGTAGTTTCGCCGATGACACAAAAATAAGTGGAGAAATTACTTGTGATGAAGATAGGAACGCACTACAAAGTGACCTTAACATAGTATATGATTGGGCAGAGGTAAATAGGATGGTATTTAACTCTGATAAATTTGAATCAATAAATTATGTGGACAGAGAAGGAAAGCTATAAGCATATAGGGGACCTAATAATGAGACAATCACAAATAAGGAAGCAGTTAAAGACCTTGGTGTGATGATGAATAGGAACATGTTATGCAATGATCAAATAGCAATGCTATTGGAAAAATGCAAAGCAAAAACGGGAATGTTGTTACGGCACTTCAAAACAAGAAAAGCTGAACA
>NC_087202.1:77171192-77198692 GCF_015104395.2 Macrobrachium nipponense | reverse complement strand
ACAGGAATTCTTCAACAGAAAATTGAATAGCATGTCACAGGTAAAGAAAGCATAATGGAATTTATTTACCCATAATCGTGCGCTAGTCAGATAAATGTCACGTTAGCTGTAGATACACTTACTCTGTCAACTTATCTTGTACTTCAGCACATTAATGTGGCACATAAATGCAATAGTAACTTCAGTTTTGAAACTGCACCATCATTAATCATACATTTGCCACATAAATTAAAAACGATCTTGCTTAGTAACATAAATTAAAAACGATCTTGCTTAGTAACATAAATTAAAAACGATCTTGCTTAGTAGTGAGTAGGTCTATAGGTTAGTGGTTGTGTCAAAGTCTCTTCTTTTAAACAAATTACTGAGAGAGTTAAATCAAGACGTTTTAACCAAACCGTACTTCTTTGGTGACACTATTTACGGTGTTTACACCATTTACGGTGTCTTGTTTTGTTTTGGACTAGGGTAAATGTTGTACTAGTATAAACGAAAGTCTATTAATAACTAATCGCCATAGATAAGTGTAAGTTAGGTATAGCCCAGACCTTTGAGATTATATAAGTCTTGCTTGGTTATTGGTGCTGCACTAAAACCCCCCTTACTTGAAGAAGAAAAAGAAGAAGAAGAAGAAGAGGAAAAGGTTGACGCTGGATTATACCGAAAATTTTCGGGAGCTAGATCGGAGTTAGAAGTAAATTTTTTGGGTCCTATTTGTTTGTTATAAGCAGCTGACCGAAACCCAACGCGTTTACAAGTTATTTTTCTAGAAAATGGCTTTTCAACAGGCTGTAGTACAGGGAAGCTCTTATTACGGCAGCATAAGTTATGATGGTGCTTAGGTTTTATAGCAGAACTCTCCTCTCGGTTTCAGGAACAGTTATTCTGTGTGATGTATGATCGTCGTTTGGAGGTCAAACTACCACTGAGCTGCAGCCGTTTATATATATATATATATATATATATATATATATATATAGTATATATATATATACATATATATATATATATATATATGTATATATATATATATATATATATATATATATATATATACATATATATATGTCTACACTTACCGTGATTCATATACATACATCGAGCTACAAATGTCCTTTAATATCTAATTCGCTCTACCTCGGAATTAATATATTTTCATATATGTTTAACCGAAAGGGGAATTTTTTTTTAGTCGATAAGAGATTTGTCGGCTCACGGGCGCGAACCATCGAAACCCACAAATCCAGGACGCACAGTGAAGCTTTAAACCACACCGCCACCGCAAGAGGCTACCAGTTCATGCCGCCTCTCAACGACAAATACCTGTCGCTCTCTTATCGACTAAAAAATTTCCCTTCGGTTAAACATATATGAAAATCATATTGATTCCGAGGTAGAGCGAATTAGATATTAAAGGAAATTTGTAAGTCGATATACATACACACACACACATATATATATATATATTATATATATATATATGTGTGTGTGTGTGTGTGTGTGTGTGCGTTTGTGTGTGTGTTTGTGTGTGTGTGTGTGCAAGCGAATACCACAGGAAAATGATAGTCAGAAATCCAAGCGCTTTCGTCTTTCCTAAGACATTGTCAAGGAATGAATGTATGTGTGTATGTATGTATGTGTATGTATATATAAACATTAAGTGGGTTGACATTGGTTGATGCTACTCGTCCCCGTCTTTGGTAAGTCTAGTTCAGGAACCTGTCAGGTAGATTGGTAAGACTGATTCCCAATAAACCATTGTAATTCCTTTTGCCAAGATTTATCTCATTACCCCGATGACTACTTCAATCAATGTGGTAGCGGTCTTCACGGTACCCATAACGTCATGACAGTGGAGTGCCAAAAGAAAGTAATTCTACAGTAACAAATAATAAAGGAGTTTTTAATGAGAGAGGCAGAGAGTGTAGGAAGGGGGGAAGGAAAGAACACGCTTATTCCAAAAAGCGTAATGGATAGTGAAAGAGAACTAGAACAATATTTTAAAGCTACGTCACAATACAAAGGAGGCATTTATCTATTTGATTACAAGACTGTGGGGTTTATTGCAGCTGTGTAGTATCCGTTATCCATGGAAAAATACTGTTTTTTTATGACACTACTTTGTCATTTTGGTATACGTGTTTTTGCGGAGTTATCGAAATTCTTCAGGGTTAACCTGTTGCGTTTTGTGAGACTGGCATTACCACCAGTATGTTTTAATTTGAGTAATAACCACTTTGAAATTAAAATAAATGTTTTTTAAATGTTTTTTGATTCGATGAATATATTTTTATTATTCTCTCTCTCTCTCTCTGTCTCTCTCTCATGGATGACGTCATTTATTCGTTTAAAGGTGTGAGTCTGGGTGCCCGGCTAAGCGTTGACCTTTTGTGAAAATTAACTTAATATAAAAGTAATTGACGAGGCATTGATCATGCAGTGGCAGTCGGTATCCTACAAATGTTTCCGTGTTTGCTCGTATAGAAAACAAAATTCTATTATATCATCGTAACTTATTGTGTTTTGCACTGGCCTAAGGACGTCGATCTTCTGTATTTAAAAAAATGGTTCCATGGAAATATTAGGGCGAAAGTGACCCATAACATCTTTCAAATCATCTAAATTAAGATACTTTCGTATCAGTACATTCTGATACAAAGTTAGTAATTATTATTTCCATTATTTCTCATACTGTTGTAATTATGATTGCTAGTATGGTATGGTGCCATTTATAAGCAATATTGATGAGATATTGAAAAGGTTTTACTGTTAACGAACCTGTGTTGGTATTTTTCCCAATTAATGTGATTGATATTGTAATTGAAAGGTATCCTTGATGCGTTTGATTCGTTAGCAGACAAATATATTACTGTATATTATACAACATAGCTTATTAGCCGAATTTTGAAGAATCGCCATTTTTCTTCTTCTTCTTCTTCTTCTTCTTCTTCTTCTTCTTCTTCTTCTTATTATTATTATTATTATTATTATTATTATTATTGAGGAGGGTAAATGACAGCAATGACCTTTTGCCTGCCAGCCGTTTGATGCTAAAACAAATTTTGTACTGTGTGGGAGTTTTCTTTTTTTTCTTCCAACGCTTCCGATGCCAAAAGGTTGGAGGGCGGAGGGAAAAGACCACAGCATTTTTATGGTGGCAGTTTAATTTGATGTGTCTGTGATTTTTAACCTTCAGCTTTTTTTTCTTCTTTTGCTTTATCTTCCTGCCGAAAGAGAAAGACAAGGTGAGCTTACGTCGCCCTTTAAACGAAAACCTTTCATTTTTTACTCTGATTGAGTTAAGGTCCTCCGTTTGGTTTGATGTTGTTATGATTTTAGTCCCAGTGTTATTCTGTATATAAGGATGAGATAAAAGGAAAAGATATAGAGAGAAGAATTACAGTGTCGTTTGTCAGTTTGCATCTTAATTTTTTTTATATAGTTTACTTTATTATTCTCAAGATAAAACAAATGCCTCCCATTTTCTCCCATTTGTATACCCTAGCTTGCATTACAAAGAAAAAAATGTAAGAGAAAAATAAGACGCCTGTATCTTTTAGATTCAACAGAGCTTGTTTAATAAATTTGCATCCTGAACATAGGTAGCCAGTCTCTCATTTTCATTTGATATCCCTGCAACTTTAGTCTCCCTTAACCCACCATTTGTTTTCTAGCTTGTCACTCTTCAAAGATTAAAAAGAAATAAATGGAAAGAAAACGAACTTGGCCATATGTCACAGTTAGAATTTTTTTTTTTCTTTTTTTTCTTTTAGCATATCCGCACGGGAACTGAAGCTATACGCACGTGCCGGGGATCATAAAAACAAAAGAGCTTTTACTGGGAAGCCGTGTAAAACGGGCCCGTTGATTTGTTGCTTTCTTTGTTTTTTTATTTGTTAGGCCTTTTTTCACTAAAACAACTGTTATTTTGGTTTGACTGAAGAAGTACAAGTTATTATTATTATTATTATTATTATTATTATTATTATTATTATTATTATTATTATTATTATTATTATTACGTCTGATATCTTTATTTATAACAAATCCCTCGTTTACCCCAGTGAAAATTTAGAATTTTCATTGAGTGGTCTGGTTAGTTAGTTGAAAGATAGTATATTTAATATCCATCCATCACATTTCTTTCTTTGTACAAATGTTAGATAACCGCGGAAATTCGAATGGTATCACAGTTAACTTATTTTGTTGATATTCGAAATAATTTTTTGTTTTTTAGTTCTGTGACATTTGTCGGCTTTGACCTTCATCCTTTAGTAGTCTGCTTGATGTCAATGTAGATTTTGCATTGTTAAATTCCTTTGCAACACTTTTAAGCCGAAAATGTTGGAGTGCGTATGGAAAAGGACCTAACCTTTTTATGGTCACGGTGTGGTGTTCCTTTGATTTTAGATTTTAGCCCAATTTTTTTCATCACTCGAAAATTTTTATAAAAATACCAAAAGAAAGAAAGAGTTCTTTGTGTCGTATTTTCTATTTTTTTTCCTTCATTATTTTTTTTGGGGCGGGGGGGGGGGGGTGGGGGGGATGTTAATCACATGATTATAGCCTCAGGCTTGCGACCGAAATTTGTTTGGATTATCTCCTTTGCTAACGACAGGGAACAAATTCATCTGTATATCACGATTCTCCCAACCCTTAGGAGTCTTAAGCACCTCAGTGGCGTGATCGGTATGGTCTTGTCCTACCACCTCGGAGGCCGCGAGTTCGATTCTCGGGCATTCCATTGAGGTGTGAGAGATGTGTATTTCTGGTGATAGAAGTTCACTCTCGACGTGGTTCGGAAGTCACGTAAAGCCGTTGGTCCCGTTGCTGAATAACCACTGGTTCCATGCAACGTAAAAAAACCATACAAACCAAAAAAACTTAGGAATCTTTAATCTTATAAAAAGAAAAATCAAGAAAATGATCTGTTTGATGATACAGTATCAACATAGCTTTTCCTGTGTCTGAACCAAGTGTTCCACTTTCATGTAGTGGAGCTTCATCACATAAAATCGGAGTGAAAAATAAAATCGATCATGATCATGTCCTAAACTTGACAAAATCTATTTTTTCACGGTGCCCTGGTTATAGTGTCCTGTTTTGTTTTGAAATATCAGCCCTCCTTTTACCCCGCTCGTTCCCTTGTAAAATACAGAAAGGAAAACCCAAGAATGGGTCCAGGTCGCAGCATCTACAAAAGCTAATTGTATTATATTTAAGGGGAGGCGGGTTGCACATGTCTGCATTTGGGGGAGTTGAAATTGCACTGGCCGAATGGGGCCATAAAATTCAGAGCTTTTACTCTGAAGCCGTAGTGGATCAAGTGCTCTTATTTGATGTTTCTTTCAGTAATATAACTTTCGTTTTGTGTGTACGCTACGTAAGAGGAAATTATTATATTTCAGGTTTATCATTATTTTGTGTTATTTGATTGGTGACTGAGGTTGATTGTGTTTAATTACATTGCTGTTGGTTTTGTTGCTGAAAAATTCACTCTTGGCACTTAACTTGTATATTGAAAATGTATTATCGATTCTTTATATATATATATATATATATATATATATATATATATATATATATATATATATATATATGTGTGTGTGTGTGTGTGTGTGTGTGTGTGTGTATCTCTACATATATATAACAGGATGGTTAGGATAATGACTCTTCGTGTTACAGAAATAATTTAGTTGAAAGATATTTGAATATATATTGGTCTATATGACTACATAGAGAGAGAGAGAGAGAGAGAGAGAGAGAGAGAGAGAGGAGATTAGAGAGAGAACCGTTAGATACCCACAAATAGTTCAGTTGCAAATGTTGTGGCGGACTGGGAGAAATCACAATTTAAAATGTCACAACGTTTGATAGTGGTATTTTAAATATTGTGGTGGTTAAAACAACAAAAAGCCTTTTCTATTCTGCAGTTCCTGCTTGTATTGGTCAGAAGTTCGACTGAGCAGTACCCGCTAACCAGCTGGTACAGTCCCTCCCCCTTCCTACCCCGTATACAGTGCAGTGCGCGGTTCATTTATTGTAGATTGATAAAAAAAAAAAAATGCTTCAATATTTTGTTACCGGTAATAATCGTTCTATTATACCTTTTTTTTTTTTTTGCGTAGGGTAGTGTTTTGTTAAACCTTCCTAGACGCCCGTGACCTGTTTTCGTTCCATTAGAATAATGTACTCATTTTGACTTATGTTAATTTAGTTTTACATTGTTTTATTCTGACATATAAGATGTGGAGAGAAATGGAAAAACGTGGAAAGTGTAGCGAGTTGATTCGTTTTTGACTCAGACCGAATGCTTTTGCTTATACCCCAGTTATTTATACTTTTGCTTGGTCGTTAAGAATGAATCAGATCTTTTAAAAAGTCCCGATATTTGAATGTTGCTAAATCTCATGTTCCTGCGGGTAATGAGAAGAATTTTTTTGTGGGGGTGGGGAGTGACAGGGAAAAGGAAGGAGGGCCCCCCGGGGGGGTCACTCATATAAATGAGTCTGCATCACGAGTGTCCATTCAGTTTCCCGCGAGCATTGCAGAAATTTGCAATAGATCTGAGGAGTTTTGTGGGGCTGTAATGATGGCCGCAAATTCAACCATGTGAATAAGTAAATATCAATAATTTCGTGTTCCTTTCCTCCAGTATGTTGAAGTATGTTCTGGGTGTACTTGTTCATTCCCTTGATTCGCAATTTTTTTTTTTTTTTTTTTAGTTTTCTTTACTTTCGCATTTTTTTTATTTATTACATTGTAAGTTTTTTTTATAGTTTTCTTTACTTTTCGCATTTTTTTTTCTTTTTTTACATTGTAAGTTTTTTTTTAGTTTTCTTTACTTTTCGCATTTTTTTTCTTTTTTTTTTTTTTTTTTTTTGTTTCCTTGTGTTGCTTTTGATGATTGGCAGCATATTATTAAAACGTTCTCTGAAAATCTGGTTTCTTCATTTACTGTTTCCCCCTTTGCATTTCCTCTAACCTACTGAGCATCAGGAGTTTAGGTGCCACAGCGTATGACGTCGGGGTATCGGTTCAAAGCCAAGGTGCCACCTTTCTCACCTTAATCAAAAAGCTGTTTGCAAATTTATTATTCCTGGGTGCGCCTCATTGAGTCTCCAGTTGTCGTGCTGAATTAATGTGATGAAGCTTTTAATTGAAGGAGAAATATTCACCGACTGGCTTGAGTGATAAATTTCCCCACCTTGATTTTTAATATATTCAGTAAAGTTGGTTTCATTGACACCAACTAACAAGGACGTGTACTAGAATACAAATCTCTATGGGTTTTGCCGTCGGTGGGAGGAGAGTGCCTCCACGAAATTTGAAGTGTGCCAATATGAACTCTCAGTGTATGTGATAAACAGAATTGATGAATTTTTCTGTAGCTATTATTATTATTGATACACTGAAAATTAGCATATGGATGCTATAAATATTACATTAACTCGCTAGGTAATCATCCGTTGAAAGGAATGCTTGTAACGTAAAAAGCGGAGAATCAAAGAAGAGAGGAGTTTGAAAATTAATATTTTATAATAAATGACTAATAGCAATCAATTGGCAAACGCAACCAAAAAATGAAGGAACACATTTTCTTTGGTGTTATTGTTCAATGATACCTTTCTTTTGTAGTTTAATCTTAGGTTACGAGACGCTCATGTCATATTTTGTGTCTTTTTATTGTCTATTCTGCCACAGATTTAGTTTGCAAGTGTTGATATATGTTAACTTCATTTGCTTGATTAATTCATTCGCTAGTCAGTGCAGTTATTTAGTTCGTATGTATCGTGTCGAATATATATATATATATATATATAATATAATATATATATGTGTATTATATATATATATATATATATATATATATATATATATATATATATATATATGTACCGTTTGGTCCGTTCATTGCCCGTCGATCTTTAAAAAATATGTTGTGGGAATGTGAGTACACGTTTAACATCTCATACTCCTGACTCGTGAAATATCTATGATTGAATTAATTTTTCTTGAAGATTTCAAACAAGAATTTAGGTGGATTCAAATTATGGGCACATACATATATTTCTATTATCTGTAACCACAGATGTTGAGACATTACCTTATAGAAGTTATCAGTCAGTCCTGGTTTATTGCTTTCTTGTAAGACTGAAACATATAGAATGTGTCTCACGACCTTTTATCAAGAAAGCAGAGGACTTCATTTCTTTCACACAATCGTATGTATTTTGAAATGTGTGTTATATTCGACGATATAATTTTTTTTTATAAATACTTGGAATTATGCTCTCTCTCTCTCTCTCTCTCTCTCTCTCTCTCTCTCTCTCTCTTCTCTCTCTCTATCTATCTATCTATCTATCTATCTATCTATCTATCGATCTATCTATCTATCTATCTATCTATCTATCTATCTATATATATATATATATATATATATATATTATATATATATATATATATATAATATATATAATATATATATATATATATTTGTGTGCATTGAAATATTCCAGCTATTAAAGTAAATACTATATTAGATCAAATTTTATACAAACAAACACACACACACACACTATATATATATATATATATATATATATATATATATATATATATATATATATATATATATATATATATATTAACAACAAAGCTTTACAGCGAATTTTGTATAAATAGTAATACTTTTGAAAATGTAATTCCTGTTTATTAAAACTTTTTGAAAATCTTCGGAACTACACCACATAAAATAATTATTCAGTAGATATCCATTTTAGTTTTTTGTAAAAGAAAACTATTGAGGTGGTTATTTGTCTGCCCGTCCGCCCTCTTTCTGTTCGCCCTCAGATCTTTCTGAGGCTAGAGGGCTGCAAATTGTTATGTTGATCGTCCACCCTCCAATCATCAAGCATAGGAAATTAAACCCCTCTAGCCTCAGTAGTTTTTAAAAATTCTATTTAAGGTTAAAGATAGCCATGGTCGTGCATCTGGCACCGCTTTAGGTGCCAACAACCCAGCCCACTACCGGGGCGTGGCTGAAAGTTTCATGGGCTGTGGCTGAGTTTCATACAGCATTATACACTGTACAGAAAATTAGATTGCGCCGATATTGTTTACTTGTATATTTTTAAAGCTCACTTAGAATAAGATTAATCCATTTTAAATATATATATATATATATATATATTAATATATAATGTGTGTCTATCTATTTATAAATATGCATGTATATATATACATAATAGATGCGTACGTTTCTTAATTATTTAAGAACCTATGTGTATACAATGTTAATGTATGCCTTTATAAGTATATTGTTTCCTTGATTATGCCATATTGTATCATCGACGAACTAGATCAATGAGAAATATTTTATTTTGAGAGATAAAGGGGTCCTGTCTTTAAAAAAAATGTTTCCCCCATAATTCCATTCCAGTAATATGTTGTTAGTTCACATGGCTCTGCAATAACATTAATCAAATTTGCGAATGTAGTATATGGAATAAATTCGGAACAGACTGCGTAGGGCTGTTGTTTCATCCTGTGAGCTTGGCATGTGATCGTGGGCGTTGTTCATTGTTGCATTACAGTTATTACTCCTGTTATGAAGAGGTGTTTTGCAGGACGGATAGTTTTCAGTTTTTTTGAGTTCTGTTAGGTTTGGGAATATGTATATATATATATATATAATATATATATATATATATATATATATAATATATATATATATATATATATATGTATATATTGTTACGAAGTGCCAAGTATCTGGTTACCATGCATCAAACATTACCTCACAAAAAGCCAGACACCTGAACCCTCATAACACGTTTAAACGACTGAATACTCTAAAGGCAACAGTGATCCCTTAACACTTACCAGTATTGCAGAAAATCCAGACTAAGTTCATCAAAAACAGGTGTGGAGGTAATCTTGTAAGTAATTAAATTAATCAAAGGGCATCACTCCTTCAACAACTTTAAAAAACTCTAAGTATTTCCCTGATTCAGAAGTCTAAGTACTTCCCTGGTTCTAAGTCACTTCAAGTTACTTGAAGGAAAGCAAATCAATTACCACTCTATGTCTCTACCTATCATCAATATAGTCATAATCAAATATAATTAATACTGGTGTAATAATTAAAACACTTATAAAAAATTTTAAATACAAAAATTTATTATCAAATTCAAAATTTATAAGTGAAATTCACAATATCAGGGAAAATTACTGTTACTTGAAAACAAAGTAAAGTTTAATTAATTCTTGAATCAAATTAAGTAAAATTAAATCAAAATTAATTTATCACAAAATTCAAGAAAATTAATTCAATTGAAATTCAAAAGTGTTAGGCAATAATTGAAAATTTGACATTAATTCACAAGTGCTAAACCACAATAAAACTTGAAAAGAATTCTAAGTAAATACAAATTAATTCACAAATGTTAAGTTTACTGAAATGTGCAATGATTAAGCAATGAAAATAATTAAGTCAATTAAATTGTGAATACAAATGAAAATATAAAACAAAAAGACACACTTCAATAAGAAAATGAATAAATGCACAAACAATGGAACAGACACAAACACAAAAAAAAAAAAATCAGCAATGTGTAAAAGTGTAAATCTTTTCCACTCAAAAACACTGTAACCAACAGTTTTTACCAAACTTTCACAACCATCGGTTATTAGTTAACCACAGTTCCTATCAATCATTAGTTAAACACAATTCCTATCCGTTATTAGTTGCAACTAATAAAATATCACACATTTTTACCTTGGTATACCAATTTCTTTCTCTGCTGCAGTCTTGTCTTACACAATTTCACAAAAACCAGGTGCCGTTACGAAATAATGTCTGTTCAGATTCCACAAAAGAAACTAAATAACACTAGATAAATTCTAAGAAACATCAAACATGAAATTCTAAAATGTTACGAATGACCAATTTACATTACGTTAATATAATCTCAATGTCGAATGAGAGAGAGAGAGAGAGAGAGAGAGAGAGAGAGAGAGAGAGAGAGAGATCTAACTGCCTCGAGGTTCTATGATCGAATGAAATCTCTTCCTTCACGGAAAAGCTGGAGAGGGGCAGATGTCAAAACGTTCTTGGCACGAAAGCTTCTCGAAAGTTCTGAAATCTGACGCAATCTTACATACAAAATGTGCAACACCCACGTGGGACTTGACAAAGATATACACGTACAAGACGAGTCTGTTAAAAAAAAAAGAAAGACGTACCAGACTCGATCGAGACGGAGGCTGGGCGACAATTAAAATTTACATGTTTTGATGACAATGCAAGAGTCGAGCTCTCGCTATCAAACACGCTGACAGAGTAGGGAAGCAAACGGATCTCGCAGACTCTAATCTTAAAGTGTCGACATAAAAGTTAAACATTCACAGTTTCAAACAGACAAAGCTCTCTCTCTTTTTACGTTATATATATATTCTTTTACAACACGTTAATGCGAAATCTGAACACACATTTTAAAACATCCTATTCTAAGCTATCTAGGAATCTGAAAAAATGTTGCACAATCTACATGACATTTCAAAGAGGGGAAAACATGCATTTTGAAAGTAGCAATATATATATATATATATATATATATATATATATATATATATATATATATATATATACACATATAAAAAATTTTTGTGTGCGAGTGTGATCATGTTCGTTTGTTTGAACTGAATCACGGAAATTTGGAACGTGATGAATATTATATAAATAAAGATTAAATCCACGAAGAGAAGTGAAGGAATGAAGTGCCGGTGCAAGACTTTTTGACTCTCGTCCTTTACCTTTCCTAAGCAGTCTGTTTATAAATCTTGTTTTGGTATGTGTATGTAAAATATCAGTAGAATAGTCAATTTTAGCAGAAGAGAATTCAAGGAGCATTTTCAAAAAACGTGTAATTTTTCGCCTAATTATCTTTTTGTCTGCTGTGAATTACCATGCATATTTTCAGTGCTACTTTCAAGAAACAATTTTCCTGTGTCGGTGATCGTACCTACTGCAAGATAGAGCATTACTTGTCTTAGATCAGTCTGTTTATAAATCTTGTTGGGTATGTGTTTGTAAAATATCAGTAGCATAGTCAAATTTAGCAGAAGAGAATTCAAGATGTATTTTCAAAATCTTTTAATTTGTCGCTTAATTATCTTTTTGTCAGCTGTGAATTACCATGCATATTTCCAGTGCTACTTTCAAGAAATTATTTTCCTATGTCGGTGATCGTACCTACTGCAAGATAGAACATTACCTATGTCTTAGATGTGAGAGAGAGAGAGAGAGAGAGAGAGAGAGAGAGAGAGAGTAAACATTCATGTACTACATCCAAGTAGGAAATCGATAGTCCAAATAGGGCAAACATAGCAATGAGCGCGAGGCTTGTTTGCCCACGCAATTACCAAGTGGTTGGATATAATTAAGGATATCCAAGAGCCCTGCCGTAAAGGAATATGTCTAGAGACTTCAGTTCATAAGGCCTCTGTTTCCCTTGAGCAAGTAAGCGGGTTTGAAAGGGCTTCTTAACAAACTCCCAGGAACTGATAAATAGGTACTTAATTTAGTTCGGTGAGCAGGTCTGGCTTTTTTTTTTTTTTTTTTTTTTTTTTTCTCATGCGCTTTTGCTGCGCTTGAAGATACTTGTTATTTTTTCCACCAAAAGATGATCATGTTTTTGTTTTGTTTGTTTGTTTCTTGCAGGTTTCAAGAAAGCGTTATGTGTGGATTTTTACGAAATCTATCCAGAGTTCTGGCCTTGTTATTGTGGGGAAGAAGGGACATATACAAGGGGTGGATTATAAAGAATTAGCTGAGGGTTAACAACCTTTATGTTCACCTTTGACATTACTTAAAAGGATCATAATAGCGTCCCTACGGTCCCTAGCTGCAACCCCTTTCATTCCTTTTACTGTACCTCCATTCGTATTCTCTTTCTTCCATCTTGCTACATCTTGCTATATACACCCTCTCCTAACAGTTGTTTCATAGTGCAACTGCAAGGGTTTCCTCCTGGTACACCTTTCAAACCTTTCTACTCCCAGTTTCCGTTTCAGCGCTGAATGACCTCATAGGTTTCAAATTTTTTGTAAAAGGTAAGTATACCTTAGTTTAACCAGACCACAGAGCTGATTAACAGCTCTCCTAGGGTTGCCCCGAACGATTAGATATTTTTACGTGGTTAGGATCCAATAGGTTACCTAGCAACGGAACCTATAGTTTATTGTGGGATCCGAACCACATTCTATCGAGTAATTAGTTTCTAATCACATGAGACAAATTCTTTTGATTCCATGTTGGCTAGAGGAACTTCAAATTTGTTGTACCCATTTAGGAACAAATCAGAGCGAAAGTAGCCTACTAGTAATAGTCTCCTCGTTTAGGTTTACCGTGGTACAGAAAGTTCCAGAAGTGAAGCGACAAATCTCAGAATTGATCGTACTTCTTTAGAAACTTGTGGGGTTGCCAGTTAGTATATTTTATTCCAATTATTGTCATCCTATTTATCTGATGAAACGTATCAGTGATTAACTGTATAAGCGCACAAAGTATTTCCCCAGTGAATGATCAATGTTATTTCAGTAATTGTTTATTAATAGAAAAAAAAAGAATTTCCCCAAAGAAACATCTGCGGCTTCCAAAGTGTGATATGAAGTGTTCACCATAGAGTGGCAGCAGGAACCGTGTGCATAAGCATTGGCCTAATATTTGTAAATTAACTTTCTACTTTTATAGCGTTATATCGAAAGTTATTATGATTTCTTTTGATAAAGCACAGAGAAGTTTAGCATCTGATTAAATGAAATATAAATAATACAAGTTGGTATAAAAAAAAAAAAAAAAAAAAACGAAATCCAAGTTATGTGCGCGTTTAGCGTTGGCTACATGGTTAGGCCTATTTCAAGAATCAAGGAAATATATTTTCCAGCTTGTTAGGTAATAATTTCATGGAATTTCTCGATTGTGCATCTTTTTGCATGCGGAATTGCGTTCAGGGTCGCACCAAACAAGTATTTTCGTAGGTTTCCACCTTTTTTTTTTTTGCCAGTGCATAAGTGAGACTATTCTTGTCCATACGATCCGGAGTGTGAATATGCTTGGCGAGCATTATTTTAATTCGAGTATCCCGTTATGCTCTCTCTCTCTCTCTCTCTCTCTCTCTCTCTCTCTCTCTCTCTCTCTCTCTCAGGAAGTTTTTATCTATCAGGAATAACCAGAGGTCTGTTTTAAGAATCGAGCACTAGGCCTATTGGTCATGCTCGGGTGCTTCTTTTATATATATATATATATATATATATATATATATATATATATATATATATATATATATATATCCCCAAGAAACTCGTAAATTTCTGTTATGCAGTTATGCAATAATACTTGATTGGTTCGAACTGATTACTGGTTGTCAGTGGAAATATGAATTTGGGTGATATCAGTCCCTTATGATACGCCCACTTACGCAAATTCAGTCTTAAATTTCACGGTTGGGATGATTCGAAGATTTGAGGTAATAGGTTGAAGTGAAAAAGGTGGAGTTAGTATTGTGGGTAGAGGTAGAGGTAGAGGTAGAGGTAGAGGTAGAGGGGCGAAGGGGTGGTTGGGGTTCCTGTCCTTCTCCCTACTTAACCAGATGGTGATTTTACGGGTGTTCTGGTTGCTTGCGACCGACTTTCTTATTTTTTATATAGCGAGTCTGTTTCCCAGGTGCAAGGACAGGTCCTGGTGTCGGTCCTGAAGGTTCTATCTTTGCCTAAATAACAGACACTGGCCCTGCATTGTAAGCCTTGCAATGCCCGGAACTAGGCCTAGTCACCTGAAGGTAGCAGCAGAGGTTAGAGACTTTCTCGAAGATGGTGTTTTATGCTCGGTCCTAGAAGCTAGAATCAGAACTACCAACCACCCCCAGCTTCTCCATTGAATCTAGGTGCATTCATGGTTGATTATGTTTAATGTCGCGGAGATTTTCCCTTCCCATTCTATTGATACTTGCATGGTTTTATGCATCTTCGCTAAAATAATTGATAATACACTATAATATTAAATATTTGTTTCCACATTGCTCGAAATATACATTGGTAATGTTGGTAATCCCGTGTTGAACGAGAATTTCAAATTGTTTCGTTTCTATAGTTTGAAGTAATTGTTATACTTTAAAATAATTACTATTACCCAAATTTTTTCTTATGATTGTTATAAATATAGATTTGATATTTGTGCATTATATGTTAGCTTTATTTTGCTTGATAGAGCTTTCACTGTAGAAAAAAAAAAAAATTTTCAGCTACGAGTTGTAGTTGCCAGTTAGTGAATTTCGAACGAAATTCTCTGAAATTTGTCGCTTCAGTTTTGGAACTTACTGTACAAAGGCACTTTTCTTCTTCATACCTTTATAGAACACGTGACTCAAATACGGCCCCCGGCCGCATATTCCAAAGTAAAGGAAGCCTGGTTTTAAACTAACCTAACCTAACCTAATCTAACCTAGGCCATAAGAAAAAAAAAAAAAAAAAAAAAACACCGAGGCTGGTGCAGTACCAGTATACCTATCGGTAATTTAGGCCCCGGCCTTAGACTTTCGTCCCGACGTCGTGGACGTTAGGTACCGTCCCGAAGATCAGATTAAAGTATCTTTATAATTCGTAATTTTTACAAGTCAAGGCAGAAGGCGTCAGTGTAGTTTGCAGTATTACGAGGGAAATATGTATGCACATACATATTTCCCTTTGCAGTATATATATATATATATATATATATATATATATATATATATATATATATATATTATATTATAGATATATAGGTATAGAGTGACTGTTACTGTATATATATATATATATATATATATATATATATATATATCTATAAGTCATATCACATTTCCGTGATTCATATACATATATCAAGCTACAATGTCCTTTAATATCTAATTCGCTATACCTCGGAATTAATATATTTTTCATATATGCTTAACCGAATGGGAATTTTTTCTCGATAATAGACTTGCCTGGACCAGGGCGCGAACCCATGGATCCTTTCAAATCCAGGAACATCAGTGAAGCTTTTACCTACTACACCTCCCGCGGTGGTGTTGTAGGTAAAAGCTTCACTGACGTTCCTGGGATTTGAAAGGATCCATGGGTTCGCCCCCTGGTCCAGGCAAGTCTATATCGAGAAAAAATTCCCCTTAGGTTAAGCATATATGAAAATATATTAATTCCGAGGTTAGAAGGCTTTTTGAATTAGATATTAAAGGACATTGTAGCTCGATATATATATATATATATATATATATATATATATATATGCACACACACACACACTGTCACAGTACAGTATACACACACACACACACACATATTACTTTCCTTGTCACCCCTTCAGGTGACATCGTAACGTACAACGCACATCAAGCAACACTACATTATTATGCGTCTAGTTTACCGTCCCGGAGTATCTAGTAATTGACCTGTCCATCCATCTGTCTGAAGTTTTATATGCCTCTATGTATGTGCTTGCAAAATAAAAGGCGAGTTTTGAAATGGGCGTGCGTGTGGGTTGGGGGGGAGGGCGGGCGAGGTAGACAGACTAATGGTGACTCATCTGTATAAGGTCATGAAACGGCGTAAGCTGTAGATAGTACTCACTCAACGAATTTTATCTTAAATCAGTGTTTATATATGTAGTGTTATATATATATATATATATTATATATATATATATATATATATATATATATATATATTATATATATATACTGTATATATATATATGTAGATAAATTCTGGTTTAAAGCTAAGAAATATATTTCGGTGTACTCACTTTCACCCTTGATAAGGTGTTTTAATGGTCCTTTATACTTCATATATATATATATATATATATATATATATATATATATATATATATATATATATGGAGCTAATAAACACATGAGTACACGTTTCACTGAAATAAATTTCTAACCCACATGCAATTTCCCGCTGGATGTGATTGGTTCCGTGTCGATATTCTCCTCAGAGCACACGGAATTATTCCGATACTTCGATTGGGAAATCAAATGTAGAATACAAAGGGCCCCTAGGTTTATGTTTCAGAAAAGGTTTGGCATTTTCAGGAAAAAAAAATTGCTAAGGGTATGTAACTTGTGTTGCTGTTCACTAAATTCATTATCAAGAATATGCTCCTTTTTTCGTCAATAATATACCATGGTTTTGAAAAGTTTGTGAACCTTTTGTTTCCTTGTGACGTGAGCAGTATTAGTTGAATTTTTATTCCCGATTGTTATATTCAATGATTATTTTTATGTCACTTGGAGTTCATCTATTACTGTACGACAGTCGCTGGGATAAGATTTTACTCCCTAGAAAATTGTCGTCTAGAAAATATTAGATAATTAGTAGTGTTTATTGAACTGAAAATATATATAGAACTTGATTGACTATTTACCTAAAGGATATTTACATTTGTTTATTACAGAATTTCACGCTGTTCTGTCCTTCTGTTTCTGGCATGTTAATTCAATGATATTGAATTAACAACAATAATATAGTGGTAGTGAAAAATGACGTTTTACTCGAGAAGTGTGGAAATAGATAAACACCCGGTATTGTCGGTTGGCCTGCAGTATCTTTGGGTGACTTTTCGCTTTTAATTAATCTCAAGTCTGTAGTTGCAACACGTCAGCAACAAGTGTATCTGACGCTGCACCTGTTGCTCCACTCTGGCGACACCTAACGTAGATTATTTCTGTTTCTTTTGAAATACTAAATAAATTCCCATGAAATTGGTCATAAAACATTATGCATTTACGTTTCAGCAAAATTTACGTTAGCATCTAGATTTGTTTAAAATTTTACTTTTTATTTTATTTATTTATTTGTGTGTGTATGAAAAATTAAACCGCTCATGTCCGTAAAAGTTATGATCGTTAAGCACGAACGTGCAGAAAAAAAATAAAAAACAGAACAGATTTTAGACCAATATTTAAAGAAAGAAAGAAAAAAAACAGACGCTTTCATAAAGAGATTGTTCAGGGGGTTAGCGAAAATTTGATGCACCACGCACCTATTTATAAGAATACTATCGATTGCATTTTCTGCCCTTGTATCAAGATTGCCAATAACTGCAAAATATTATTCGTTCTTGTACGGTGAAGTGTGGTCATGTGACTACACGTACAATTGCTGTATGGCTGCTTATATTGTGTACACTACGTTGCGTCCTTTGACTAAAACAGTTCCCAGTAACAGTGTACTTATGACTGATTACCTCAGATGGCAGTGAATGAAGACCTGAGTTTTAATTTCGTCGGTTTTATCTTCAAGAGCAATTACGTTATGGAGGAATCGTGATACATTTCTTGCAATTCATATAAATTTAAACAGATCCCTTGAAGTACTGATTTATGAATGTATTACGATTTTATTATTAAAGTTACTTTCAGTGAAATGTTAGATAAAGAAAAGAAAAGTGAGAAATCTCATAATCTCAGTTGAGACCTTATTCCTAAACGCGCACCAAAAGATATTTCCTTGGCATATGGAGTCCATCCAAAGTTCGCTGTTGTTCCGGTGGGCTCTCTCACCGTCACGTGATATGAAATGCCAAAGTGCCATGGCCATATTGGCCCTTGTGGTGGCACTTTCCGCTCTGCGGCAACACTTTCGCCTTTAAGGAGCACGTCCATAAAGGTGAAGTTCCCGCAACTGGGCCTATAGATGAGAGTGCTTGGCACGGTCACGCACTTTACTTTGGGGCATGAATTCATTTTTGTTATTTTATTTTTCTATCCTTTTAGAGGGTTGATCACACACACACACACACACACACACACACACACACACACACACACACACACACACGTCATTAAAACTGGATGGTATCTAGCGGAGATATCTATTCAAGAAATGTTACAAGCTTTCTAGGACTAACAGTCTCTCCTCCGCGGAACAGAAAGCTTATAATTTTTCTTGATATATATATATATATATATATATATATATATATAATATATACATACACATGTATATATAAATATATATATATATATATATATATATATATACACATGTATATATATATATATATATATATATATATATATATATATATATATATATATATATATATATATATATATATATATATATATATATATATATCTCTCTCTCTCAAGAAAAGTTATAAGCTTTCTGTTCCGCGGAGGAAGAGACTGTTAGTCCTAGAAAGCTTGTAACATTTCTTGAATAGATATCTCCGCTAGATACCATCCAGTTTTAATGACGTCTGTTAGTAATATATATACCTACACACACACATTTATACATATATATATATATATATATATATATATATATATATATGTGTGTGTGTGTGTGTGTGCGTGTGTGTGTTATGTGATGGTATGTTTGTATGTCTGTATATACACACAAACACTCTAATATTAGTCATTTGAAGGCCATAATGACCTCTCGACTGCATTAAACCATCCTCCAGCTACCTAATTACTTTGTTCTAAATATTTTCACAGACTGTGCTTATATTGTTTCAACCACACCCAATACTTGAAACTATTACCTCTTATAAGTGAGGTATGTAGTCTATCGTTAAGTATACGTTCAACACAGACACAAACACACATATATAATGTTTTTATATTATCCTGTGTGTTTGTCCATGAGCTCATGGTCCTGCTACCGGAGATCATGATTTCTTCATATTTCTTTGAACATGGATCTAAAGGATCTGTAGAGACAAGCACTACCGGACATCATGATTTCTTCAAATTTCTTTTGAAGTTGGAACTCAAGGCTCTGTAGTGACAAGCGTGTCCATAAAGGAGCAAAGAATTTGAGAAGTTAAGGGGGCATTGTGGCTATTACAATTTCATATATATACAGTTTCATATATATAGTTACCGTGAACATATCTTGATAATAAGACCAAAGTACTTAGCATCTCCAGTGTTTCAATTTTCCTTCGTGGGTGTTACTTCGTTCGTATAATCATCACGTTTTTATATATTTTTTCTTCGTGATTTAAAATCAAACATTGTGTGTGTGTGTGTGTGTGTGTGTATTTATATGCACCTGTTTATTTGTGTGTGTGTGTATGTAAAATTATCTTCATGTTTAAGTAACCACCGTATTACAGTCCGTATTCATTACGTAATCCATCGTGAGTTCAGTTGAAAGCGTAGGTGTCGAGTACTAGTCCCTCATTAATTAGCATCCCTTTTGAAATGGGCGAAATGGCGCTCTTTGTTTGATATCGTGATGCCTTTGATGTATGTATGAGAAATCTGAATGCTATCGGTAAATAGCATCAATCTTATTTCGATAATTGTCGGCGAAACTGGATTCGAACTTGGAAAATATCCTGTGTATCCGTCAGAGAATGAGCAGTGATGGAAGGCTGGTTCATATTTTTCGGTACCACCTCGGTGAGCGCGAGTTCGATTCTCGGGCATTCTATTGAGGTGTGAGAGATGTGTATTTCTGGCGATAGAAGTTCGCTCTCGACGTGGTTCGGAAGTCACGTAAAGCCGTTGGTCCCGTTGCTGAATAACCACTGGTTCCATGCAACGTAAAAACTCCATACAAACAAACAAACGAACAAACAAACATATTCTTCGGTTTCAGCGTCATGAATGATTTACTAACTAAACATTCCTGTTTGGTCACTCGTTTGCGTCTAATGTTTGAAGAGGAGAACCACTGCAGAACATCTATCCAACTTGAGAGAGAGAGAGAGAGAGAGAGAGAGAGAGAGAGAGAGAGAGAGAGAGAGTTTCTCTGCATAAAGGATTTTTGGGGAGGAAAATTGAGTCATTTAAGGGAACCAACAAGGGCTTTCGCAAATGGAATTCCAGATGGAGAGAAACGTCCGTATCGTGTGCTATATTGCATATATATTACACTGCGCTTTCACCTTCACATATGTATAAATATTTTTTGTGTGTATGTATGTATGTATACACCATGTTTTCTCCTCTTGATTCTTTTAACTTTTCTCGAATTAGATTTGTGTAATATAAATGACAGGAACAAAAAATACTGGATATGAATTTAATTTGATTGTTATAGACTTTTTCAGCTTCTTCAGCCCAGTGTTTTCCGAGCATTTCTTTCCATTTTTACCCACTGGCGATTTTTGTAAAATATCTCCGGAATTTTTATACTAATAGTTCAAAATGCAGATATAAATTGAGATTCACTAGATCGACTCCTTTTCTGTAGATTCTTTCTTTTTGTTTGATCAGGCAGAAGGGGAAATTGCTTTGAAATTCTTCCGCCTCTGTCATGCTCCCTGTCTGTACTCTGCTGCGCCCAATTCTTTTTCAGTTGTCTTCTCAAAAACTCAATTAAAAGGGGGTCCGTATATTCTCAGTCGTTCTCTCTTCCTTCGTGATTAACACTTCTATTTTATCCCCTTTCTTTCCTATCCTTAACACTTCTATTTTATCAGCTTTCTTTCTTATCCTTTTGTACCATTTCAGCTTTCATTCGTAAATGTTTCCTGTTTCTATAGACGTTGCTCTCGGTGCAGATGATGATGACCGGGTGTCCCCTTTGGTTGGGTGGGGGAGAGGTGGGGGGGGGGGGGGGGGGGGGCGCCGCGCAAAGTGTTTATATTCCATTCAGTTTAGTAGGATCGTCAGCAAGGAGGCTGCTGGTGTCCCCTACAGTGAGAGACTCCGAGGCCTTTGGGCTGCTTTTAACCGAGAGGTGTTTTTGCAGTCGCGTGGTCCCTTTGAAGCTGAAGAATGAAGAGTATTTTTAGGTAGGGGCTTCCACGCGCCTCCCTTCGCGTTTTCAATTTCTTGTCCTATATTTCATATTCATGGTGTTTGCGTAGTCAGGGCGTCCTTTGACCCCAAGCAATTCTTTTGTATACGGAGGGCGACAGGAGGGCAACTTCGTACCACTATCTTCCTTATGCGTAAAGGGAGAGAGAGAAAAAGAAAGAGAAAGAAGGATTATATGAAACTGGACATCAGGAAGGAGAACGCCATTGCTAGGTGTCGGAGGAAAACAAACATTGGAAAAGTAAATGTTGCCGATCTGGGAAACTCTGGGATTGCTGCTGTCCCTCCATAAAGTAGAGATGTGTTACGTGATGGCCTTACATGAGGTGTCTGTTGTGTTTGCTTGGTCGGCGACGCTACTGACTAACTATTATGAAGATAAAAAAAAATAAATAAAAACGCAACAGACCGAATATCTGGGGGATGTTTTAATCGGGTATATAAGGACAGTACAGAACGTTACCAAGGGATATTTAAGGAAAATGTTACTTTATTAATACGAAACTTATTTTATTTTAAAATTAGATAATGATGCAACTCAGTTAAAGATATTCATGAAAGGAAGAGGCGTGATAGTCATTTTCACAAATGAAATTGAATATGATGGGAGTTTGAATAGAGAACAGAGAAAGTGAATCGAAGATAATACAGTTTTATTACTTATTTATGTTTATATATTCTATACCCACAAGACTACCTGTGAGCTTGATTTCGAGCGTCAAATGGAATGACAGAAAGATGAAAAGTTAGATTTGGTACATATGTTTGATTATAATTAAAAACTTGTATAATAGATATACTGAAGGTAATTGAGGAGAAGAATAAGAAGAAGAAGAAGAAGAAGGAGGAGGAGGAGGAGAGGAGAGGAGGCGAGGAGGAGGAGGAGGAGGAGGAGGCTGCGGTAATAACATTTTAACATAAAGGCAAGTTATTAGAAGGGAAAACAAACCGGTATTAAATTGGCAAGCACCACTATCATGAAATGAATAACTAATATTGATTAAACAGAAAAGTGTATACCTCAGCGTGGGAGTTTGATTAACAGAGCCTGATGCCGAACTTTGTTTAAGGTCTGAGAGGTATTATAGGAAATATATATAAAAAAAGGTCTAAAGGTAGATCTTGGTTGCGTTTTGCCCTGATGAGTTCAAAGCATACAGTATATAAACAGAAGGTGCATAATGAAATTTGAGTGTCATATGTACATTGTAACGCGCGCCCTTTTGACTAAAGATTTATAATCCCCCCACCCCCCAAACCCTCTCTCTCTCTCGCTTTAGATGCAGCAAAATGGCTGTATAGCATTGAGCTCTCAATTATAAGATCCGCGGTTCGATCCCGGCCTACTGCACACCAGTCGACCCAGCTGCGTACAGGGCTTTGAACCTCAGTAGGTTAAGTTAAAAGACAATGGATTAGCAACTTCATCCATAGAGGCTTGCCGGTGAATGGATGGCTTTACTCTTTTGGTGCCACCCGTAAAAAAGTTAAAAGGAATGTGGTATAATAATTTATTCTATAATTTTAGTATATATAATATATATTATATATATATACACATATAATTATTGTGTTTAGATATAGTGTGATTGCATTATGCGTCGAGTTATATAAATTGTAAATATTATACAAAAACACATTAAGCCGTATAGATTGGTAGTCATGTTAAATATGTAAAATATTGGTTCAGACACATTACCTCAAAGCTTAGATTAATTGCGAGAGAGAATAAATATACATCTTATCTCCTAGACAACTAACATATTTTAAGTTCTTTATGGATCCTACTAACTTTCAGCAGCAGTTTCTTCAGTTTGTCGTCGCTATTTAAATGTATTCAGTCGTATATGATTATTACAGTGAGAAATCATATATAATGTGAAGTAATTTTGTGTGCGTGTGTGTTTTTTTTTTATAAAAATAATGCTGATCTCGCTTCTTGTAGTTTTATGTTATTTTTTCAATTATGTAAGTGAAATTATAGACGACAATGCGCAGAGACGAGTAAACCTGATGGCATTTCGACTGAATCAAATTTGCGGTTTGATATTGCAGATCTTAAACCCCGGTGAAGCTTCTTTAAATGAGGAGAGACAATATTATCCACTTCGTGACTTTGCGTTGCAATAAATGGCTCTGTTGAGAACTTAATGTTGCTCTTTTATCCACAAAATATGCCTAGCGTTGAAAAACTGAACGTGAAAAACTGCCTCACATTCATAATGGTGCGTTATTTGGCCAGCCGCTCAGTCAATTTGTAAAATACACACGCGAGAAGTGAACGGGGAGATACGTTTTACTGTTGCGTGGGTTTGGCTTTGAGGATAGCTATTTGTATTCCTTAATGTGTATATATATAGTCTTAACTGGGGGTGGATACAGAGATCGTGGGTAAGCCCCGCCCTCTGCAAATAACAAAGACAAATACTAGACTCTTCGTACATCTACGCAGAAGGGTCATCATCAGTGTGTTGGACATCTTTACACATATTGCCTAATTCACTTTTATTTTGGCACTGTAGTGTCTCTTGGATATGATGGCCTTTCCTTCCATTACCTCTAATACACCACCTCTCACCTAACACTTCCGAATTAAACATTTTTATACCTATCTCTTCTCCTCCATTCTTTCCGCATGACCAAACCACAAATCATATTAAAACACTGTAACCCATCCTGACAACTATACTAATCTTTTTAACACGAATGTATATCTCCTTATCGGCAGCTGCTAATCTTTTTAACACGAATGTATATCTCCTTATCGGCAGCTGCTAATCTTTTTAACACGAATGTATATCTCCTTATCGGCAGCTGCTAATCTTTTTAACACGAATATATATCTCCTTATCGGCAGCTGTTTTATTTCTTTTATGTTTCAGTTGCTTCACTTATTCTCTGCGTAATCTGTATTACTTTCTAAATAACAGTTCCATCTCGGACCTTCCCTGGTAAACAAAGTAAGGTAATTCCCCATAATTCTTACTTTATTGCAATATATCAAACTGTGGCATAGCCTAGGGGAGCAACGATAAGATGGTGTCGCAAATCTTTACTGCGGTAGTAGTCCTCGGTCAGTTGAATGATCTGATATATTTGTTTACCGTCAGGCTCATAACAAAGGAGCTGTTGGCTGTGTAGGGATCATTTCCTCCCTCAAGGGGTTCACAACCTTCTACCAGATGGTCCTCTGCCTTGCGTATGGTTGTTGCAGTTAATTCTAAAATTCTAATATATATATATTAACATGTATATGAACGTACATGTGATATATATGTGTATATATATATATATATATATATTACATATATATATATATATATATATATATATCACATGTACGTTCATATACATGTTAATTTTTACTATCATCATTATTCAGAAAACCTATGTACACACAGAGACGCAAGCTAATAGCAGCAGAAATCTTCCCCCCCCCCCCCCCCCCCACCCCCCAACTAGCATTTGAGTTAGCTCAGGTATTTATCTGATTTCATGGTCTTAGCAGGGTATTAAAACTTACCTGTACGTTAAGAAGATACCGTTGTTCAGCTGTAATCAGATTATATGACGACAAGTTTGCTAGAGTGCGCATTTGTAGATCATATCCTGAACTTTGATTTCGTCTTGTACTGATTTATGGATCCTCTTTATTCTCATTTCTTTTTTTATTCGTTCACGTATGTTTACATTTTAAAGATGATATTATTGGTTTAATTAAAACTTACGAACAATTAAATGTTTGGTTGATGAGAACTAGTTCCATTTGTACTCGGTCGTTGGGAATAATGGTTTTGTTGAAAATCTCTCTCTCTCTCTCTCTCTCTCTCTCTCTCTCTCTCTCTCTCTCTCTCTCTCTCTCTCTCTCTCTCTCTTAATTATAAAAAGATTTAAGACAAATTTGTCAGTACAGTTGTTTTTGCGTTTTGAACATCTGTAAATGATAAAGCAAATAAAAACTTATATTAGTTGGAAGAAAGCTGATAATGGCTGAGGTATCTAAACTACTTCAACTTTTTCCTTTTCAGACCGTGGATGCAATCTTCGCGTCACCAGCATCCTTATGATTCAAATGCATTTGCTCCGAATTGGGATTCACCACTTTGCTACTTTTTCACCCTTCCTCCTTTACCCCATTCTGTCTCCCCTTCCCCACCTCCTTGAATTATGGAAATGCAATTTAACTTGGAGAATTACACGTCAGACTTGAGCTCGATAGACGATTGCAGGCCGTTCTTCTCTTTGTAGTTGCGACTCTCCTCAGGGAGCAATAGGTGCTTGAATGGGGTTGCTTATCTCCGTTGCTGTTATTGCTTCTTGACAGAGTAATCGCCAGAGAAGGAGTCTTAGGCGAGAGTTTTCCCCTCTCTCTCTCTCTCTCTCTTCTCTCTCTCTCTCTCTCTCTCTCCTCTCTCTCTCTCCGGCAAACGTTATCTAACGGTCTTAAATTGGATGCTCAGAGTCGGAGTATATTGCGTAACAATGACGCAACTCCATCTTTTGGCTGGAATATTTTTCCCTTTTTTTTCCACAATCTTAGAAATTTTTTGGAACATTGTTTCTTTTTTCTTACTTCATTTAGTTCTGGCATCAGTTTTGCGAAGTTTGCATCAGAGATGAAAGAGGGATACGGAGCAAATACGCCGAGCGAGAATTCATTGTAAACTGTATATAACAAATGTTAAGTGGTCATAGTGAAATTTGGTGAATAGCGAAGTATTACATGACAGATAATATATTGTAATTTATCCCCCCTTCCCCCTAGCACTTGATGCTTTCATACATGTTTACACCTATGTTTATACGTATATTTACACGCTTCTGTTCATACTCTTAAAGGATCGTCACTTCCAAAAGTTAATGCCATTTTTGTTCTCAATAACGTCTCTGTATCCAGATTTCTTTATCTTTTCCGTCCCCAAAGATGCACAGTATAGCCTGCTTCCCTAGGGAAAAGGCCACATTTTTAGGCTTTCATTTTTCTCTTCAATCAACTGTTTCTGATGTTCCTAATCCTCTTACCCATCTTTAATCATTTATGCTCCAAGTATTCTCCACGTGTCAATCTACAGAGTATTCTTCCATCCGCGCTAGATGCCCCTAAGGTGGTATCGCAAATTTCCGCTAAAGCTTTAGTAGCCAAACTTCCTGGCTGCGTCCAATGTGATGCAGTTCATTACCTTCAAGATAGCAGCCACTGATTAGACTCCATATTTTTATCTCTTCAGCAGTTGTTCTTAGGTTCAAAGCTCAAATGCTGCTGTGAATTGGCATGTAGCTTTGTCTTAGTGTTTGTGACTCAATTTTCAACTCATGATTGTTAGGTTTACTTTCTTTATCTCAATTTCGTTTGTATTGTAAGCTAATTATCTTTACTTTAGTGGTTTCTTTTACACAGCTGTGTGCTTAATTCTGCCGAAACCTGCTAAGCAAGACAGGTGTCTTTGGCCCTATGAATATGTATGGAAATGTGGGCATTGTTTCTTTGCGTAAGCATGTTTGTGTGTGATATATATATATATATATATATATATATATATATATATATATATATATATATGTGTGTGTGTGTGTGTGTGTGTGTGTGTGTATTTATATAATATATATGTATATATATGTGTTTTTATATAAGCATGTATGCACTATATAAATGTATGTATGAATATAAAC
>NC_087202.1:77091192-77166192 GCF_015104395.2 Macrobrachium nipponense | reverse complement strand
TAAAATAAAAAATGCCCCGAAAAACGCAGTCGAGTTTTCTGCACATCGTATAATGCTGTATAACACTCTCAGCTACGACACCGGCAGCACTTCAGTTACTCCCCAGATGCGGTCGAATGAAGATGTGTTGCACGCCTCCGGAAAGAGCTACCAGACGCACGATCCATTGGTTAACCTTATCATTAGATAAAATAAAGACTATTGAAGCTAGACAGTTGCAATTTAGTATGGATGATGTTTGGAGGGTGGATGATTAGCATACCAGTTTGCAGTCTCTAGCGTCAGTAGTTTTTAAGGTCAGAGCGGAGAGAAAAAATACGGACTGACAGATAAAGCCATCACCATAGTTTTCTATTACAGAAAATAAAAAGAATGAAAGTCTAGCAAGAAAGAGCTTATGTGTTTGTTGCAAGGAACTGCCGCTTATGTTGTTTAATCTGAACATTCTGACCCTCGACGGATGAATGCGACCGTGGTAACACTGGCGTAAATTATTGATACGGCGATATCTTCTATAAATGCATAACTCCTAGATGTCTTTGTCACTTGAACAATGGCGTTGCTGTGGTTAGCTGTAACGTATTCGGATCACATTGAACGGTATTTAAGGGAAATAGTATATTTTTCAAAAGCGAACGAGATTTAAATACCTTTCCTCTCTCTTCTGTCATTAAGTTTCCCGTTGGACGAGTGGACTTCGCGCTCGGCTACCAATCTGGTGGTCCGGAGTTCGATTCTCGGCTCAGCCAACGCGGAACCAGAGAAATTTATTTCCGGTGATAGAAATTCATTTCTCGATGTAATGTGGTTCGGATCCCACAATAACCTGTAGGTCCCGTTGCTAGGTGACCAACTGGGTCCTAGCCACGTAAAAATATCTAATCCTTCGGGCTAGCCCCAGGAGAGGTGTTAATCAGCTCAGCGGTCTGGTAAAAATAAGATATACTTTTGATTCTTCTGTCACTGGTTCTTGAACACACGTCTTTTACAAAGCTGTCTGTCTGCATAATGTATCTGATTTCCTTGAAATTTAAATCGACCATCAGAGCATATACAGAATAGAGATAGAGAACTGAAGGCGATGGAATACGACTGAGAGAAAATATATATAACTGGTGAGTGGAAAGTTTTGATAGAGGAAATGACGAATTATAGTCAATATGAGTTTTGTCATTAATTAGGAAGTGACCTTTATGTAGCTTAAATCACTCGTGCAATGTTGCACGGAATTGATTTTGTGAGAATTAGCACTTTAGCGAAATTTTCGATATGAAATTATGTTTGCCAGGTATTTTTGTGGAAGTCCTATCTAAGGTGACCACAACTATTAAGTATAATGTCGTGCATTGAGTCTTATTGTTGCCCGTTTTAATAAGTATAAGATCACTTTGCCACATCATGACTTTGTTTTAGTGCAATGAATAAATAAGTTGTTTTAGAGCAATGAATAAATAAGATAGTAATTTAAATATGTAGCATTCTGGAAGGTCGTACGTCTGTCATCGTTAAGAAAAAAAGTTGATCCGTAAAAAAAAATAAATAAATAAATTTCCCGAACCCAGATCCATCGAGCAACTCTGCCTTGGCCCATAGCCCATCATTGCGAAAATGATTTTCTGAATAAATTCTTAACTTTTCAGATAACTCAAGAGAGAGAGAGACAGACAGACATGAGTGAATGCTTAATTTCCGCCCACGACCCTTGACAGACCGGAAGAATTCATGAAGGCCATTAATTCAGTCGTTGCTTAGCGACGCTTTCAATTAAACTTGCTTAATTAGAGTTTGGGGAGAACAAGTTGAGCATTTTGCTGAAGATGATAATGTGAGCACTAGTAGAGGAGTTTATATCAATCAATGTTAGATATTGGTATCAAAATAGTATTTTCTCTGTCGTATCCTCGTGCCGTGCTTCTCGTTAGAAGTAATCCTTTTGTAATGCAATTTTTAAAAATTAGATAATGGATTTTATTACACAGTCATTCGTGGGCTCATCTGACCTTACCTTAATACCCAACCGTTTACCTTACTTATTATTTTATCGGCACTGGATTTTATTTGCTATTCATTGTATTTCTACGTTTTTACCGCACTTTAGTAACTGACTTTCACCTTATTTGCTAACAGAACTCGATGTCAATTGAAACCGAAAGCTTAACTAATTCTTGCCTAAAAAATAGGAAATAAATGTGGTATTTACATAAAACGTTTTCCCTACATACACCACCAGGTCTAACATAATCTTACCTGAGGGGTTCCTTGTGACTGGTATAGTCAATTCAATCATTATTTCATATGGTGGTCTCTCAACTTGGTCGCCTCAGTGAAATTGAATGGTTGTTATTGTTACCCTTTCAAACTACCAACCGTGAAACTGAATTTTATTTATATATAGATTTTTGGCATTATGCCAAGCACTGGGGCAACTAAGGCCATTCAGCGCTGAAAAGGAAACTGACAGTAAAAGGTTTGAAAGGTGTTACAGGAGGAAAACCTCGCAGTTGCACTCTGAAACAATTGGTAGGAGAGGGTGGAGGTGGACAGTAAGATGGAAGAAAGAGAATATGAACGGAGGTACAGTAAAAAGGAATAAAAGTTGTTGCAGCCAGGGGCCGAAGGGACGTTGCAATTGCTAAGAACCTTAAGTAATGCCTACATTACACCGAATGAGGTACACTCTTACGGTGCGTGATACGGAAGCCTTTAGCAACCTCACCCTGACAAGATTTTTGAAGATCAGTTGTTGTCATGGGTTACCCTGTTTGCTCCAGTAGTCAGTGTTAGCAAATTTATTCCCCATTACATTTTTAGAAAGCTGATAAAAGAGGGTTGATTGATTGATTGATTGTGAGTTATCTGGCGTCACAGCTACCAGGGTCACCGACGCCGAGAATAAAAGTGGAGGATTGAGCGTACGTAGGATCAAGAGGTCTGCTGCAGGTTGAATGGGTCCCAGTGAGACGCGACGGCTGCTGGAGAGATTGAACGACTTCCTGGTAATCTCAAGTTAAGGGTTCTTACCTAGCATCTAGTTCCTCACTGGACGAGTGGTTTTCGCGCTCGGCTGCCAATCCATTGGTCCGAAGTTCGAATCCCGGATCGGCCAACGCGGAATCAGATGAATTTATTTCTGGTGATAGAAATTCATTTCTCGATATAATGTGGTTCGGATCCCACAATAAGCTGTAGGTCCCGTTGCTAGGTGACCAATTGGTTCCTAGCCACGTAAAAATATCTAATCTTTCGGGCGCCAGCCCTAGGAGAGCTGTTAATCAGCTCAGTGGTCTGGTAAAACCAAGATATACTTAATCTTACCTGGGATCTGACCATATTTCATTGGAGGAGATATATGGTATTTTATTCAGCGTTTTCTGTACACAGGATGTCTCGGCGTTGTTAGTGAATGTCGTGAAAGGTATAAAAGCTGCTGTTTACCTAAATGACTTGAGTTTCTCATTGACTAGTCTTAGCAACTGAAAAATAGCTCGTATTGACAGGATATGAGAGAGCACGGGCCGCCTCTATTTTCTGAGGAACGGAATTGGGAAGAGTGTCCAAATTTGTATGTATCCTCCAGCAACCATATGCCTTGTTCTAGTATGTGTATTCATTGCTGATTGTTGAATATTCTCATATCAAAAATCTGTTTAAATCAGAGTTAGCGCAGGCCTGTTGCTGACATTAAAATATTCAGAGTACTTCTGGGTAAATAATGTCTGTCATTGATGGAATATTCTGTTATTGTATCACCAACCCTTCCTTTGTGACTCAGTACTGGAGTTCTGTAGTTTGTGGACGGGTGTCCAAGACGGTGGCGAATTTCGAGACCTTTAGACTTCATCTAGGGACGATTATCCTTTGCCATTTCCATGTGTATTTATGAATATACAAACCAATACGTCTTTTCCCTTTTGAATTGTGACGTGTATTATTTCCATTCTCTTTCGCTTCAATTATTTCTGGTGTGGATTGGGGTCCAGTGGACTAAACAACAAGGTTCCTATTTCATTACATAGGTTAACAACAAAGTTAACAGTGGCTTATGGTGGATTTATGTATGCTTATAAACATAGAAATTTTTACAGGCATGAATCCTTCGATTTATCATGGGGGCGTGAGCGCCTCAGTGGCGTAGTCGGTATGGTGTTGGCTCACCACCTCGGTGGCCGCGAGTTCGATAATCGGGGATTCCATTGAGGTGTGAGAAATGTGTATTTCTGGTGATAGAAATTCGCTCTCGACGTGGTTCGGAAGGCACGTAAAGCCGTTGGTCCCGTTGCTGAATAACCACTGGTTCCGTGAAACGTAAAGAAACAAACAAATCATGGAGGTTTAGTGTGGTTTAGTCCGCAATACCTGACTTACTCAATGATGTAAATCAAAACGATGTAGCAGAAAGCAGTCACATTTCGGGCATAAAAAAATTTTATAACTGCCAGAGATACCTTTTAAAAGGTTAACAAAATTTCGTTGTGCCGAGAGTAGTGGTAATTCTGAGAACGTGGGGGCATCTCCCTCTCTTGAGGAACAAGGATTTGTCTGCCTTTTTGCAGAAGAATTTCTGTTTTGTTTTTCTTACCGGCTCTAAAAGATTTTTGTATATCCTTGTTATTATAGTGTAAATAAACTTTCAGTTGTTGTGTTATTATCCCGGGTAAAAATTCAATGAAAAACATCATATCTTTTTGTATTTATTCTTACAAGTATTTCAATTTTAATTTCGAATAGTTCTTTGGAATGGTTATATTTTATATATTATTTGAGATAAACAATTATTTGCTTTCCTCACATTTAATATCATGCATTGTTTTCCTTGAAACGATTTCCGCTGTAGGACGGTCTGTCCTACGGGCCGCTCTATGAGCAAGAGCCCGTGTTGGCATAAGGCCAGTTTAATCTCAAACAACAACAACAGGATGTCATCGTCCACAAATACTAGTTAGCATTTAAGAGATCTCTCGGTATGCTCGTCCCATTTGAGTCCCAGATGTAGTATGAGCAAATGAGATTATAATATGAGAGGCATTTCAAGTTATTAAAATATGTTGGAGAGACTTGGGTTAAACTCGGCCCCTCTTCCAGGTGCACAGAGCAGATTAATAGTTGTGGCTTTATTATTTAGAATATTTCCATTTTCTTGGTTCATTTATTTTATCTCTCTCTCTCTCTCTCTCTCTCTCTCCCCGCCTAGTAATACAGACGTCTGGAACCTATTTTAAAGAGGTTTGCTTCACACGCTAATGATCTTTTTAGCCTCAGCCATTTAAACACATGCCATTTTAGAATAATAATAATAATAATAATAATAATAATAATAATAATAATAATAATAATAATAATAATAATAATAATAATAATAATAATAAATGAAAGAAGACCCTCTTTTAAACAAATTCTGTTGAATAAAATGGCAGAATTCAGCGAATTAATCTTATATATTTTCTATTTCTCTTATTACTCGCTTTTCTGGCTCAGCGATGCTTCTTAGTGATTGGCCAATATAAGATTAATTCGCTGAATTCTGCCATTTTATTCAACAAATTAATTATAATAATAATAATAATAATAATAATGATAATAACAACAACAACAACAACAGCAACAACAGCAGTAGCAGTGGTGGTAGCTATCACAACATGTAGATTTTCAGTTTTCAATAAAATTATAAAATCTCTGATGGATATAGCTTGCATTCATAGGTTTCTTTTTATTCTTCCAAAGAAAGTGTGTTTATTCTGAAATTAATAACAGCCTCATCTCCAAAGAAAAGATGTTTATTTTAAAATAAATAATAGCTTCATCTTCATCAGTAGTAGTAGTAGTAATAGTAGTAGTAGTAGAAGTAGTAGTAGTAGTAGTAGTAGTAGTAGTAGTAATAGTAATAACAATAATAATGTTTAATGTTTAATGAATTTTAGTTTAATGAATTTAAAGTTCACGTTCCGCCGACGAAACTGACTACCTTCCACATCAAATTTACCAAAGGTTTCACTTTTTAAAACTCTCTCTCTCTCTCTCTCTCTCTCTCTCTCTCTCTCTCTCTCTCTCTCTCTCTCTCTCTCTCTCTTATTAATATTTAATCACTCACGTTTATGATCTCTCGCTATATCGTGATCTTATGTCACGAGGTAAAAATATAACACATTCAAGTTTTCTCAATCGATTTACAACTGTTTATCTATTTGTCTGTATGCCTGTCTGTCTTTTTTTTTTCAACTCACATATACATTCCCCTTTCTACTGTGCACAGTGGGTTTGCTGCAGACGGTACTCAAGGTTCTCTTCATGTTCCTGACTGTCCAGCTCCTTAAAGTTTACTTTCGTGCATTTTGATCTTAGAACAAGGCTTTTGTGGAGTCCATTTTGATCTGATTTTGATCTGAGAACAAGGCTTTTGTGGAATCCATTTTGATCTGAGAACAAGGCTTTTTATGGAGTCCATTTTGACCTAAGAACAAGGCTTATATGGAGTCCATTTTGATCTGATTTTAATCTAAAAAAGAACAAGCTTTTTGTGGAATCCATTTTTGATCTGAGAACAAGGCTTTAAATTGTGGAGTTTCCATTTTGATTTTCCTGGAAGGAACAAGGCTTTTGTTTGGATCCATTTTGATCTGAGAAACAGGCTTTTAATGGAGTTTTCAATTTTGATCCTTTTGCGAACCCAAGGCTTTTATGGAGGCCAACTTTTGGATCCTTTTAAGAACAAGGCTTTTATGGAGTTCCATTTTGATTGAGAACAAGGCTTTTATGGAGTTTTCCATTTTGATCGATTTTGATTCCTTTTGAGAACAAGGCTTTCGGAATCCATTTGATCGAGAACAAGCTTTTTATGAGTCCATTTTAACCTAAGAACAAGGCTTAATATGAGGCCAATTTTGGATCTTTTGAATTTTAATCTCGAAACAAGGCGTTTGTGGAATCCATTTGATCTGGAACAAGGCTAAATGTGGATTCGTTTTGAATCTGGAGAACAAGGCTTTTTGTGGATCCATTTTGATCTGAGACAAGGCTTTTATGGAGTTCATTTTGGCATCTGGAGAACCAAGGCCTTTTATGGAGTCCATTTTGATTCTAAGAACAAAGGCTTTTATGGAAGTTCCCTTTTGATCTGAGCACAAGGCTTTTAATGGAGTCCATTTTGATCTGATTTGATCTGAGAACAAGGCTTTTGTGAATCCATTTTGATCTGATTTTGATCTGAGACAAGGCTTTTTGTGGAGTCCATGGGGGGGGGAAAGGATCTTGAGAACAAGGCTTTTTATGAGGTTCATTTTGATCGGAGAACAAGGCTTTTAGGAGTTCCATTTTGATCTGAAAACAAGGCCTTTTAAGGAGTCCAATTTTGATCTGAGAACAAGGCTTTTTGTGGAGTCCATTTTGATCTGAGAATCAAGGTCTTTTATTGTGTTTTCATTTTTTGATCTGAGAACAAGGCTTTTTTGTTTGGATCCCTTTTCCATTTTGATCGGAAACAAGGCCTTATATGGAGTCCCATTTTGATCTGAGAACAAGGCTGGTTTTATGGTTCATTTTGATCTGGAAACGGCTTTTATGAATCCATTTTTGGTCTAGACAAGGCTTTTGTGGAGTCCATTTTGATCTGAGAACAAGGCTTTTATAGTCCTTTTGATCTGATTTTTGATCTGAGAACAAGGCTTTTATGGAGTTCATTTTGATCTGAAACAAGCTTTTGTGGAATCCATTTTGATCTGGAAACAAGGCTTTTATGGAGTTCATTTTGATCTAGACAAGGCTTTTATGGGGTTCCTTTTTGAGGCTGATTTTTGTCGAGAACAAGGCTTTTGTGGAATCATTTTGATTCTGATTTTGATTCTAGAACAAGGCTTTTTTGTGGAGTCCATTTTGATCTGAGAACAAGGCTTAAATTAATAGTATCAAAGACAAGTGCCTTTATGGAGTCCATGATCGGAGAAAAAGGCTTTTATGGAGTCATTTGATCTGAGAACAAGGCTTTTTGTGGAGTCCCATTTTTGAGCTGAGAACAAGGCTTTTATGGTGTTTCATTTTGACTGAGAACAAGGCTATTATGGAGTCCATTTTTGATCTGACAAGCTTTTGTGGGTTCCATTTTGAGCTTTAGAACAAGGCTTATATGGGAGTCTTTTGATCTGAGAACAGGCTTTATGGTTCATTTTGATCTGAAAACAAGGCTTTTATGGAGTCCATTTTGGTCGAGGAAACAGGCTTTTTATGGATCCCATTTTTGTCGAGGAACAAGGCTTTTTATGAGTCCATTTTTGTCTTGATTTTGATCTAGAACAAGGCTTTTTTTGTGGAATCTCATTTTTGATTCTGAGAACAAGGCTTTTTATGGAGTCCATTTTGTCTTGAGAACAAGGCTTTTATGTCAGTTTCTTTTGACTGAGAACAAGGATATTTTGAGTCTTTTTTGATCTAAGAACAAGGCTTTTATGGAGTCCATTTTTGATCTGAGAACAAGGCTTTTGTGGAGTCCCTGTTGATCTGAGAACAAGGCTTTTGTGGAGTCCCTTTTGATCGGAGGACAAGGATTTTATAGTGTCTATTTTGATCTGAGAAAAAGGCTTTTATGGAGTCCCTTTTGATCTGAGAACAAGGTTTTTATGGAGTCCATTTTGACCCGAAAACAAGGCTCTTAATGGGAGTCCAATTTTTGAATCTGAAAAACAAGGCTTTTCTTTTATGGACGTCCATTTTTTTGTGATTCGAGAACAAGGCGGCGTTTTTTTATGGAAGTCCATTTTATTTTTTTTTTGTGATCTAGAGAACAAGGTGGGCTTTTAATGGAGGTCCATTTTGATCTGGAAGAACAAGGCTTTCATGGAGTCCCATTTCTTTTTTTTGATCACAAGAGAAGAACAAGGCTTTTATGGAGTCTATTTTGGATCTGAGAAACAAGGCTTTTATGGAGTCTATTTTGATCTGAGAACAAGGCTTTAATGGAATCCATTTTGATCTGAGAACAAGCCTTTTATGGAGTCCCTTTTGAACTGAGAACAAGGCTTTTATGGAGTCCCTTTTGATCTGAGAACAAGGCTTTCATTGAGTCCATTTTGATCTGATTTTGATCTGATTTTGATTTGAGAACAAGGCTTTTATGGAGTCCATTTTGATCTGAGAACAAGGCTTTTATGGAGTCCATTTTGATCTGAATGCAAGGCTTTTATGGAGTCCATTTTGATCTGAATACAAGCTTTAATTGGGGAGTCCATTTTGATTTGAGAACAAGCTTTTATGGAGTCCCTTTTGATCTGGAACAAGGCTTTTATGGAGTCCTTTTAATTTTGATTTGAGAAACAAAGGCTTTTATGGGTCCCTTTTGATCTGTGAACAAGGCTTTTATGGAGTCCCTTTTGATCTGAGAACAAGGCTTTTATGGAGTCCATTTTGATCTGAGAACAACGCTTTTATGGAGTCCATTTTGATCTGAGAACAAGGCTTTTATGGAGTCCATTTTGATCTTAGAACAAGGCATTTATGGAGTCCCTTTTCATTTGAGAAACAAACGCTTTTTATGGAGTTCCATTTTATTTTGAATTGGGAGACTAGTGACTTTTATGAAGACAATTTTGGATCTTTTGAATAACAAGTGGTCTCTAATGGGAGTCCATTTTTGATTTTGAAAACAAGGGCCTTGATGGGTCCATTTTTGATTCTAAAATGTATGGTTTTTATGAAGTCCATTTTTGATCTGAGAACAAGGCTTTAATTGAGTCCATTTTGATCTTGAGAACAAGGCTTTTATGGAGTCCCTTTTGGATCTGAGAACAAGGGCTTTTATGGAGTCCCTTTTTATCATGAGAACAACGCTTTTGATCTGAGAACAAGGCTTTAATGAGTACCATTTTGATCTGAACAAGGCTTTTATGGAGTCCCTTTTGATTGCGAACAAGGCTTTTATGGAGGGTCCATTTGATCTGCAGAACAACGCTTTATGGGAGTCCATTTTGATATGCGAACAAGGCTTTTATGGAGTCCATTTGACGTAGAACAAGGCATTATGGAGTCCATTTTCATTTGAGAACAACGCTTTATGAGTCCATTTGATTGAGAACAAGGCTTTTATGGAGACCATTTTGATCTGAGAACAAGGCTCTAATGGAGTCCATTTTGATTTGAAAACAAGGCCTTTATGGAGTCCATTTTGATCTAAATGTAAGGTTTTTATGAAGTCCATTTTGATCTGAGAACAAGGCTTTAATGGAGTCCATTTTGATCTGAGAACAAGGCTTTTATGGAGTCCCTTTTGATCTGAGAACAAGGCTTTTATGGAGTCCCTTTTTTGATTCTGCGAACAAACGCTTTTGATTCTGAGAACAAGGCTTTCATGGAGTCCGTTTTTGATTGTGATGGAGAACAAGGCTTTTATTGGAGTACCTTTTGGATCTGGAAGAACAAGGCTTTAAATGGAGTCCATTTTGATTTGAGAACAAGGATATTATGGGAGTCCCTTTTGATCTGGAGAACAAGACTTTCATGGAGTCCCTTTTGATTTGAGAACAAGGCTTTTATGGAGTCCCTTTTGATCTGAGAACAAGGCTTTTATGGAGTCCCTTTGGATCTGAGAACAAGGCTTTTATGGAGTCCCTTTTGATCTGAGAACGAGGCTTTTATGGAGTCCGTTTTGATCTGAGAACAAGGCTTTTATGGAGTCCATTTTGATCTGAGAACAAGGCTTTTGTGGAGACCATTTTGATCTGACAACAAGGCTTTAATGGTGGCCATTTTGATCTGAGGCTTTTATGGAGTCCATTTTGATCTAAGGACAAGGCTTTAATGGAGACCATTTTGATCTGAGAACAAGGCTTTGATGGAGTCCATTTTTATCTGATTTTTATCTGATTTTTGATTTGATAACAAGGCCTTTTAATGGAGTCCCTTTTGGTTCTGAGATCAAGCTTTTATGTAGTCCCTTTTGATCAATGAAACAAGGCTTTTGTGGTCCCTTTGAATCTGAGGACAAGGCTTTTATAGTGTCCATTTTGATCTGAGAAAAAGGCTTTTATGGAGTCCCTTTTGATCTGAGAACATGGTTTTTATGGAGTCCATTTTGACCCGAAAATAAGGCTCTCATGGAGTCCATTTTGATCTGAAAAACAAGGCTTTTATGGAGTTTTCCATTTTGTTCGAGAAAAAAAAACCAAAAAAAAGGCGTTTTATGGAGTCCATTTTTGATCTTTGAGACAAGGCTTTTATGGAGTCCTTTTGTTTGAGAACCAATGGCGTTCATTTTGAGTCCTTTTGATCAGAAGAACAAGGCTTTATGGAGTCTATTTTGATTTTTACTGAGAACAAGGCTTTCAATGGAGTTCCATTTTGATCTGACAAGCTTTTAGAGTCCCTTTTGAACGAGAACCAAGCTTTTATGGAGTCCCTTTTGTCTGAGAAAAATTTCATTGAGTCCATTTTGATCTGATTTTTGCCTAGGATTTTGATCTGAGAACAAGGCTTTTAATATGGAGTCATTTTTGATCTGAGAACAAGGCTTTATGGAGTCATTTTGATCTGAGAACAGGGCTTTTTATAGAGTCCATTTTGATCTGAATTTTACAATATCGGATTTTTGAGTCACATGATTTTAGAAAACAAGGCTTTTTATGGAGTCCCTTTTTGATGTAGAACAAGGCTTTTTGAGTCCCTGATTGTGAAACAAGGCTTTTAGGAGTCCATTTTGATCTGACCTACAGGGCTTTTATAGAGTCCATTTTGATTCCATTTTGACAAGGCAATTTTTATGGGAGTCCCCCCCATTTTGATCTGAGAACAAGGCTTTTATGGAGTCCTTTGATCCTGAGAACAAGGCCTTTTATGGGGCACCTTTTGATGGAGAACTAAGGCTTTGTTATGGCTGTCCTTCTTTTGTCTGAAGAACTTTAAGGCCCTTTTTGCTTGGAGTCCCTTTGGATCCGAGAATACAGGTCTTTTTTATGGAGTCCATTTTTAGAAGGGGGAATCTGAGAACAACGGCTTTTATGTCCCTTTTGTTTCATTTGATCTGATTTTGATCCCTTTACACGGGCTTTTTATAGACTTCCAATTTTGAATCTTTTTTGAATTTTGTGATCTGAAGACGGTTTTTAATACCATTTTGATCTGATTTTGATCCTGAGGAACAAGGATTTTGTGGAGTCCATTTTGGATCTGAGAACATGGCTTTTTATGGAGTTCATTTTGATCGGAAACAGGCTTTTATGGATCTATTTTGGTCTGAGAACAAGGCTTTTGTGGATCCATTTTTGATCTGAGAACAGGCTTTTGTTGATGGAGTCCATTTTGATCTGATTTTGATCTGACAAACAAGGCTTTTTGGTGGATTTTCCATTTTGATCTGAGAACAAGGCTTTGTATTTTGGAGTCCCATTTTGACCTTTTGAGAAACAAGCTTTTTATGGAGTTCCATTTTGATCTGAGAACAAGATTTTATGGAGTCCATTTTGATCTGAGAACAAGGCTTTTGTTTGGAGTCCTGTTGATCTGAGAACAAGGCTTTTTTGGAGTCCCTTTTGATCTGAGGACAAGGATTTTATAGTGTCCATTTTGATCTGAGAAAAAGGCTTCTATGGAGTCCCTTTTGATCTGAGAACAACGTTTTTATGGAATCCATTTTGACCCGAAAACAAGGCTCTTATGGAGTCCATTTTGATCTGAAAACAAGGCTTTTATGGAGTCCATTTTGATTCAGAACAAGGCTTTTTATGGATCCATTTTTGATCTGATAAACGGCTTTTATGGAGTCCATTTTTGATCTGAGAACAAGGCTTTCAAGGAGTCCGTTTTGTTTAGAGAACAAGGCTTTTATGGAGTCATTTTGAATCTGATAACAAGGCTTTAAGGAATCCCTTTTGAATCTGCGAACAACCTTTATAGGTTCCCTTTTTGAACTGAGAAACAAGGCCTTTTTGGAATCCCCTTTTGATCTTAGAACAAGGCTTTCATTGAGTCCTTTTGATCTGATAACCAACTTTTCCATGTAGTCCCATTTTGGATTAGGAACAAGGCTTTTTTATGGAGTCCTTTAAAAATTTTTTTTTTGAAATTTCCCCTGAGAACAAGGCTTTAATGGAATCCATTTTGATCTGAGAACAAGGCTTTTTATGGAGTCCATTTTATCTGAAACAAGGGCTTTTATGGAGTCCAGTTTGATCTGGAGACAAGGCTTTATTTGGAGGTCCATTTTTGATTTGAGCACAGGCCTTTTATTGTTTTAGGGTCCCTTTTGATCTGAGAAAAACGGGGCCTTTTTATGGAGTTTTCCCTTTGATGAGAACCCAGGCTTTTATTGGAGTCCTTTTGATCTGTTTGACAATGGCTTTTTAATGGATTCCCCTTTTGATCTGAGAAAGGAAAGGCTTTTTATGGAGTCCATTTTGATTGATTCTGAGAACAACGGGCTTTATGGAGCCATTTTGATCTGAGAACAACGGCCTTTTAATGGATCCCATGATTTTCTTGAGAACAAGGCAATTTTATGAGTTTTCCCTTTTATTTGAGAAGGCAGGCTTTTATGAGTCATTTTGATCTGAGAAACAAGGCTTTTGGTTATTTTGTTAAGGTTTCCATTTTGGATCTGGAGGAACCAAGGCTTTACAATTTGGAGTCCATTTTGATCTGAGAACAAGGCTTTTATGGAGACCATTTTGATCTGAGAACAAGGCTCTAATGGATTCCATTTCGATTTGAGAACAAGGCCTTTATGGAGTCCATTTTGATGTGAATGCAAGGCTTTTATGAAGTCCATTTTGATCTGAGAACAAGGCTTTAATGGAGTCCATTTTGATCTGAGAACAAGGCTTTTATGGAGTCCCTTTTGATCTGAGAACAAGGCTTTTATGGAGTCCCTTTTGATCTGAGAACAAGGCTTTAATGGAGTCCATTTTGATCTGAGAACAAGGCTTTTATGGAGTCCCTTTTGATCTGAGAACAAGGCTTTAATGGAGTCCATTTTGATTTGAGAACAAGGATATTATGGAGTCCCTTTTGATCTGAGAACAAGGCTTTCATGGAGTCCCTTTTGATTTGAGAACAAGGCTTTTATGGAGTCCCTTTTGATCTGAGAACAAGGCTTTTATAAAGTCCCTTTGGATCTGAGAACAAGGCTTTTATGGAGTCCCTTTTGATCTGAGAACAAGGCTTTTATGGAGTCCATTTTGATCTGAGAACAAGGCTTTTGTGGAGTCCATTTTGATCTGACAACAAGGCTTTTATTGTGGCCATTTTGATCTGAGGCTTTTATGGAGTCCATTTTGATCTAAGGACAAGGCTTTAATGGAGACCATTTTGATCTGAGAACAAGGCTTTGATGGAGTCCATTTTTATCTGATTTTTATCTGATTTTGATTTGAGAACAAGGCTTTTATGGAGTCCCTTTTGATCTGAGAACAAGGCTTTTATGTAGTCCCTTTTGATCTGAGAACAAGGCTTTTGTGGAGTCCCTTTTGATCTGAGGACAAGGATTTTATAGTGTCCATTTTGATCTGAGACAAAGGCTTTTATGGAGTCCCTTTTGATCTGAGAACAAGGTTTTTATGGAGTCCATTTTGACCCGAAAACAAGTCTCTTATGGAGTCCATTTTGATCTGAAACAAGGCTTTTATGGAGTCCATTTTGATCTGAGAACAAGGCTTTTATGGAGTCCATTTTGATCTGAGAACAAGGCTTTCATGGAGTCCATTTTAATCAGAGAACAAGGCTTTTATGGAGTCTATTTTGATCTGAGAACAAGGCTTTCATTGAGTCCATTTTGATCTGATTTTGATCGGATTTTGATCTGAGAAACAAGGCCTTTCATGGAGTCCTTTTGATCTGAGAACAAGGCTTTTTATGGGAGTCAATTTTTTTTGATCTGATACAAGGCTTTTTATGGAGTCCATTTTTTGATCTGAATACAAGGCTTTAAAATGGATTGATGGATGATTTTGAGAACAAGGCTTTTATGTTATTGCCTCCCTTTTGATCTGAGAACAAGGCTTTTATGGAGTCCCCGCCTTTTGGTTGATTTGAGAACAAGGCTTTTATGGAGTCCCTTTTTGATCTGTGAACAAGGCTTTTATGGGGTCCCTTTTGATCTTAGTAACAAGGCTTTTTATTTGGAGTCCATTTTGATCTGAGAACAACAAGGGCTTTTTTATGTTTATTTTGATCTGAGAACAAGGCTTTTATGGAGTCCATTTTGATCTGAGAACAAGGCATTTATGGAGTCCCTTTTGATTTGAGAACAACGCTTTTATGGAGTCCATTTTGATCTGAGAACAAGGCTTTTATGGAGACCATTTTGATCTGAGAACATGGCTCTAATGGAGTCCATTTTGATCTGAGAACATGGCTTTTATGGAGACCATTTTGATCTGAGAACAAGGCTCTAATGGAGTCCATTTTGATTTGAGAACAAGGCCTTTATGGGTGGTCCCATTTTGATTCTGAATGCAAGGCTTTTGTTTATGAAGTCCCATTTTTTTTTTTTTGATCTGAAAACAAGGCTTTATGGAGTCCATTTTGATCTGAGAACAAGGCTTTTATGGAGTCCCTTTTGATCTGAGAACAAGGCTTTTATGGAGTCCCTTTTGATCTGAGAACAACGCTTTTATGGAGTCCATTTTGATCCGAGAACAAGACTTTTATGGAGTCCCAGTTGATCTGAGAACAAGGCTTTAATGGAGTCCATTTTGATCTGAGAACAAGGCTTTTATGGAGTCCCTTTTGATCTGAGAACAAGGCTTTAATGGAGTGCATTTTGATTTGAGAACAAGCCTTTTATGGAGTCCCTTTTGATCTGAGAACAAGGCTTTCGTTGAGTCCCTTTTGATTTGAGAACAAGGCTTTTATGGAGTCCCTTTTGATCTGAGAACAAGGCTTTTATGGAGTCCCTTTGGATCTGAGAACAAGGCTTTTATGGAGTCCCTTTTGATCTGAGAACAAGGCTTTTATGGAGTCCCTTTTGATCTGAGAACAAGGCTTTTATGGAGTCCATTTTGATCTGAGAACAAGGCTTTTGTGGAGTCCATTTTGATCTGACAACAAGGCTTTTATGGTGGCCATTTTGATCTGAGGCTTTTATGGAGTCCATTTTGATCTAAGGACAAGGCTTTAATGGAGACCATTTTGATCTGAGAACAAGGCTTTGATGGAGTCCATTTTTATCTGATTTTTATCTGATTTTGATTTGAGAACAAGGCTTTTATGGAGTCCCTTTTGATCTGAGAACAAGGCTTTTATGTAGTCCCTTTTGATCTGAGAACAAGGCTTTTATGGAGTCCATTTTGATCTTAATACAAGGCTTTTATGGAGTCCATTTTGATCTGAGAACAGTCTTTAATGGAGTCCATTTTGATTTGAGAACTAAGGCTTTTATGGAGTCCCTTTTGATCTGAGAACAAGGCTTTTATGGAGTCCCTTTCGATCTGAGAACAAGGCTTTTATGGAGTCCATTTTGATCTGAGAACAAGGCTTTTATGGAGTCCCAGTTGATCTGAGAACAAGGCTTTTATGGAGTCTATTTTGATCTGAATACAAGGCTTTAATGGTGTCCATTTTGATTAGAGAACAAGGCTTTTATGGAGTCTATTTTGATCTGAGAACAAGGCTTTTATGGAGTCCCTTTTGATCTGAGAACAAGGCTTTTATGGTGTCCATTTTGATCTAAGAATAAGGCTTTTATGGTGTCCATTTTGATCTGAGATTAAGGCTTTTATGGTGTCCATTTTGATCTGAGAACAAGTCTTTCATGGTGTCCATTTTGATCTGAGAATAAGGCTTTTATGGTGTCCATTTTGATCTGAGAATAAGGCCTTTATGGAGTCCATTTTGATCTGAGAACAAGGCTTTTATGGTGTCCATTTTGATCTGAGAACAAGGCGTTTATGGAGTCCATTTTGATCTGAGAACAAGGCTTTTATGGAGTCCATTTTGATCTGAGAACAAGGCTTTTATGGCGTCTATTTTGATCTGAGAACAAAGCTTTTATGGTGTCCATTTTGATCTGAGAACAAGGCTTTTATGGAGTCCATTTTGATTTGACAACAAGGCGTTTATGGAGTCCATTTTGATCTGACAACAAGGCTTTTATGGATGCTTTTTGAGAATCCAGAATTGTGAGCCACTGATCTCGATAAACTACTTTCCAGCAGAAACTGTTTCGATCCCCAACTTCCTTTCTGTACCGAGTCTTTCTGTCTCGTTCCGTATTTCAACCAGTTGAAAAACATAGCTGGTTTTTGCCATTTTTATGTTTAATTGATATCCAATGATTGTCCTTTCTCTCTGGCTCCCCTTCTCTCTCAGTTTCCGTTAAATCCATTCTTTGTTGTCACCTTCGACCCGATCTCATTACGACGTTTTACTGTAATCTCCGTCGCCCTCTCTTTCTCTCTCTCTCGTAAGTATTTATAATTATGTTCGCGATATTTAAATTTCGATTCTGTCGCTCTCTTTCTCATCTTTGGAATGAGCGCGCACCCTGATGTTTTACGATAATATCCAAAAGCTTTTCCCCTCGACTGCAATATTACGAGTTCATGATTGCAGTGAGTGCCCGGACAAAAGACTCCATCTCTCTTACCCTCACTCGGGCCATAATTAAATCCGAGGGGAACAAAATGTGAATAAGTGTCGGCGGTGTTTACTGTGGCATCTGGGAGATCCGAGGTATTGCTTATTGTCCATTTTGCTTGAGGGATTCGTATCGCTTCATCGAATACTTTTCACATTTTTATAAGGCTATTCATTTCAACGGCGAATCTTCACTTCACTAAACGTTGTTCTTACGTTACAAGGTAATTTTCCAGCACGGGATTTTTTAGAATTTACCAGTTTTAGAACTAGTTCAGAATGGGGAATGTACTTCATTTTTTATTTTTTGTGATTTATGGCTATGTTCTTGCTTTGTTTTATTGTCTTTTTGTACTCTTTATGTAGAGAAAAGTGGTTTCTTTGTTATATGTATTTTTTACTGAATTTGTAAAGGGAAATTATTTTTTAGTTGTATTGCGTTTTTTACTTTGTATATAAAGAAAAGATCATTCTAGTTTATATTTTATTTTTCACTGTGTATATGTTTTATTTTTCACTGTGTATGTAAAGAAAACTTATTTTTGTGTAAGTGTCTTACGAAGTCCGTCATTTTAAACAGACTTACGTAGACTGCACAAGTAATTTTCTAGACGTAGAGGAAGATTGTCTATTTTTAGAATTAAATCACCGAAGACATGATGAGCTGCATAATAATTATAGTGGAAGGATTGCACAGGAAAATAATCTACATTTAAATCTTTCATCACGGAAATTCATTCGCGTTATTGAGTTTTTTTTTTAGAAGGAAGAAAAATCCACTTTTTTTTTTTTTTTTTTTGTTTTTTTTTTTTTAGAAGGAAGAAAAATCCACATTACTTAAATTTTAATGTTTTTTCTGTGCTCCCAGATATCCCAGACTTTAAGATTTCAACCTCAGTGTCACCATCTCATCCAGTAATCCTCTCTTGAGGATATACATTTTCATTTGCTAATTATATTTATACACTTTTTTTCATTCCCTCCTGCATGGTACCTTTTTATCATGTGTCCATTATGTAATCAGTATCTGGAGACCTAAAGCGTGGGTGGAGCTTCAAGGACAGACAGACATTGAGGTTCAACTTTTTCAGTTAGATGTATCGGCAAGCATCGTAGAAAGGAGGAGGAGGGAAGAAGGTGAGGGGGGAGTAGGAGGAAGATGAAGGAAGGTGAGGGGGGAGTAGGAGGAAGATGAGGAGGAATATTGAGAGGGGAAGTAGTAGGTGGTGGGGGAGGAAGATGATACACAAAGACTTTCATTCTCAGCTGATGAAATATTGACGTTGGGAGAAGAATAAAAAGAGTCGAGAGAGAGAGAGAGAGAGAAAGAGAGAGAGAGAGAGTCATTTTTCTTTATTTCTCCGGACTCTTATTCATGAATTCTTGGGTGCATTCTGCCCAGAGAGTAATGAAGAGAGACGAGGAGCGGGATCGCCGCCGTGAAGATGATAAAAAAAGATAGGCAATGGACCTTAATGGAAAGAACGTAATTAGACCGTGGAGTTTTGCGCGCTATTATATTGTGAAGTTTGAAAGAGAGTAATTGTTGTATCCTGTATGTATTATTTCGAGCCATTATTGTTAATGATACCCTATAAAGTTTCTCTATTTCGTATCATTGTTCCGTATTCCTTATTGTTATCAAATTGGACATTCGAACAGGTTTTATTTGGAAATTTGATAATAGGAAAACAGTAAAGAAATGTGTAACTGCCAGGAAAAGGAAATTCAGAGCTAACTAAACAATTCGAATGTTGAACCTTTTTACATAACTTCACCTTTGAAGTTGTACATTTGGATGAGGTTACAAGGCTGTTAGCTATTTTTGCGACAAAATGAAATTTTATATGGAATTTGTTTGACCTTGGCAATTATAATAAAGCAACTGTAAAAAGTGCCACCAGATGCCAAACGAATGTAATAGGTTAGTTTTTTTGTATTGAGAAAGCAGATGAATAATATAATAATAAGGATAATAATCTAGCCAGTATTCATTACAGATTTGTGTAATATCCGTTCATCTGCTTGTGTGTGTGTGTGTTTTTTTTTTTTTTTTTTTTTTTTTATGAAGCGTACTGCAACGTTGAGTACCTCTCATTCCGTTGGGGAGCCGTTCTAACGCCTTGGTCCTCTCATCAACCCCTTATATGAGCAGGTATCGGAATCAGTTCGATTTTCCACAAGCAAGGTCGATCAATCAGTAGATCAATTCCCTTTCATAGTTAGTCTTAAGTCTTCTTAAGTATATCTTAGTTTTACCAGACCACTGAGCTCATTAACAGCTCTCCTAGGGCTAGCCCGAAGGATTAGTTATTTTTACGTGGGTAGGAACCAATTGGTCATCTAGAAACGGGGCCTACAGCTTATTATGGAATCCGAACCAAATTATATCGAGAAACTAATTTTTATCACCAGAAATAAATTCCTCTGTTTCCTTGTTGGCAGAGCCGAGAATCGAATTTCGGACCACCGGATTGTTAATCTTGAGTCTTGGCGGATTCATAACAGTACACAGGGGAGTCAGCGTTATCATATTCAGTGTACTATGAGATTCAGGGCCTCTGTAACACGGTTTTTTCGCAATAACTTTTTATCTATGCATTTCATAAATATAACGCTTATTCAGAATACATATTATATCAACACATAAATTTTGAGTGTATTCTGCACTACGTAGGTTGAATAAATTTGGTACTTATAATGTAAAAGTGACCTTTTTTTGAAGACGGACCAACTTACTCAGAGAAAAGGTTTCGAACGCACTCGTTACGTAACTTATGACATCATTTCTTCCCTCTTTCTCGATGGATGAGTGGCTATACGTAACGAAGGCTAAACCTCTGGCAACAATGACATACAAATTTAAATACAAGCAAAGCAGTACACCTTTATGAACTCTGGAACCTCCCCATTGATAATTGTCATAATGAACAAACCAACAAAATATGTTAATAAATACAAAAACACTTCGATTATTAGTCTAACTCCCAAAATAAGTTTCCAAAGAAATTACAGTCTACTTTATAGGTCACAATCAGATTGACAAGATGTAGGGAATAGTTGGTAATTACCAAAAACATAGTAGACAAGCTTGATTTGATAACTGCTATATCCAATGTCAAGCAATTTTTATTTATTGGCTATCTACCTATTTACTGAAAAAAAAAAAAAAAAATAGCCGGTACCGTATAATGGCTTTAAACCTTCACCAATAATTATCGTCAGAATGGTGACTTCATGAGGCTCCACCCACTTTCGCCTCATTATAATTCAGGATAACACTGAAGGCTACCATGGGCATTGTTGGATTAGAAAATTAACTTCTGGCTATAAAAACTAATTTCTCGAGTAGTTGTAAGAAGTGCTAAATGATCCTCAAGGATCCCAGCAGTTGGTCTAAACGTTTAATTCATGTATATTACTGCTACACTGTTGCGGCACTACTGCTACAGTAGTATTACTACGCTAGCACTGATACCCCACCCACGTCTATGTATCGTTCCGCCATTCATAAAGTCTTTGGGTTTCAGAGCCGATGGCATTTTTGTCTGGTGGATGGGCGGGGCAACATTTAGTCAAAAGGTGTTTGTTTACCTTGCTTACGTAATGAATGTTGTTCGACTCTTGGCTCGTAATCATTGGCCATGGCGTCGGCTAGTTCATTTTTACTCTATAAAAATGAAAACTATCGGGTTTAGGTTATTGATAATGCTGACAAAATTTGTGTGTGGTTGTAAAATATACATATGTCAACTTTCAGCTACATCCGATGCTTTGACAAGGAGCAAAGTCCAAAAAACCGTGTTACAGAGACCCTGAATCTCATAGTAGTTTAGTTTGTACAGGCCGAATAATAATAATAATAATAATAATAATAATAATAATAATAGGTTTTATTTCAGCTCAAGGCCATATACATGGAATATACAAAGTGTAGACAATAACATACACAATCTAGATACATGAGATAACGTAATAAAAAAATAATAATCGGCAATATCCACACAGTTACTGACGTAGTATAAAAGATGGTACTCATGATAATGGTAACAACAGTAATAAAGTAATACAGAGAATAGTTAGAAAAAACATTAAAAGTTATAACAGATTCCATATATTGATTGAGCGGAATACAAGAGATAGGAGGGGATGTTGGCTACCCCCAACTGCCGCCAATAAGTATTAGAGCACTATTCGATACGCCACCACGCCATACAACCGCCAAATAAGTAAAATCAAATTAACAGTGAGCAGCAAGAACGACTTGTTGGGATTCCTTGGAAGTGGGTAGAAGGAGAGAAGGAGAGAAAGAGGATAAGGTGGGTGGGTTTGGGTGGGTGGGGCAGGGAATAGTTCCTTTGTACTTTTCCAGTTCCTTACCTTGGCCCACTTTATTCTTCATCCTTCAAGTAATGTAAGTTGATGAGGCGATTTCGAGAGAGAGGCGGTGAATGTTCCCCGATATCGGTCAGGAGAGATTTTCGATATCGTTCAAGAGAGAGACTATTGTAGAGCCAGTGGTTCCTCCATCGGGGCGGATCCACTTTTATACGATGTTTATTGACGTTTCTTTGGTTACTTCACATGTTATGGTTTAATATTGCTTTGGTAGTCATGACGTATCAGTTAGGCTTTGGATAGTGATATTGTAGGTACTCGATGATTGCAGTATAGTATAAATCTATGCACAACGATGTAAGGCGGTGCACTGTAGGCATTACTTAAGGTTCTTTGCAGCGTGCCTTCGGCCCCTAGCTGCAACCACTTTCGTTCCTCTTACTGTACCTCCTTTCATATTCTCTTTCTTTTATCTTACTTTCCACCCTCTCCTAACACTTGATTCATAGTGCAACTGCGAGGTTTTCCTCCTGTTACATCTTTCAAACCTATTACTCTCAGTTTCCATTTCGGCGCTGAATGACCTCAAAGGTCCCAGTGCTTGACCTTTGACCTAAATTCTATATTCAATTCATCAACGATGTAAGAGGAGAGAGGAAGATAGCGGGATCTCTGGGAAATGTTCAGAAGAGACTTATATTATAGGATTGAAATGTATAAAGGAATTGTTGATTTTGGTGTCAATTTTGAGTGCGATTAAGGGAAATGTGGTGGGAGCTATTAAGAATCGTTAGTATGATATATGTAGAGCAAGGATAATTGAAAAATTTAAATATTTGAGCACTACTAGGAGGTGGTAGATGCTTGCATAGGTACGAAGAGGAACTAGAGTAAGTATAGGAAGTCTGTTTAACTGGAAAGAAGAGTAAACGGTAAATTGAAGAAAACTGAATAAAATTTGAACAATTTTGCATCAAGGATGAGAGAGAGAGAGAGAGAGAGAGAGAGAGAGAGAGAGAGAGAGAGAGAGAGAGAGAGAGAGAGAGAGAGAGAGAGAGAGAGAGAGAGAGGGCTGAGTCTTTCTAAATTGGGACTCCATCTTGTTTCAGTAGGGACTTGTTTTAAATAATCATCCATATACATCTGTCAATAAGGAAATGTATAATGCAGTATTTCAGTGTCAGTTTTGCAAGACACAAAGGCTCACACATAATGACTTTTTTTTAAAACTTGTATTGATAAACAGTTTATTTGTTTTATGTCCCTATGGGTAATTATAATTATTATCAGAAGAGAAACTGGACACGCACATATCAACAGAGATGTTCCTTAGCTTCTGCCATCGGTGTCTAGAGTGGTTTAGGAAAATGCATTAACAACAATTCAGTATATTCTAATTAGCCTTAAAATTACGGCATCATTTTTTATAATTCTTCCGTAAGTGAGTTTAATCCATGAAGGGACAATGAAGACCTAGGATTGAACTTGTGTAATCTTCCTGTTAACTCTCTCTCTCTCTCTCTCTCTCTCTCTCTCTCTCTCTCTCTCTCTCTCTCTCTCTCTCACACACACAAATTGATATCAATTACATTTTCATTTTCATTCAAGTCCTTTCTCGTCTACTTTCAGAGTGTGCAACAGAAGAAGAAGAAGACTGCTGCGATTCAGGCGATTTTGGGCCAAGAGTGAGACGGCACCATTTCTCCCTTTTATAAACGCTCCTAGCAATGTTGATGTCATCCCCTGTCATGAATGTTTTGTGTCTAACTTAAGCGATAGATGCGACCTATGCTGGCCTGCCACGAAGTTCGTCAACTTAATTGCCGTCAAGGAGACGAGAGACAAATTTGTGAATGTGAGTGTCATTACTAGAACTGGGATTGTGATGAGTGGCTTTGGTTGCGGTTGATCGTCAGTGCCTCAAATTTGCCTTAGTTGAGCCGCGTTTTAATTGACTTAGAAAAATGAAGAGAAATGAGATGAAGCAGCCGTAATTGATGGCAGTTACGCAAATCTTAACGTGACCATACTTGGGAAACACATTAGTAAACTTCGTTTTGATCTATGCATTTTGTCTATGCAAAAAAAGCATCTGCATTAGTTTTTTCTGAAAGAAAATTGGCAAAAGTAGTCGTGTCTTTAGTCCGCCAAATGGTAAATTCTTTCACGAAATCGACATTTCGACCTAATTCCTTAATAACGACATGATATACCGGCCTAAACAGTGATTATTTCCGGTCGATCAGAGATCATCGATGTTGACAACGTTTTACCACAGCTGTACAAATTCATAGAAAGATGACATTAGACTGCCATTTCGTGTAGGTCAGTATTTTTTTGACGGTGATTAAAGAGTCTCTTGTGTAAAAGTTCAGAACGCAAAAGTAGTTTGAAATATCTTAACGTTTATTTTTCTTTATAATAATGAACAGAGAAAATATGTAAAGTTTGCTGTAATTGATCTTCTATACTTCAAATGTGAAAAATAAAAGCGATTATGTATTTGACATATTCATAAAGTAAGTGTGGTACTGAACTATTAGAAAAAGAAGGATTAAGTGTCAATGGTTGAATAAATCAATACTTTGTATTCACAAACAACTATGGCCTACGACGAGACAGAAAACAGCGAGCAGTATAGTCATGAGTGTTATGTGTTAACATAAGAATTTAGAGGATGAAGTTCTTCAGCTATTTTGAAACCACTTTTGCTGTGTTAGTCTAGAATGATGTAGTACTTAATGGGAGAAAAAACTTAAGTTTCACCTACGTGCAGGATAGTGTACTTTTCAAGATACCTTTCAAGAAACATAGTATAGTTATAAGTCAATTAGATAAACTTAACTTTCCACGTCATCTTCGAGTGACTGACTGTCACTAAAAGGAAAATCAAAGAATAGAAGGGAAAAAAATAAATTAAGATAGTAAAGAGCCATTTCATCTTGAAGAGACTCTCTTATACAAAGAGGAAAATCAGCGAGAATAGAAATAAGAAGAAAAGAAGAATAAGACGCAAAAATGAACGGGCGAACGATGAGAAGGAAACCCCGCCTGGTTCGATCGGAACACGTATTCGACCACTCTTCCGGCTGGGACTCCATCATTCGGGAGAGCCTCCTGCAAATCGCCTGGCCCCTCTCCGCCAGCATCAGCACCGAGGACTCCCTCTGCGCCAAGGCCGGCGGCAGCGGAGGGGGAGGAGGGAGTGGAGTGGGCACCTTCAGCATAAGGTAAGGTGTAGTGGGCATCAAACTCTAAAATCGAATGCTGTTCGCTCCTCATTGACAATTCTTTCTGTGGAAAGGCTGGTCGCTTCTTTTTCTCATTTTGCTTTTATGTTGGTTTCGGTTTTGATTGTTGCAATTTTTTTTTTCGATTGAATATGTTCTAGAAACTTTAGGTACTTTTCTTATATGCGTCTTCACTGAGAGTCTTATTTTTTATTTAAATTTTTTATAACGGTTCGCCTTTTCTTATTTTCTGAGTGATATCTTTATGCGGGTGTCCGCTTTTTAGTTTATATTTATATAATAATAATATATATATTATATTATTATATATATTATTTCTCTGTATATATATATTACATATATTCCCTAATGATCTTTTTTTCGCAGCCGTAATTATCATAAGCGTTCAGTTTGATGACATTATTCACTACCATCACCACAGAAGCAAGTGTAAATCGATTATTACTTTTTTTATACCTTATTTAGATAATAATGCCCCCCCCTTCTCTCTCTCTCTCTCTCTCTCTCTCTCTCTCTCTCTCTCTCTCTCTCTCTCTCTCTCTTCGTGTCTTTGTTTTATAATTTATTACTAATACATTTTCTGTATCCTTTGATTTATATTTCTACGATTTGTAAGAGGATGGAAGGGTACGAGTCTTTGATAACGAAAACACGAAAATACGACAAAATAAGACTGAATTGCAGAATTCGACGCTCTTCATCATTATTATTCCACTGAGTAAAGAGAAAATTAAAGTTAGGTATATCTTAGTTTTACCAGACCACTGAGCTGACTAACAGCTCTCCTAGGGCTGGCCCGAAGGATTAGATATTTTTTAAGTGGCTAGGAACCAATTGGTTACCTAGTAACGGGACCTACAGTTTATTCTGGAATCCGAACCGCATTATATCGAGAAATGAATTTCTAATCACCAGAAATACTTTCCTCTGGTTCCACGTTGGCAGATCTGAGAATCGAACTTCGGACAAGCAAATTTTCGTAGGGGGTTAGTGCCGTCAGTGCACCTTATGCGGTGCACTGTAGGCATTACCTAAGGTTCTTTGCAGCGTGCCCTCGGTCCCTAGCTGCAACCCCTTTCGTTCCTTTTACTGTATCTCCTTTCATATTCTCTTTCTTCCATCTTACTTTGCACCCCCTCCTAACAATTGCTTCATACTGTAACTGCGAGGGTTTCCTCCTGTTACACCTTTCGAACCTTATACTGTCTCTTTCCGTTTTAGTGCTGAATGGCCTCATATGTCCCAGTGCTTGGCCTTTGGCCTAATTTCCGTATTCAATTAAATTCAATTCAGTTCGGACTACTAAAGTCACTCGGATTTTGAAGGAGGTGTCCGTTGAAATTTGGAGTTTGTATTCTCGATTTATTGCCTTAATGAACCAGCATCATTCCTTGGTAACTCAATGGTGTTTCTTTCATATGTATATATTACACTTAAAAGGAATATCCAAGTTATCAAGCAGCTCATTCCATGAGTTATAAAGAGATGTGTTCCAGATACCTTATTAAACCATTTTATCATATATTCATATGCAAGTAATGTGAAACAAGATTCTCATACTGATTGCAAGTATGCCTGGTTTATGTTAGTTTTATTCGATGTATATTATAATAAAGGCGATGATATAATTTGAAACAGATATTTCACTGATAATTTCACAGCTTAAATAGTTTTACAATGATGAAAAGGAAGAAAAATTACTGGTACGTAGACCAACAGTTGCTGCTGCTCTTCCGACATTCTCGGCTTTTTGGGAAAGTTGAGAAAAATCTCTCTCTCTCTCTCTCTCTCTCTCTCTCTCTACAAAGTGCAGGATTGATAGTGTCCATGGGAGAATATCCTCTTTAAATGTCTACCAGAAGTAAAGAAATATTAATGGTTTTATTTGTGACTTTGCGAACTCTCTCTAGATTCAGTCTAAGATAGATAATGCCGAGGGTGGAGTTCGGACTAAACAACCCCTCCCCCAACCCCACGTCTCTCTCTCTCTCTCTCTCTCTCTCTCTCTCTCTCTCTCTCTCTCTCTCTCTATGGAAATAGATAATGGGGATTGTCTTGTGTTATTATGTTATTGAAGTTAAAATAAATTCTCTCTCTCTCTCTCTCTCTCTCTCTCTCTCCAAAGTGCAGGATTAATAGTGTCCATGGGATAATATCCCCTTTGACCGTCAAAGAAATATTAATGGTTTTATTTATGACTCCGCGAACTCAGTTTCAGATTCAACCGAGGATAGATAATTCTTTTGGGGGGGAGTATCCGACTACTCCAATCTCTCTCTCTCTCTCTCTCTCTCTCTCTCTCTCTCTCTGGACTGTATACTTTTATTGTAACCGGTGTTGTATAGATATAGAGGAGAGAGATCGGACAGCACGTGACTGTCCGTGCAAGTAAGGCGCCTTTGCTTTGTGTTGATTCTCAGTATGGCAGCAGCAACTGCGCAGACCAGCAGAAACAGAACCACCTCTGGCACCCAGTGCTTGGCCATCAACTGTGTTCCATACAGAAACAGGATCACAAAAGAACAGGGGATCACATTTCACAAGATAGTAACATTTTTTCATTCGTGAAAATCTTTATAATTGTGTCGAAACAACCTCAAGTGAACATGTATTAGATCACAGTCAACTAACAGTAAACATCACATCTGCTTGTTGAGCTAAAGAAGGAATTAATGTTGTAATAAACTTTTTTTATTAAAGCCAATTTGACATTTAATTCATATAGCCTAAGAAATTAGCATGTAGGGTTACTGTCTGTCTATATAACCTTGGTTAAGTGTGACAATTTTCCCTAATACTGCAATGTACAGGGTGTCCATAATGTCCCAGTACCATTACAAGTATTTATTGCTCAGAATGGTACTGGGACTTTATGGACACCCTGTACATAGTATTGTAAGGCCTAGCATTAGGCCTGCTGCAGTTTTAAGTGTGAATGAAGTGTTATACTGTTATTTAACATGTTATCAATAAGTTCTCAAACCTCCTTGTGTTCAGAGGGCTCTGCTGAATTTGATCTGCCACAACACTTAAAGGTAGTAGGCTATTCTTCAATTTTACCATTATCATTTTTAGCCTAAACGATACTTCAAATTTATTCTACATTAGAGCTTTAACTACATTAGAGCTTTAGTGTTGCATAGGATATTAGTGTCCCTTTGGCGTCTGCTTTGTGAGTTATGTATTTTATGAAACTGGCGAATAACAGGTACTTTTAAATCCGCAACCTTTCATGAGACGGAAACAGATCTCTCTCTCTCTCTCTCTCTCTCTCTCTCTCTCTCTCTCTCTCTCTCTCTCTCTCTGCAGAGTATAAATGTTTAGAAATTGGTTGGTAGTAAATTTTCAATGGAAGCAGTGATGAACTGGAGGTAAAGGGTGAGCATCTGTCACCCCGTCCCGTGTTTCACGTACAATGGAGGGACCAGTTAATTTGAAGGGACAGATTAATATCCCTCACAATATAGCGCGAAGGGTCTACGATGATGAAAGAACACTATTGTTTTAAATTCAAAGAGGAATTGGGAATAGCGAATGACACTGACGAAGAAAAATAAGATATCTATTACATTTAGGTACAAGATTTTATTGTATTTGCTTTATGGACTGATTTCGTTTGGACAAACAAATTTTATTTATTTATTTATTTATTTTTTTTTTTTTTTAGAAAACTTAAGGAAGTACAAGCTCGTCAGTTTTATTTATTTATTTTTTTTTTTCGAAAACTTAAGGAACTGCAAGCACGTCAATTTCTTATTTTTCTTTTAAGCAAAACTAAGGAAGTAAACACACACAGAGCGCTGAATTCACAAAATTAGTGTCTTCACATAAAAAGAGGCACAGTAATGTACAAGGGATGTTGAGATGAGAAGCAATCCTCTCTTTTTTATCGAATTTTGTTTTTATTGGGGTGAGGTCGTAACTTGGAGCTTTTCACTAATTTTTGTGGCGAAGTTACTCTGTTCTCCATTATTTGTTAGTTAGAGTTCATATTTCATAAAGCATAAAATTGATTGTTGGCTGATATAAGAAAACCCGATTTAAAAAGGAACTTTATTATTTCGCTAGATCACTAAATAATCAATGAGTTTTCCATCAAATTATTTAGAACTGCTTCATCGTTTTTAATATTATAAGTATGTTTTGAAAAAAAATTCCGATCAACCTTTAACCTTTTAAATCGCTAAAACCCCTCGCTTGGTGCCTTGCAATGCCCTCATTTCTGCTGTTGCATCCATCCAGGGCACTGCAATGATGGCGGTATGGATTGGAGTCTTGGCATTAACGACCTGTGCGATGGTCGTGCTTTTTCCGAATGCTCATTTACGTTCGTATTTATTTTTATTTGCCACATGTTGCCTCAGGCAGTGAAGTTAATTTTGTGAATTCAGCGCTGTGTATGTGTGTGTGTGTGTGTGTTCGCGTGTACTTCCTTAGGTTTTCTTTAAAAAAAAGGACGAGCTTGCACTTCCTTAAGTTTTCTAAAAAAAAAAATAAATAAATAAATAAAATTGACGAGCTTGCACTTTCGTAAGTAATAAAATAAAATTGACGAGCTTGCACTTCCTTAAGTTTTCTATATATAAAAAATTGACGCTCTTACACTTCCTTCAGTTTTCTAAAAAAAAAAAAAATATGACGAGCTTGCTTAAGTTTTCCAAAGAAATAAAAAAATTTACGAGCTTGCATTTCCTTAAATTTTCTATTTAAAAAAATTTGACGAGCTTGCACTTCATTAAATTAAAAAGAAAAAAAATCGTGGTAGGCTTTATAGACGGATATGGATCCGTATCCAGATTCGGTTCCAGAATGGCAGATTCTACGCTTTTACTTTTACGTGAACATTTTATTATATTTCAGACAAATATTTATACAGTGCACATAAATACAATATCATGATGTCATTTAATCTTATACGGAAGCAAAACAAATCTTACCATATTACATTTCTGCACAAGTCAAGATAGGTTGCTGGTAACAGTCTTCCATAAGCTAGATTTTCATTGCTATTGTTTTATTGGAAGAAATGGGTCATTGGACACCCCATCTTTAAAAAGTGAGGACCAACCAGCGTCTTAAAATGACAAGGTTAATGACTGCAGGGAACACGGAGGAAATAAACAAATTCGACATTTATTTATCAGTGAGGAACTTGCAAGTCGCACTGCATTGTGAATTTCACATAGTTTTTAAGTAGATAAGAAATGTTGAGTGTTAAGTAGATAAGAAATGTTGAGTTTTAAGTAGATAAGAAATGTTTTGTAACATTTTCCATTATATAAATAAGGCTTGGAATGGCTTATTAAAATACCAAAAGGCCTTTTTTATGTTTTTCCCTGATGTTCCCTCTTTTCCAACTTTCTTTTATTCTATAGTAGATTCACATCAACCGTGCATTTGATGTCTAGGCCATTCCCTTACGACGCTCCTGATTGGCTGCCGAAAAGCCAATCACTGGTCTGGAAACTCTCAGTCTCTCAAGAGAGTTCACAGGGGTAGGGATACGTCTTTCAAAAGTATCCCTCATGAGAGGTGGACTCTCGAGAGAGACTGAGAGTTTCCAGGCCTGTCATTGGCTTATCAACAGCCAATCAGGAATCTACTATAGCAGGAATTCTATCACACTCAGCCGGGCAAAGAAATGGTGTAATATCACGGACACCTTGTTTTGTTGCCAACGAAGGGAAGATCTATGGATGCTGAATAATCCTCTGAACTATCCCAGTGATTAGATCTTGTTTGCTGGAAATGGTATTTGAATTCAGTGTAGATTTTTTCGTAAAAACTTGATTGATTTTCCTGCTTAACCTTTTTTTTCTCCTTTGGAAAATATTAAAGTCCGTTTGAAGATCAATATATAAGACTAGAGTTAATGCATAAGATAATGTTCCAAGGAAGAAAGACAAATCAAAAGGGGCGATTCCTCTTCGCATTTGTTTCCCGAAGGGACAGGTTGTGTTCGCTTGAGGGACACAGCGCCTCAGTGGCATGGTCGGTGTGTTCCTGGCCTGCCACCTCGGTGGCTGCGAGTTCAATTCTTAGGCATTCCATTGAGGGGCCAGAGATTTGTATTTCTGGTGATAGAAGTTCACTCTCGACGTGGTTCTGAAGTCACTTAAAGCCGTTGGTACCGTTGCTGAATAACCACTGGTTCTATGCAACGTAAAAACACCATACAAACAAACAAACAAACAAGCCCGAGGGACAATGCTATCCTGTACATACCTTGATGTGGAAAGCGAAGCGTATATTTAAGAACTCACTTTATCGTAAGTAAAGTTCAAAATTGTAACATATACACCAACATTACAGAAGTAAAGAATTATACCCTGTAGTTTTTCCACGGACAGTGTCCTCTTTAGAGATAAAGATCAGAACCCCTGGAATCTCTATATTTTATTTTACAATTTTGTTTCTTGTTTACATATCCTCTATGTGTTCGCGTTTGTGTGTTTGTTTTCTTCATTGACTTTGCCACCATGACCTTAGAAGGTCATCGACATATTGTATATTCCTCATTTGCGTGATTATTTAAATCTTCGAAAGCTTGGTAGTAGCGATAATCTTCCGACTTTTGCCCCGAATTCGCCCATCATTGGGAAATTTGCTTAGGCACTAAGTTATTTACCAAGTAGTAAATAATGTTGTCAAGGGGCTCTTCCCATATATTGCAATGTTTTCCAACCAAGTCATTGAATCCCTTGTTCTATGACGTCCTCCACAAGACAGATGTGGAATTCTCCTTGATTTCATTCATCTTTAAGAGGCTAGAATTGTAATATATAAAGTTTTGTTTGTTTACATTGGCTTTTGGAAGTGAGAAGGTACCAAAAACTTTTCACGTTCGGTAAATGTGCTAGTGAATTAATTATCCACGTTTATGGCGATGAATTTATTCCACTCTTTATATTTGCCTGATCACCCTTTCACTTGCTGAAGTTTCCATTCGACAACATTTTGAAATGATTCTTTTTATTAATTCATGTAAGAAATAAAAAAAGGGCATGAGCTACAACTTTTGCATCTTGTTTACGTTTTGGGCTGACAGTGCGTTTGGCTTGAATTTCCTGTTCTGATTAGGGTATATATATCTCTATATATTATATACTATTATATATATATCATATATATATATATAGACTATATATCTATATATATATAGTGTATATAGATATATATATAAAATATATATATATATATTATATATATATATATTTATAGGTCCTATATGATATATATATATATCTAAGATATATATAGAAGAGAGAGAGCGAGAGAGAGAGAGAAGAGAGAGAGAGAGGAATTAGTAGGCCAGATATTTACTACTCCATATTTAGGCTTCTTGGTGTGATCGGTATCATTATTGCCTCAAAAAAAAAAATAAATAAAATAAAAAGATCGAGGTTCGAAACATGGAAGAGTGAGGAGAGATGTCTCTGTTGATTTGAACTGGTAATCAGGTAAGGTTTTACGTCATGAAAATAACACTTAATTACTTCCCAGTTTTACCCTTACCTCCCGCCTTGCCCTTAGCTTCCCACACATATCTTTTTAACATAAATGTTTTCAGTAATATTAATGTCAATAGTTTAGTAATTAAAAATTCTCCTAAAGATCTTCCAGGCTGCATATATGAAATTCCTTGCAAAAAGTGTGATAAGGTCTATTACGGACAGACCGGTAAGTCTCTTTCACAACGTCTCAAACAGCACCAATATTCTGCGAGAACTGGGCAAATATCGAATGCATATGAGAGATTTAGATCATCCTATTAACTGGAGTGAAGCAAGAGCCTTAAACCCATGTAATGACACAGTTAAAAGGAATATCTTGAATCTTGTTTCATCAAGTCAAATAATGGAAATGTTCTAAATTTAAGTCTTGGTTTATTTAAACTGGATGCTTTCATAATGAAAAAAGTTGTAGATAAATATAAGCAACAAAATGAATAAAAAATTAGTTTTTACATGTTTTGAACTGTACGGATAATTTGTAGTTTCTATTAGGGTTAAATCTGTTTTTGGTTTGTGTCCGTGTGATATCCGATAATCCTGGATTATCTTCTTAACTTTTACCCTTTTAACAATTAACCATCTTGAACCAAACAAAAACTTCTTTCAGTTTTCTTCTGAAGATTGAAAAAGAAACCCACAAAATCACTTTGTAACTTGTTTACTTCTAAGTATTTACATTTAGTTTTACTACACACTCGAGTACTTTCAGGTACTGGGAAGGACATGCTATGCAATAAATTATTCTCAAGTAAATTACCTGAACTTGCATATATATATGGCCGCCCCAAAATACACAAGGAGGGCTGCCCACTACGCCCTATTGTTTCTAGTAGGAAATCTCCTAACAAAAACTTAGCTGTGTGGTTAGCTGGAGAACTAGGAATATACTTAGGTATATTTTCAGAATCCCATATTAAACATTCAGTAGATTTCATTGACAAAGTTAAGAAAAAGAATATAAAGGGACACATGGTTAGTTTTGATGTAGTAGTATTATTCACCAATATCCCCTTAGATAAAGTATTAGAATTCCTTCAGACTAAATATAATGAGGGTATTTTCAATCCAAACATCGAAATAGGCGTCTTCCTTGAGTTGATTAAATTGTGTGTCAGTGATACTTATTTCACGTTTGAGGGACAAGTTTACAAACAGAAATATGGAGTAGTTATGGGGTCCTCATTATCACCTATACTCGCTAACATCTATATGGAATATTTCGAAACTAATCTAGTTCCTAATGTTAATGTCCCTAACTTAAAACTGCAAGGATGGTGGAGATATGTGGATGATATTTTTGCTATTCTGCAAGGTGATGAAAATGAAATAGAAACTTTTCTAGATGAACTCAATAAGTTTGATAACAATATCCAGTTCACTTTAGAGAAAATTAACAATAATAAACAGCCCTTTTTAGACATACTCATAGAAAGAAAAGAAACAGGATATGAATTCAGCACATATAGAAAGCCCACACATACAAACTCATATTCATTTCTTCTCTTTTCACAGTCATGATATAAAAATAGGGGTTCTAACAGGTTTATTTCTTAGGGCAATGAGAACGTGTGACCCTTGCAAGATAGAACAAGAAATGAATTACATCGGTAAAAGCTTCGATGCATTAGCATACCTGGAATGGTTCAGAAAAAGGGCACTCAACAAAGCTAGAAAATTTTTTTACAGAGCAAATGTAGAGATTACATGGGATAAAGAAAACAAGAAAATAGTTGCCCTCCCTTTTATACCTAAAATGAAACAAATCACTTCAAAAATGAAAGAAAGTAAATATAAATTTGCATATACCTTTGATAATACCGTAAAAAACAAAGTATGTAAAAATAAATTGGAAGGAGAAGACAGTAATACAGATGATGTAGCGGGGGTATACATAATCAATTGCAACAATTGTGGAGACAGATATGTGGGAGAATCAGGTAGGGGAATAAGGACGAGAGTCCAAGAACATAGAAGGGCAGTACAACTTAACTCTCAGGGGAGTGCTATAGCTAGGCATTGTTGGGAAAATGACCATAGGATGGATTTCAAAAACAGTAGGCTTATATACAAAAGCAACAAAATTAGTCACAGGAGGGTAGTAGAAGTTACACTCATCAGAGAGATTAAAGTAATAGAAGGAAACAAAGGTTTTACCTCAGAAGATCCCATAAGCCGAGCTTTGATATTAAAAGAACCCAAGATTGACCTTGCTGACCTGGAGATTAGGTTTCCTGCCCAACAGACTTTTGGTGACCACACCCTTACCTCAAGTATTAATCCCATTGACCATCAGCTCAGGATATCAGAGCGACAAGAGGGGATTGGCAACCCTCAAGGAAACCAGAACAGCCATCACATAAATGACAGCTCAACGAGAAGTTCCAGAAGACTGCTGGGCCTTGACCCAGGCTAACATCTCTTGAAAATGGGCCACAGATAGGGCCTGAAAGTACTGGAGTGTGTAGTAAAACTAAATGTAAATACTTAGAAGTAAACAAGTTACAAAGTGATTTTGTGGGTTTCTTTTTCAAATAACCATCTGGTATTTTTGATCTGTTGTTTACCTGAAAACTTTCTCTCCAATTGTATTTCATTCGTTCCTTGACAATGTCTTAGTAAAGACGAAAGCGCTTGGATTTCTGACTATCATTTTCCTGTGGTATTCGCTATTTAATGAAGTCACGTGTATCTACTGTGATTTTTAAGCATATATATATATATATATATATATATATATATATATATATATATATATATATATATATATATATATACTACTACATACATACATACATACATACATACATCTACATACATACATACACACACACACACACACACACACACACACACACACACACACACACACACAAGGAGAGAAAGCGAGAACGATATGTGTGGGAAGCTAAGGGTAAGACTGGAAAGTAATTAGTGTTATTTCCGTGATGTATAAGAGCTTCTTCATTACCTCGAACGTGAATGGGTTAGAGTAGTCCAGTTGCGAGTCTAGATATGTAACAGAAATGAAGAAAGCGAGAGAATAATGCAGAGTGAACCTTTTTTTTCATTATCTTTTGAGAGCTTTTGTTCTTTTATGTATGGGAGGAGAGATTTTCTTTAATATCTTAAAGATGAGCAAGCTAAAGAATTAGTTATCGGGACGTCGCATTTTCTCGTTCTTTTCAGTTTTTAAATTTTTTATTTTTATTATTTTTTATGTGGATAGCGGCAGTCAAAACTGTCTTCCAGTTATGTCCTGATAAGTTAATAATTGTGTCAGCGACGATATTTGGTGCTGTTAGGTCACCTTATCGTAACCTTAGGTGCCACATTTATTTTTACCCTATGTTGTGACCGTATACACTGTACCTGCCATAACGTGTGTTTTTTTATTTTTTTTTTTTATTATTATTTTTTTTTTTTTAGTAAGGCTTGCCTTGATAAAAACCAAAAACCTTAAGTATTTTACGAAAGATGTGGGTGTGTTGAAATTCACTTTCCGTGCCGTACTTACTCTTGAACTGTTATTCATTTATTTTTTTTATTGTAGCCGTTGATTTCAGAGTTATTCGTATATATGTTATCAAGAAAGATGTTCATTTTGTCACACACTGCCAATCTGTTCTCTGAAAGGTTAATTTTATAACGTAGTTTTTTCCACAAGGAAACTTGTGCATCATTTATTTATTTATAATATTTCAACTGCAGTAAAAACTTCTTATTGCATACTTTATTGCAATAAGTGAGTGGACGTAAAAACTTGAATGAAATATTACAAAAGATCAACTGTGGCAAAATATCAAAATTGCAAAGCTATGGAGGAATTAGAATATAGATACATACATATACATACATACATACATGCATACATACACACACACACACACACACACACACACACACACACACACACATATATATATATATATATATATATATATATATATATATATATATCAGATAGACACTTAGGTGATTATGATTGAAAAGCAAAATCACCGTCAGAGGTCCCTTGAAGAAGAAAATAGCTCTTGATTAACATAAGTCTTCATAGGCTTCATGGTCCATGAAATTAATAGGACTGCATGTAATTATATTTCATAATCTGTAATGTATGTAAGAACTCATTAGCTGACTAATTAAAAATAATTAATGTACTCAAGCTGAGAAGTTCTATTGTGATAATGTCAGTATTATGATGATAAACGATATTCATTAATTGCATTAGCTTTTGATTAATGACAATTACTTATGAATAATAGGGAGTGAGTTGTCAGGGGCTGAAGTAGTTATTTAAGAGTAGTTAAGGCTTATTTTAATGATTGATATATATATATATATATATATATATATATCATATATATATATATATACATATATATGTATATGTGTGTGTGTGTGTGTACATGTACGTGTTTCACGGAAATAAGTTTCTGACTCAACCAATGAACCAACAGGATCAAACCCAGGTTTCTCAAATGAAAGGCCAGGGTGCTACCGACTGACCCCTTTGTAGGTCATTTGGTACCTTTCCTTTGAGATACCCAGGTTCTATTCTGTCCCGATGTGATTCACAAATTTCTGATATAAATATACATATATATATAAATTATATAGTATATAATATATAATATATATATATTAATATATAATATATATATGTGTGTGTATATATATTGTTACGACCATTCGCCTCTTAATACTCTTTCCTGCATTTTCACTGATGCAAGTACGAAGCGGAGCTCCAAACGGCCATAGACAATAAATAATAAGACATTTAATGATGCCTTAACTTAACTTATTTTTATAATAGAGCTCTTATCCAAATTTAAATATTAAAATTTAAGTATGATATACGAGTAAATATATAATAACACGGGATAAGGTAAACACTACGAAATTTTGTTATTTTACTTAAAATTAATTAAAGGTCCAATATAAAGATAAGGATTACGATGATAACTAGAATAATGAAACTAAAGCAATAACGATTGCAAATTAACGAAACTCCAGGAACATTCACATTGTATAGCATTACGACAAATGAGCAAAACAAGCAGGTAAGTAACAATTAAATAGATTATCAATACACTGTAGATAATACAGGAAATAACGTAAATATTAAACCCAATAAAATGCAGAAAATACACACATACCCAGCAAGTGCCAACAGAACCTTAAATGCAATATAGTAATACTTACAAATTAGCAAGTACAAATAATGTAACACTTTTAGATATAATCCAGGTTATTAACACTATGACAAATCCAAGAAATCTCAATCCCTGGTGGTGCTCCAATGGCCGAAGTAAACAATCCAAGGACTGAGGAATACAAACACCCAAACAACACGCAAGGACAACACAGACATGGGAAAAATATGAACTACAAAACATTTACAATCCACACTACAAAAATACTTTATTTACATAAATTCAATACTCCAAACATAAATGCAATACTCTTAACATCCCCCTCCTTAAGTCGAAAACTCTATATTAAAGATTTTCGACCAACCTGTCGAGTTAGTTACTACAGCGTGATAAAATGTCTGCTCGAAGGTTATCCTGTCCACGGATGTGCTGGATCTTTAGATCAAACTGCTGCAAAGATAACCACCACTTCATGAGCCTTTTATTTTTGGTTCTCATCCGGCCTACAAACTTTAGTGGCTCATGATCTGTGAAGACTAATATGGGAGCAGGACTGCCAGAAAGATAAACTTCGAAGTGCTCCAATGCAGTCAAAAGAGCAAGTGCTTCCTTTTCGATTGTAGAGTAACCTCGCTGATGATTTTTGAGTTTCTTCGACATGTAAGCAACGGGATGCTGCATGTCATCTGGCCCTTTCTGCAGGAGTACAGCGCCTATTCCACGATCACTAGCGTCGACCTCGACAGCAAAGGGAGAGCCAAAGTCAGGAGCCTTCAGGACAGGGCTACTGGCTAGGAAATCTTTGGCTCGTCGAAAGGCTTCCTCACAAACTGGTGTCCAAACGAACTTAGTCTTGCTGCTGGTTAAGTCCGTTAATGGGGCTACTACTTCAGAGAAGTTCTTACAAAACTTCCTATAGTAGCCCACCATCCCAAGGAATTTTCTTACTTCACGTCTGGAACTTGGGCAGCTTAGCTTGGTGATGGCGTCTACTTTGGCTGCAACTGGGGATACCTCGCCGCTGCCAATCACATACCCAAGGTATTGTAGCTTCGCATGGCCGAAATCACTCTTTGTTAAGTTGATTGTCAAACAAGCCTGTCTTAACCTGCTAAATAAATCCTTCAGCATAGAAAGATGGTCCAGCCAAGTATCTGAAAATACAACAATGTCGTCAAGATACACTCTAACACCAGGCATATCGCGGATTACTTGATCCATCAATCTTTGAAAAACTGCAGGAGCATTCTTAAGTCCAAATGGAAGGACTGTATATTGATATAGGCCATCTGGAGTAGTAAATGCTGTCAGGGGTTTTGAGTTATCTGCTAATGGGACTTGATAATAACCTCTTAATAAATCAATCTTTGAAACATATACAGCATTGCTTACCAGATCTATGAGGTCATCCACCCTTGGTAATGGATAAGAATCCGATACAGTTACCTCATTTAGTCTTCTAAAGTCAGTGCAGAGTCTATAGGAGCCATCTGGTTTCTCGACTAAAACACATGGCGATGCCCAAGGACTAATACTTGGCTCCGCAAAACCATGTTGTAGCAAACGTCAGTTTTCCTTCTTTTAGTATGGCTCTCTTTTGAGGGGAAACTCGATATGGGGCACTCTTCTGAGGTTCTGTACCTGGCTTAAGTTCTAGCTGATAATCTACCATTGATGTCTGGACAGGCACATCTCCACAGATCTCTGGAAAAAGTTCCAATAACTTTTTCAAGTCACTAGCCTGTTGAAATGAGAGATGATTAAGTTTACAGTCAATGTTATTTAATGCAAGTGTATTATTTAGAGGTATGCTTTTACTTCGATCTGGAAAACCTGCTTCATTAAGCTTCACATTATCTTCCACAGATGACTTGCAAATCAAGCTGACATTGTCACATTGGGTCTCAAACTTTTTTAGTAGGTTTATATGTACCATCTTCTCGCTTTTCCTCTTTCCCGGAGTCGAGATGACATAATTATCCTTGTTTCTGCTTATCACTGTATAAGGACCTTCATATCTATTCTCAAAGGTTTTCCTTATGGGCACTAGCATTAAAACAGATTCACCTGGCCTAAAGCTTCGTGTCTCAGCCTTATTATCAAAATTTAATTTCATCTTATCTTGAGCTATGCTTAGATTGTCATGTGCAAATTTACGAGAGCTCTCTAGCTTACCTTGTAAGTTCTTAGCATAATCTCCTAATGTTACCTCTTTCGACTGATCCGTCCACATGTCAGAGTATCTCCAAAGGACCTCTCACTTTCCTTCCATATAACAACTCTGCTGGGGAATATCCAAGACTTTCTTGTTGAGTGTTGCGGATGGCATACAACACGAATGGTAATCCTTCATCCCAGTCTGTCTGATGTTCCTGACAGTACTTCGTAAGGGCATCCTTCAACGTCTGATGGAATCGTTCCAGGGCTCCTTGACTCTCTGGGTGGTATACTGAGGACAAAGTATGTTTAATGCTCATAGCTGCCATAACCTGTCTAAATAAATCAGAGGTAAAGTTACTTCCTCTATCATCTGGATAATCTTGGGAATACCATACTGAGTGAAAAATTTTATTAAAACTGGGATCAGTGTCTTAGAACTTATGTTCCTAAGTGGGATAGCATCAGGATAACGAATGGAACTGCACATCATTGTAATCATATATTGATTCTGCTTCTTACTTTTGGGTAAAGGACCCACACAGTCTATTATGACTTTATCAAAAGGCTCAGGTAAAACAGGGATAGGCTGTAAAGGGGCAGGTTTTATTATCTGATTCGGCTTACCAACCAGCTGACATACTGCACAAGACTTACAGTACTCTGTGACACTTTTCCTTATACCAGGCCAGTAAAAGAGTTGAAGAACTGCACTCAAAGTCTTCCTTATTCCTAAGTGTGAAGAAGATACATTATGTGCCATTTGTAATACTTTTTGCCTTAGGCTCGCTGGAATGACAATCTGATTCCTGATTTCCCCCAGTTGAACTTGCCGGAGTATGCAAAGATCTGAACTTTCTCATTAGTAGTCCATTCCTCAAGTAAATACATACTGGCTCCATATTGATCTGGTCTTCTGCAACAACTTCACGGAAAAATATACTGCAAAGACAAATCTTCCTGTTGAGCTTTTATAATGTCAGAACATTTCATATCAAAAAGATTATCAGAGCAATCAGAAACATTACTTAAATTAATTTCATTTTCAACTGGCTTCAGAGTATTTACCAATACTACGTTACCAGTCTTCAAACCAAACTTAGTTTCATCCTCGTCGCCATCTAGCACACTTTCTTTCTCTTTTACATTACCTTCAAAACTATCAGTTTTGGAATAAACTATCCAATATTGATATCTGCGTCAACTGTACCAACCAGCATCTTTTTCTTCAGTACCTGAAGTAGTACTTACATTGACGTCCTAGTCACATCTGTTCCACGCTCTCGTGGGACTTCTACCACAGCAGACTTCTGCTACGCTGTACAACACAAGAAGGATACAATACTGGATCTTCTACAGGGCTTACCTCTAATGGAGTGTCAACAACTATGGGACTAGGTACAACCTTCCCTCCTGCCAAGTCGTTCCCCATTAGAAAATCAACGCCTTGAATAGGCAATTCATCCACCACCCCAACTGTGACATAACGAGTTAATAAACCACAATGCAGATATAACCTACACAAGGGAACTGTTACCAAGTCCACCCAAACTTCTAACAACCAGTCTATCTGATGTAAAATTCTTTTCCAATCCAGGAACCTTTTCTTTACAATGAGACTATTAGAAGAACAAGTGTCCCGTACTATCCTAAACAGGCACACATTTACTTAGGTCATCTGACACTGACACAACCCCATCAAACTTGAAAGGAGCAAACTCATTATCTAACCTATCACAATGAGAAACAGGAATTTCCTGCCGGACCTTCCTAATTGCCATATTTGATCCCGAAGATTCTCTCTTCCCCTCCTTATAATTACTAGGACATCTTGCCTTCATGTGACCAAGCTGGTTACATTTGTAACACCTAACCTCAGACAGACTTCTACTGTATGAGCCAGAGGATTTCTTCTCCTCTGATACATTACCTGGAGATTTCTTGGATTGTCTTTGACTTTTTTTGTTGATGTGTTTTAATTAAACTGTAATTCTCAGCTAACACAGCTGCTCTTTGTAAAGTTGTAACCTCACGCTCAAATAGGTATCTCTGAACATCAATAGGAACACCTCTAATGAACTGTTCAAGTAAAATGAGCTCCCTATATTCATCTAAGGTAGTGACACTTGCTGCTGTATACCATTTATCATGTAAATTTAACAAGATTATGTGAATATTCAATGTATGAATGTGAATCAAACTTCTTATATCTACGAAACTTGAGACGATAATATTCAGCCGTAAGCTCATAGGCTTTCAGGATACTATCCTTAGTAAAGTCGTAATCATTACTCTCACTAGATGTTAACGACAAGAAAAACTGTTCTAGCTTTACCCTTTAATGACGGCTGCAAAATTACGGGCCATAAACGCTTAGGCCACTTCAAATTAAGCGCAAGTCTTTCAAAAAGCATAAAGAACTCGTCTGGATCCGCTTCATCAAACAACTGAATCATTTTAGAAGCCTTAACAACATCAATTACCTGTTCACTTCATCGCCTTGGCTCACGTTATCGTTTATCGTTCTTCTTATTTTTTCCTCCAACGCTCTAATTGATATCTGTGCTCTCTTTCCTCTCGCTCTATCCTATCCTTCCTCTCTAACTCTTCACGCTCTCTCCGCTCTTTCCTCTCCAACTCCTCACGCTCTCTCCTCTCTTGTCTATCTCTCTCCTCTTTTTCACGAGCATACTGCAATTCTACCTGCTTGAGAGTTAACTGGGATCCCTCTTCATCTAATAAATCAAAAGCTTCCTCAGGCAAAGTCTCCGTCTCAACCAAAGCATTAACAACAAAATTCTTAATCTGAGATTTCCTCCACACCTTTTTAACAGAAAAGTCATACTTCACAGCAATAGCAATCCAGTCATCCTTTCTCATACGATGATTACGCAAATAATGCACACTTGGGTTACTAGAAAAATCACTAATGCTGAAAGGATCCATATTCAAAACTATACAATAGAGAAAATTTTAACTTCAAAACGTATATACGATAGAGAAGATTTTAACTTTAAAATGTAAACTAAGTAAAATGAGCGAAAGCATTCACTTTAACAAACAAAAATTACTCTTAATACGTAATCCGATTGTTCTTAACGTGCACAGCGCCGTATTTTTAACATTAACACTTCACTCCACGGCAAAATACTAATAAACATACGGAAAAATAAATTTATGACAACTTCCTAGAATAAATTCGTGCACAAATTTTAGTTATTCAGATCATTATACAAAATATAAAATTATGCAAAACCCCGCAAAATAACTTTAGCATATACCGGTCACTTTGATTTACTCGGCAAAACAAATCCCGGACAGGCCCCCAAATTGTTACGACCATTCGCCTCTTAATACTCTTTCCTGCATTTTCACTGATGCAAGTACGAAGCGGAGCTCCAAACGGCCATAGACAATAAATAATAAGACATTTAATGATGCCTTAACTTAACTTATTTTTATAATAGAGCTCTTATCCAAATTTTGTAAATTAAATAAAAATTTTAAGGTATGTGATATAACGAGTAAATATATAATAACACGGGATAAGGTAAACACTACGAAATTTTGTTATTTTACTTAAAATTAATTAAAGGTCCAATAAAGATAAGGATTACGATGATAACTAGAATAATGAAACTAAAGCAATAACGATTGCAAATTAACGAAACTCCAGGAACATTCACATTGTATAGCATTACGACAAATGAGCAAAACAAGCAGGTAAGTAACAATTAAATAGATTATCAATACACTGTAGATAATACAGGAAATAACGTAAATATTAAACCCAATAAAATGCAGAAAATACACACATACCCAGCAAGTGCCAACAGAACCTTAAATGCAATATAGTAATACTTACAAATTAGCAAGTACAAATAATGTAACACTTTTAGATATAATCCAGGGTTATTAACACTATGACAAATCCAAGAAATCTCAATCCCTGGTGGTGCTCCAATGGCCGAAGTAAACAATCCAAGGACTGAGGAATACAAACACCCAAACAACACGCAAGGACAACACAGACATGGGAAAAATATGAACTACAAAACATTTACAATCCACACTACAAAAATACTTTATTTACATAAATTCAATACTCCAAACATAAATGCAATACTCTTAACAATATATATATATATTACATATATATATATATATAATATATATATATATATATATATATGTATGTGTATATATATATATATATATATATATATATATATATATCTATATATATGTATATAATATATGTGTGTGTGTGTTTGTGTGTGTGTGTACATATACATATACATACATACATATATATATATATATATATATATATGATATATATATATATTATATATATATATATAGAATATGCATTTGCAAGTCATCGGTCCAGCGACATCATGTCAGTAGAGTAACATTTACATTTTATTTATTTATTTATTTATTTTCTTATCTGAGTTCTTCATTTATCCATTTTTTAATCTCCGGCAACGAAGCGGGGGAATTGGGGGGGAGGGGGGAGAGTTATGATTTCTGGCTGAGCAGTGTGACCCATAAAATTTTCTTGATGTCTATGAGACTTCGATATGTGTCCGAGTGTTTTCCCGACCGTTGGATAAAAGCGTTATTGTGGTCACGAACGTTTACCTCCTGCAAAGTTGTTTCCCCTTAAACATTGATTTGATTTGTGAGCTGTGAAGCCTTTTTTATCACTTCAGATCCCAAGGAACCCTTAGTTTCCAAATAAATGGTTGTTATTATTTGATAACTGTAAGATTTTTCAATATCCTTTTTCATTTCGTAGGTAATAATGAACAAATCTGGTTTCTTTTTTGGATAATTTTGTTTTTGTTGCATATTGCTTCCGTGTAAATAATTATAATGACAATAATTTAAGTGACGGAGAATCACTGCCTTTATTACCAAGCGTTTCTTACCAAGAAACATTGGCGGTGATATTAGCGCGGTCGAGACAGGGACTACTGACAGTTGGGTTTGGTACCGTCATTCGCGTACTTAACAGTTGACTGTAACGAATATGTTAGCCCGGGGATGGAAGACAGCAACGATAAAGATTCTATAGACCTCAGGGGTCTATGTCTAATAGTGGAGTGCATTACTTGCAAAGCCTTGGCTATGACACAAAAACATATGGATGCACATTGTGTTTTTGAGTAGTATTATTATGACTACAATTCTAATATTGTTATTAGCGCGTCAGTGATATGGTCGGCTTGGTGATGGCCTGCCACCTCAGTGGCCGTGAGTTCGATTCTCGGGCCTTCCACGAGGTGTGAGAGATGTTTATTTCTGGTGATAGAAGTTCACTCTCTACGTGGATCGGAAGTCACGTAAAGCCGTTGGTCCCGTTGCTGAATAACCACTGGTTCCATGCATCGTAAAAACACCATACACACAAACAAACCAATAAAAAATATTGTTATTACTTACTTTTTTTATAACTTTTATGTCCACAGCTTTTTAAAGTCAGTCTTTGCAATGCATCGTTTATCGAAACGAAATTATTTTGTTTTGGGTTTTTGCTCATGTTAACTTAAAATGAAATAAGATTAATGTATGAATGAGCTTAATGTAGTCAGGAAAAAAATTTACCGCTTCAAATCAGAAATATTTATATAAATTTTCTCGTCCAGTTAAGCACGAAACAGTATAAATTGATAAATAAATTATTTATCTTTCGGAAAAATTTCCTTGTGATTAAAAAAGCGTTAATTATTCTTTTTTTTTATCGGACTGGTATGCCAGGCATTATGTAATCGTTTAACGAATACTGCCTTTAGTCACGTATGGTAATGGAGGCACTTAATTGAATTTCGTATCAATAAAATGACAAAGCCAAAAACACATTTTGGGGAGGGGTACGATTTTTTTTTTTTTTTATTCGTTAGGTAGACCAATTATTCTGGCTAGGTAGGTACTGCATTTTTAATAGCTGCGAACGGCATGCAGCCTCTTCCTTTTCTAGGTGCTTTTTTAATTGTGTTTCATGTATCTATCTATCTATCTGTTTAGCTGTTTATATGTATATGTATGTATACATACACACACATGATAGTACAAGTTAAGATGTAACTCTAGGTAGAAAGGGAAAATGCCAGAAGGCCACAACAAAGCACCCACCACAGAAAATGAAATTTAAAAGTAAAAACGCATTACGAAAGAGAAAAAACAAAGAAAAACATGTAAGATAAGTAACAAAGTAAAATACAAGACAGATAGGCAAACCATGATGGGTGACGTAAGGCAGCCTGTTCAACAAAAAGCATTCCCCTGAAGTTTGAATTCCGGGAGCTCCAACGATTGAACTGGATTTAAAAATCATTCTACATCAAAAACAAAGGATTTAGAAAACTTTTTGGTATTGAGCATCGCAGCAGAAAAGGCCAAATTGTTCAAATGAGCTGCACATGTAGTACTACATAACGGATGAAGTGGTCCTGGGAAGAATCTAAATACAAAGGATGATCAGAATTATGAACTGATAAGCTAGTTAGATGATGGTGCCAGAAATTAACATCAGGGGCACGGATAAGAAAGTTAATTAATTAAAACTTTTTCTCCAGCTATTTGAGAAGTGAATCTGCTGCTGAAGACTTTACAGGGGAACAATAAAAAAGGGGGATTATCAAGAATTAGAACGTTTCCTCAGAATAGACGGGGCTTCAAAAATCTTTACAGACCTCTGTATGCTGATTTTCCCTGCAGCTATAGAAGAGGTAGATCCTATATGTTTCTCAAAAGCGAATTTGCAAATGCAATGGCATCTAGGATTTTAAATATATGAGAAGTGAGAAAAATTTAATTGAGGAAAACACGTGTGAGTTATACAGATAGGATCATTATTATTTTTGTGCAAGTTTCGGCCCGTGTTTCCAATAATTCGCTGACTGCTTAATGTTCATATATGTCGATTCTTAAACCATTCATATGTAAATCAATTTTATGAGTATTAAAAAGTCAGAAGGACCACACACACACACACACACACACAACACACACACACACACACACACACACACACACACACTTGCCGAAACTTATTTTCACTGAACGAAAACAAATGTTTTTCTAATGCGTATATCGTGCGCAGGTTGTTTTCCCACCATGAAAATTACTAATTCCCCATGCCTTTATAATAAAATGGCCCACTTCCCTATGCATTCTCTTCACAGTGTTTCTGTAGAGCACCAGGCAACTTTGTCTTAATGTTTGCTTGATTTCATAGCTATGGTGTATAATTATTTGCATTCGCGTTTAATCGTTATCTTTTGCTATGATGGCGTTATCAGTACTAGCAATGTATCAATCCCTACTAAAAGCATATTCATCAGCTGCTTCATGTAAGTGACTCGCTAGTGTTTTTTTTAACTTATGTATGATAAATTCGTAATGTAACTAAGTCTACGCGCATAACCAGCCCCGTCTCACGGGCAGAACCAGCTCCGTTTCAGGGAATCTCTTCTCACCCCCACCCCTTCGGAGACGGGGGGAGGTAGGATAACACCCCATTATAAACCATTGGGCCAGCCGTTTGGCCGTGATTGCATGACAGCCGGACGGACAGACATAGTAAGATATATCATGGCCCTGTTTTTCGTTCTCGTGAGAACATATTGTTTGGGAATTTGCTCAGCATATAAATTACCGCTTGGGCTCGTTGTATATGAACTGTTGCTAGATTTATATGAACCTTTACAATAACAACAACAATTTCTGTGCCACTTTGCTTCTGACCAGGTATAATCATTCTTAGCCCTTCATTGTCTCCTACACCTAACATCTGGAGTCATATCATTAGTACATCATTTAACATTTTTTTTTTTAAATCGTATTTAGTTTTCTTTATTTTCGTGTACATCACGCAACCTATGAATGATGACGATTGGTAAACGACAGCTGCACCAGCGATCCCCACGAGACAAGCTAAAACTATCTATAACCTTTGACATATATCCCATTATCGGGGGATGTGGCATCAGTCAAGAGCGGCCGCGCCAGATGCATTGATCATCGTTATTTATTACGGTTATCCATTAGATCTCTGACAATGTTGTAATGAAATGCCGTCATTATAGCGCCATTCCTCACGCGCTGCGACGTTAATAACTCGACGGGAAAGTCATGAAAATCCCGGTAATGTCTGCCTTTTCGACAGTTAATTTCATATGACACCCGTGTTTGAATATTATTTTTTTCCCCTTTCGCTTTTGCAGGAGTAACGACTGAATTATTTGCATACAGGTTTAATATGAATTCTTTTCCTGACAGCGGGTTTTGAATTTCGCTCAAATAAACACGGGAATGTTTTAGGTGGGCTGTTCGATGTGAGTGTAATTCGATTGTTTTTATGGGAGTGGAAAATCGACTGATGAGTCTCTTCGAGAGAGATTTTGTTTTGTTGAGGTGGTATTGAATCTGTTGCGTACGAACAGTAGAGGACTATGCTGAACTTGAGGTCGATAGAGGGTTGAAGTTGTTCTTTTTGCGCAAGACATGTGGAAGCTCGTATTGAATTTGTGATCCGTAAACAAGAATATTAATTTTATAGTTTTCACTTTCAGGCTAAAGAAAGGATGATAGTTAGTAGATACATTTAAAAAAAAAAAAAAAAAAAATTGTTTTGCGTAAACTGGGTAATACTCGGCTTGATGTCGCAGAATACTTGTTGAATAAGATGTTCCAGGGAAAAGCAAGTTTTTCACATATTTTCTTAAACTGTCAAGAATTCCGTAGAAAGAAGATAAAACTCTCGCAATTCCATTTACATGATAATTCTGGCGAGAGTTGAAGACTAATGTCCCTCTCAAGGAAATGTTTATGGGTCCCAGGGGAACAATATTGCCGGAGAAAGACGCCTTTGTGGATCTTCTTCCATAACTCAACAATTGCCCATCTCCACCACCGACTGTCTGTATAGACTGGCGTTAAATAAAACATTGTGTGGCGTTTTCAAGAGGAAAAACTCGGCTCCCGGCCTTCTGTTTATTGCAGTCCATCCTGTTTCGTCGAAACCTTCTTCATTTCCTGTCACCTCTACGTATGTTTATAGTTAAAATCTTTTATGTATTCATCTTTAATACGCTAAATTTCTCTTGGGTTTGTTAAGTCTTGTTATCTTTTTTATCTTCATATATTTTTAAATTTTCTCTGCTTGCAGTTCAGCTTTCATCGAATTATTTACTTTTTTCTATTCCCACATTTTATTTCCTATTTTTTCGTTTTCTCGCATTCCCTCACCTATTTTTACCAACCACATGTTGTGTGGTGTTCGTATTCTTCCCGAGTAACTTAAAATAGCACCTCTTAAGCCATAGACAAAATGTCCTCTCTCTCTCTCTCTCTCTCTCTCTCTCTCTCTCTCTCTCTCTCTCTCTCTCTCTCTCTCTCTCCTACATAGTCACCCACATACCGCCGCTCCATAATAAAATACGTGCTCGTGTATTCCTTCATTCAAGTCTGTTGTATATATAATTTTCCTTATTCATGTTTAATTGCTGCTGGCATGAATGATAAATACTTCATTGCGATCGTTGAAAAGTTGAAGTAGAATTATTAGACTGAAGTCTAATACTTGAGTCTGGTAATTGACTGATTAGTATCGTCGTTTATGTCAATAATTGCTTATATTTAATTTTGATCAAAAGTCACCAAACAAGCCGATTATTTCGCCAGCAAGATTACTTAACTGTAGTTGTGGTGAGTTGCTCAACTCGAGAAAACAGATATTCTGGCTTTGTATTTTTTAAAATACATATTTTAAGTTTTTTTTTCTCTCTCTTTACCAAAGATTTTGGAATTAATCTTATTTCCTAGAGGCCACGAAGGAAAGTGAAACGATGGAGAGCAGAGAGATCTTTCGACTCTATGTCCTTTACCAAAGGACGTTGAGTCTAAAGATCTCGTATTACACTCCATTGTTTCACTTTCCATCGTGGCTGATACCTTTATTTATTAATTCATCACATTCCATATTATCGTGATTCAGTTACGCACACGCACACGACACACACACACACACACACACACACACACATATATATATATATATATATATATATATATATATATATATATATATATGATGTTTTTATCACATCACCATGACATTTTATATGCACAAAATTTTAAGCTAATATCGTTTGATTTATCCAATTCTCTCTAGGTCGGAAACAATACCGCAGGGGAATTATAATATACAAGTGGTTCTCACCTGTTTATGTGAATAAAGTACCATAGGGGTGTGATAAAAATTAATTCATAAATAGCTACGTGTTTCAGATGTGCCAATGGTGGAGGTGGGTTGATGCCAACGCCAAGTAGAAATACCGGTATCAATTTATTTCCCTCTGTTGACAGTCTGTTGGTCTAGAAGCTTCGCTGAACGTCGTTCGTGCTCGCTGTTCTGCAGTTCGAGCCTGCCAGGTGACGAACCACTTATCAATTATAATTCTCCTTCGGTAATATTTCTGTGGTAGAGCGAATTTTATATTGAACGACATTTCTAGCTTTATATATATATATATATATATATATATATATATATATATATATATATATATATATATATATATATATATATATATATATATATATATATATATATATATATATAGCGAATACCACAGGAAATTGATAGCCAGAAATTCAAGTGCTTCGTCTTTACTAAGACATTGTCAAGGAACGAATGTCTTAGTATAGTAAAGACGAAAGCGTTTGGATTTGTGCCTATCATTTTCCTGCGGTATTCGCTTATTTAATGAAGTCACGTGCATCTACTGTGATTTTTTAAGCATATATATATATATATATATATATATATATATATATATATATATTGTATATGATGTATGTGTATTTATGTGTGCACACAATATATATATATATATATATATATATATATATATATATATGTATATGTATGTATGTGTGTATTTATGTGTGCACACAGAATATATATATATATTATATATATATATATACTATATATATATATATATATATATATATATATATATATATTATATATATATATTATATATATATATATATATATATATATATACGTTATATATAGGATATATATATATATATATATATATATATATATATATATTGTGCGAGTGTGAGTGAACATTTACCTCTTAGATGACATGGAAAATATGAAGATTTACGATCCACAACGTAATGATAACAATTGCTAGTGCAATCACCTCACACGGGGTCAGTATTGTGTCACATTCTCGCAACCGTATATTCAGGTCGTGTCATCAACCTTCACGACCCTCTTTTGACAGCCTCGAGTTTGCGATCATTCAGGCAAAAGCAGCAGTCGGATGGAGGGAGCACAAGCCATCGCATCCCACAAGAGAATCTCTTGGTGGAAGTGTAATTTGCCGGGTAACTTTTCCAGAGTTCCACGTCGTTGGCAACATTTTACATTAAATTAGGCTCACGCTTCGCCAATCGCCACGCACTTGCCATTGAGAGAGAGAGAGAGAGAGAGAGAGAGAGAGAGAGAGAGAGAGAGAGAGAGAGAGAGAGAGAGATTTCTGATTTTTCCCAGTTTTGCAAAATGTGTTTCAAGTACACGGAAGAACAAGAATTTGGTTCAATCTCGGGCTGTCTTCGACATTACTTGCGTGCGTAGTTAAAAAGTTTTTCAACAAACTCACTTGTAAATCGTGAGTTTCGTATGGAATAGTTCCATAATAATGTCCAATTTCTAAATAATTTAGCCATTCTTTTGCTAATATGGTGTCGCTCCTTAATTTCAAATAATGATTTTACTTTCAGCAAAATGCACTTGACTAGCTTATGGTGGTAACCTCATTCTTGTTGAATATCAATTCTAAATTGAACGTTTGGTCAAAATGTTTCAGTATTCACCGTTATTACCATCTGAAGTTTAATAGCTAGTTTAAATTCAAGAATATATATGTATAAAATATCGATTATAAATTCACCGTGCTGTAGATATTCCTTAATATATAGAGGTATCACACCATCAGGTTAATTGTAAATTCATTATAATTTAGAAGTGGAAAGTTAAATCATTGATTACAAATTAATCATACTGAGAAGTTTCTTCATCGTAAACTATTATTTTCATATCACATTGATTAAAACTTCAGCCCCTCAAAACCTCTAAAAATATGGAACTAGCCAAAGCATCCATTATATTGTAATTCATCATATTTTTTTTTACTAATACACTAGGTTAATTTTTAATTCTGCATACCTTGAATTACACTGAAGAATTTAGTAGAATATGAAATATTTTTTTTTTTTTTTTATAAATTAACCAAGTTGTACAAATGATTTACTGAATGGGGCTATCAGTATCAACACAGAGAACGTGAATTGAGGCGTTCACAATATGAAAGGTCTCCAAAGGCTGATTAAAAAAAAGAAAAAGATCGTTAGGAAAACGCGTTTGATAATTGTCATATTACCACCCTTTGTTATATAATGGTATTTTTAACTACTTTTGGAGTCTACATATGCAAGTGCGCTTTTCCATAGGAAGAGTAGGATATTTTCAGAAGACTTTGCAGCAGCAAAAACAAAAAACAAAAAAACAAAAACCAAAAACAAAATTGGGAATTGGAGCTTTGGGGACCCTTAATATTGTGAGCGCCTCAATTCAGAATTCAGCGTAATTCAGAATCTGCCGAATATGTTAATAAATCTCTCCTTCCTTATCCCCACCCAAACCGAGGGTGAAGCTGCTTCTGCTGTTCGTTACCATCCAACCATTATAATAAGATTATCCCTCATTGAACAACCTCCATCCAAGTTTGGCCGCCGTCGCGGAAAAAAAAATCCGAAAGTTTCCCCACAAATTTAAATGCCCCTCCCCCTCCCCCTAACCACGCCACCCCACCCCCAAAAAAAAAAATCTCTTAATGAGATTGGATTATATGCATCATTAGATTTCCTTGTGTGCTTCAGAGCTGTATGGTGGTTGTTAGTCTGCCTTTGATAAAATGAAATTGCATTATTGTATCGAAGAGCCTCAGTGGCGTGGTTGGTATGGTGTTGGCGTGCCACCTCGGTGGCCGCGAGTTCGATTCTCGGGCATTCCACTGAGGGGTGAGAGATGTGTATTTGTGGGGATAGAAGTTCACTCTCGACATGGTTCGGAAGTCACGTAAAGCCGTTGGTCCCGTTGCTATTGGTTCCTTGCAACGTAAAAACACCATACAAACAAACATTAGTGTATCTGGGAAACAGTAGGCGGTTGTTATATATCTAGTATATTACTTGGAAGGCGTAAAAGTTGAAAAGGTTTAAGTACTCTGCGAGAAAATTATAAACTAATAACTAAAAGAGCAGCCTGGGTGAAGTGGAAAAAGTTTCCAGAATTTTAGGCCGTAATGTCCAGAAAACGAGACCAGGCGTAAAATACAGTTGTAGTAATTGCTTTAGGAAGCTTTCCACACATTACTGATAAGCTTCAATTGTACGTATTTCAAGCGTCTGATGCAGTGGAAGGTTTCTGCGCAAGAGCTCGTGCTTGATTCAGCTCAATGGATAAACGTGACAGTTATTGAGTGTAGTTAGTAAATTCTCAATTGGAGCAATTGGTGATAATAGGTTTTATTCTTATACTTATTTCTTCCGTTCATTGATACATGCCCTCTGAATTTTGATTCTTCTGATATACTTCAAGATGTTTCGTTTTCTTTAAGATTTTAAAAGGAGGTTCTTGCTTTGCATATGTTTGTCATTTAAAGCCATGATGTGCGGAAATGAATTTGTGTTAAGCGCTGAAAACCTACGAATATGAACTCCTTGATCCAATTGTAGAGGTAACATTTATAAGCTGTTATGTATAAATTCTTAGTTTAAAGATATTTTTTCTCTCTTTTTACAGATTTTGAAAACTTTACGTGAAAAAAAAAGTACCTGTTAAAAATAATGCTTGTGAAACCAACAGCCTAGAACATGCACCGAAACTGAAACAAATTCCTTTTCTCCTTTCTTATGTTTGTTATCCATTCTCTCTCTCTCTCTCTCTCTCTCTCTCTCTCTCTCTCTCTCTCTCTCTCTCTCTCTCGCTGTGGTTCGGAAGTCAAGTAAAGCCGTTGGTCCTGTTGGTGAATAACCACTGGTACGATGCGACGTAAAAACACCATACAAACAAAACAAATTCTCTCTCTCTCTCTCTCTCTCTCTCTCTCCGTAACCTCTGGCGTAACGTGAACCTAATTGAATGTAAAATGTTGCCAACGATGTGGAACTCTCGAGAAGTTCCGTTGAAATATTCTCCTACCCGCCAGGTGAGTGACTGTCTGCTGCTTGTACCTGAATGATCACAAACTCGAGACTCGAAAGAAGGTCGTGAACTTTGATGACCCGACCTGAGTATGCGATTGAAAAGGAATATTATAAATAATGGTCACTGTATGCAATTATTATCGTTATGTGACGGATTATAACCTTCACATTTCCGTGTCGTGTTTTGTATATGTGTATGTGTATATGTATTTATTTATGCATATATACAGTTCCTCGTTGGACTAGTCGGTTACGCACTCGACTACCGATCTCAGGGTCCGAGTTCGGTTCACCCTATGCCAACGAGAAATCAGAGGAATTTATTTTTTGGTGATAGAAATTCATTTCTCGATGTGGTTCGGATCCCACAGTAAGCTGTAGGTCCCGTTGCTAGTTCCTAGTTCCGACTCAGTCCTCTGCTTTCGTCCAGCGTCGTATATAAATATACTTGCCCGAGATGTGATCACGGAACATACGTGGGATGCACGAGGAGGCTGTTGAAGGTTCGAATTGATTCCCACAGGTAGTAGGTTATCAAATCCAGAACAATCCAATATACGGAATCACTCAAAAACATGTAAAACATATATTGACAGCAAGGATTTTTCTATCTTGGGCCAACTGCGGAACAACAACAACCTGACAATTTTAGAATCTATCATTATTAAAAAGACTGTACCGTCGTTAAATACCCAAACGTCCTCTGTAAAATTGTTCATAGCCTAGTTTGGGCAGCTGGTCTGCCTCACTGTATTTTTACCTATATTGTGTCAGTTTTACTCTTTCTTTTGTATAGGTAGGTGCTTCTGAAATTTTAGTGAAGTCCTGTACTTTTAATATGTCTGACTTTGGAGATACTGTTCAATTTAACTTTTAACTTTTAACTTTTAACTTTTAACTTTTAACTTATAACTTATAACTTTTAACTTTTAACTTTTAACTTTTAACTTTTAACTTTTAACTTTTTACTTTTTACTTTTTCTTTTTACTTTTACTGTATTGAGAGCTGTTGCCATGACATTTTTAATATAAATTAAATCAGATCAATTATTAATGTTCGTAAACTTATATATATTTTAGCCTTGAAAATGCGACCTGGAATTCGTCGCGAAACGTCGGCATTAATAAACTGTTGAAAGATGAGGATGCCTTTCCCTACTACTTCCTTCGGAATATATCTTCTTTGAGCTCCAGCTCCGGCCCTTATGTGTATATGTATATATATATATATCTATATATGATAATATATATATATATATATATATATGCATGTAAATAAGTGGGTGCGTATATATATATATATATATATATATATATATATATATATATATATATATACACACACACTAAGAAATCACAAAAGTAAGCACGTGATTCTATTTATTAATTGAAGCCACTGGAAAAATTTAAAAAAGAAAACAGAGTGCCAAGTACTTTCGTGTATTTAACTTTTCCTCGGGGCACAAAGATATGCCCCGAAGATGCATTAAATACACAAAAGTACTTGACACTCTATCTTTTCTTTTTTTAATTTTCCCAGTGGCTTCAGCTAATACATACATACATACATACATACATACATTCTAGCAAATTCATCGTAAAGGACTTGCATAGAACAGAAAAGTTTATATCCTTGGGGCAACGCCATGATGCGGAAGAATCTCAAACTTATGTGTTTGTGTGCATATATATATATATATATATATATATATATATATATATATATATATATATATATATATATATATACAGAATAGTTATTTGTCCATATGTGTAATCGTACCAGACAAAAAAAAAAAAAAAGTTAAAAAGCGCTTAATAATATGCATATATTCGTGGAACACTGAAGTGGTTACCTAGCAAGCCAGAATTATACACAGAAGCCATATGAATCCCCGCTTCGAGCCGCGACGTCAACTCCTCCAGGAATAACCTTACACGATGTTGCCATGCATGATGATGATGATGGCCAGGATACAAGTAATTACAGATATGCAAATCTAGTAACATCAGAATATAGGAGCTTCAGAGAGAGAGAGAGAGAGAGAGAGAGAGAGAGAGGGAGGCAATATCTGGATATCATATCCAACCGCCAAAATAGTTCTTGGCTCTTCCTATTCTCGGAGGGTTTGCCGCTGACAGGAGCCTGATGTCTCTGACATATCTTGGTGATCGCCTCATGATTTGAATGTATACATGCGCACCTGTAGTGTGAAATGTATGTATGTACTATGTGACGCTTGTATTGGGACGAATTTGTACTTCTGTGTCAGCGGCAAGATATCTTTGTGATTGCGTCATGATTTGAATGTATACATACATACATACATACATCCATACATCCATACATACATGCATACTTGTAGTTTGAAATGTATGTATATATATAATTTTTTCTCGTAGAATTCATAGTGAACTTTTTGTACCATGAAATATCATCCTTGTGGAGTCATGGTAATAGTCAATTAATATGAACGTTAGAATAATGAGTATTGTCGGAAATAGTTTTGTTGTCAAAAATACATCAAGTTTTATTATTATAATAATGATATTTCCGATTTCATTAGTATAATAATAACCAAATATATAGTTATTTTTCGGGTAAAATGCCCATTTGCCTATTTTAAATGTTCTGTTTCATATGCAAATTGAACGTAGCATTTATCATAAAATGATGACAGTGATACGGAAGTCATTTATTACCTGTAACGGCAAATGTCAAATTTGTTTGGTGCAAAAGTCAGTTTTCCTGAAGTAAATGAAAGTAAATGAAAGCGTGTCATTCCGCCCCTACACGAAGAGGCAATTCTATGCCTCATTTGTTCGCTCGAAAATGAAATTCGCAAGTCTTAATCAAGCAAGAGCGTCAAAGACCAAACTTTTAATTAAGTCGAAATTTGCAGTTGATGGTGCTGAAGGACTTGGCCCGGGCAGATGCTTACGGGGTAGTGGTGGTGCTCTTAATGACTCCGGAGTGGGGGCGGGGGAGGAGGAGGAGGGGGGAGGATTTTTTTTTTTTTTTTTTTTTTTTTACCGCAACGAAGGAAGAAAAAGTAACTGCCCGGAGAAAAATCGTTTTAACGGATAAAATTAATCGATGAAAATATTATCCGGATAACGCGAAAAAAAAAGTGTTGGAGACGAATGAACCGGTACCTTAACTCCCCTGCCCCCTTCCTCCCCAACCAAATCAAACTCCCTTAAAAAGTAATCTAAGAGAGTAAAAAAAAAAGAAAAAAGTTCTTTTAACTAAAGAAAACTTCTTTAAACTGGAAATAACTTTACCTGCCTTCAAGTTAATTAACAGACTACCATGAGAGTTTTGACATTATCCGGTCCGAGGTCCGGATAAAAGAAGCGTAATGCCGCTTCCTTTGTAAAATCGAGCTACGCTGAAACTTTAAATAAATATACCTTAGTGGTCTGGCGTCTAGACGCAGAGTCACAAATGAGTTAAGTTATGCTCCTCATTAAGTGGTTCTTGAGGATATTACGAAGTTTCCCCTAGGGTAGACATTTTTTTTCACGTTTTTTTCACGTTTCTTGACAGTTAAGTATATCTTGGTTTTACCAGACCACTGAGCTGATCAACAGCTCTCCTAGGGCTGGCCAGAAGGATTAGATATTTTTACGTGGCCAGGAACCAATTGGTCACCGAGCAACGTGACCTACAGCTTACTGTGGGATCCGAACCACACTATATCGAGAAATGAACTTCTATCACCAGATATAAATTCCTCTGATTCCGCGTTGGCCGAGCCGGGACTCGAACTTCGGACCACCGGATTGGCAGCCGAGCGCGAAAACCACTCGTCCAGCGAGGAACTACGTTTCGTGTCAGAATGTGACGTTCATCTGATGGAATAGGACCCTCCTTGTTGCCTTGAAAAGTCACAGTTCCGTCCTTGCTGACGCAGGGTAGTCTGAATCTTAGCTGAGGACTAGAATCCCATTACTGTCCTCATTACCATTATGGTTGCTCCTCTCTGCTGTGAGCTCAGTAAGGTTATACTGTCTTCGTTGTCACGGGCCTGACCATTAAATTAGGCATTTCCAAATAGTCTTGATAACAGACTGCACATTCTGCTAAATAGAGTGTATATGCTTTACGATAAGGAGCTACGTTTGGATTGTATGGGTGATATAAACGTCTTCACGTATTAGTTATTAGTTCAGTTTTACATTATAACTGTGTGGAAAAGGCATTTTGCCATTCTAAACATAACTTCATTTGCTCGTTTTCATGATATACTGTATATTGAAGTTCATGAACTTTCGTTGATATGAAAAGGCGAATGCAAATTATTATCGCTGATATGTAATGCATGATTGGTATTTTTTCCCTTTTTATTTTTAACAATTTTTTTTCTTTTATTTTCAGGTGAGTAATGTGTAAGACGTTAACGCCTTCCATTAAAAGTAAGTTGAATCTTGATGCTGTATAAGGGTCGAGTTGATCCAAAAAGAAACGTAATTGAAGTTGAGTTTTTCCGTATCTGAGGTCGGCACTTTTTCCAGTTGTAATCGTCGGGGTATTTGTAATACGGTTACATGCTTCTGTAGAGAGTTTATTTCATGACTTGACGTATTAAGCGCCTCATGACGTACTATTTCCAGTTTTGGCAATAAAGGTCTTACACGAACTTAGTGTAAGACCTGCCATCTGAAATGCTTCGTATTATCTGTCACTGAAGACAGAATATTTGTTACGCATCGAATTTTGGGTCACATAAATTTAGTGCCCTGCAGAAATAGACGGTAACGGACGTACCGTCAGAATTTAATGTTCCTTCAAGGAGAGATATTCACCAGTCTTGTTAATAGGGGAGGCATACTTTCTCGGAAAATTGGCTTTTTCTTAACAGGATTGCAGGAAAGATCATTATTCCTTCGTGCCACCCCCCCCCCCCCCCCCACCCCCCCCACCCCCACCCCCCACCCCCCGCCAATCTTTTCAGGGAGATATGCTTACTTCCTTAATGTGAACGTATATGAACGCATTTGTGTATATATTCCTTTTTTTCACGTCCCTGTGAAAACAGTAAGCAAAAATAGGTTCACGTAAAAGATGACCTTACTCGATTCCTAAGAGGGAGAATATTTAGAATTCGGTTTACTAGCTTTTGTCTCCATAACAGTCTCGTAGATAATTTGTTACTGGCTGCCTTCTTTCCTTAGCTTAACTTTTTTTCCACAGATACGATGGGCATTCTCTCAGAAATTTCTTAGTGATGAACTAGAAACTAATATAAACGTCTTCACGTATTAGTTATTAGTTTCAGTTATACATTATAACTGTATGGAAAATGCATTTCGTCATTCTGAACATAACTTCATTTCCGCGTTTTCATGATATACTGTACATTGAAGTTTATGAACTTTCGTTGATATGAAAATGCAATTGCAAATTATTGCCGCCCATATGTAATGCCTGATTGGCATTTTTTCCCTTTTTATTTTTATTCACTTGTATGTTGTGTTGAATTCTGCCTCTTGCGCTGCCATTTTGCTTTTAATTACTTCAACATTAACACGTGGGTTAGGAGTTGTATACCAGAAATATGTTAAATTAGTTTTGTGTCATTATTTTATTGAACCGTTTCATTCTGGATTTGTGAGAGAGCGGCAGCTTGCGTGTGAGATCATTGCTCAGCTGTTTAATAATGGTTTAGATTAATGTTACTTTGGCTCACGATCAAACATTTCTGGATTTTGCTATATTAACATTCACTTTAGAAGCCAAAGAAGAAGGAGAGAACAGATAAAAGTGCCGTAGAAACTAGTTGTCTATACATGCTGACTGCTTTTGCAAGAATTTAAATTCGTTGATTAATAAGGAGACCAGAGTTGTTACGTGTATGAGCGTTTGTATGTCGAATGAGGTTTGCATCCAATTTTGGTTTGTGCTCAACAAGCTCCTACTATAGTAGATTCACATCAACCGTGCATTTGACGACGTTTCTGATTGGCTGTTGATAAGCCAATCGCAGAGCTGGAAACTCCCAGTCTCTCTCGAGAGTTCACATAGGCAGGATGTATGTTCCACCTTTCCTGAAAGAAGTATACCTCAGGAGAGGTGGAACATAGATCCTACCCTTATGAACTCTCGAGAGAGACTGAGAGTTTCCAGCCCTGTGATTGGCTTATCAACAGCCAATCGGGAGCATCGTGAGGAACGGGCCTAGACATGAAATGCACGGTTGATGTGAATCTACTGTAGTAGTCATGTATTGTTTTAGTATTTGACGAGTCTTCCATAAATTACACATCACAATTACTCCTGTAAATGAATTACTTCGTTTAGCTGTATTTTTTTTATATATTTTCCTTCAGTAGAATAGTTCCTGTTTTATGTTAGAGAATGTAGAATAAATATCATGTAAAAAAATTTTAATATTTTTTTTTTATAATAGAAAGTAAGTCTTCTTTGCTTCATGAAAAAGACAGGTACTTTTTATAACTTAACTTGATATTTATCATATTTTTTATTTCGTCTGAAATTGTTCTTGGTTTCTTGCTCTGTATTCGGGTGGAAATTTTTAGAATATTGGGATTATCTAGATTTTTCCACGAGCCGCATTTGACAGGTCAAAGAACCGCATGTGGCTCGCGAGCCGCATATTACAGGTCAAAGAACCTCGTGTGGCTCGCGAGCCGCATTTGACAGATCAGTAACAGTACAAGAGCAGAAGAGGAAGTTTCCGTATATTAGGAGTATTCGTTTGGTGCTGAGAATTTCATTCCCCAGAATTATTTTGCTTATTTCGTTGAGGGTGAAGTGATTCCCGTTTGGCGTAATTGAAAAAAAAAAAAAAAAATACGGCGATTTTCTGTATATTAGAGCAGGATAGTATCAAGAGCCCTCGGCCAGGGTCCCATAAATTTTGCTTGCTGCAGAAAGGAGCAGTAATATTTGTATCGTCCGGATTTAATGTTCCTCCGAGGGGAGATTTTGGCCAAATGGAAATGCCAAAGAGCAAGAGACCCGGGGAGCAATAAATCCTTGTACAATCGGTGTATTCTTAACAGGATCGCGAAAGAGGGTCCTTACACCGTCCTTTGTTGCTGCACGATGGAAGCGGTAGACTATCCTTGGCGGAAGTGGATCGCGTTTTCTTTTTATTTTATATATTTGTAATTTTTTTGCTGTTGTAAAAAATAGCAAAGGTCTTTGCTGAGTTCATTTGGACGATGCGATGCTATATTTTAATATAATTTTTTTTTTCATAATCAATCCAGTGACCTCCTAAAGAAATCATTCAAATTTTTTTAAGAATCCCTTCTTAAAGTTAATCAGTTTGAGATGTAACAGATTAGTTGTATATTCCTCTCTCTCTCTCTCTCTCTCTCTCTCTCTCTCTTCTCTCTCTCTCTCTCTCTAACAGTCCAATACGCAGACGTTACTTCTGCTATTGATAGAATACTGTGATTAAACTTTTTATGAACAACAGACAATTAGGAGGACGCCTCAGGTCATACGAATTTAAGTGTAATTGCATTTAATCTTAATTTATTTTCAATGATCCTAGCGCAAACTCTCTCTCTCTCTCTCTCTCTCTCTCTCTCTCTCTCTCTCTCTCTCTCTCTCTCTCTCTCTATATATATATATATATATATATATATATATATATATATATATATATATATATATATATTGACCTTCACATTCAAACGTCAGTATTGGTTAGCATATAATTTTTTGTATAAAATGAAGTAAGTATATATCATTCTTATCTGTTGCTACCAACAGTGAATGATTCGTAGGAGGAAAAACTGAAGGGAAAAGGTGAAATAACTTTTCTGTTTTCTTCAGAATTCCTCGAACAATACTCTTAACTTAATGCCATTCACGTTCCTCGGAAATGAATAAAGAGCGATAGGAAACACACTTGTATCACGTTGCAGTAATAAAAGAAGGTAGTAATTCCTGCACGACTCGGTTCTTTCAGCGTATACGCGAGCTGTTCACATTAAATCGTATCTCTAACCCCTCAGAGGAGATTTTAAGAGAAACGTCTAAGTTTTATCTCGGCGGTTAAACCCTTTTCGGATGAATCGTCTCTTCGCCCCCCTGGGCAGAATGATTGTCGCCTGCCGAGCGGAAAATTAAATACGGTTTCAACGGTACGCGCGTGAACGCGCAAGCACATGCGATCACATAGTTACAGTAAACTGTATGCGTTGCTTCTAATTATGTCATTGGTCAGTGGTGGCTGTCTTTGCTTATGACATTGATTTCATAACAGAAGGAAACAGGAACTATTGTTGTGCTGCTGTTGCAACTTTTATGTTGTTTGTTTTATTTTCAGATTTTTATATCCTTCAACTTCGCTATAAAATGTCAACTTCTTTCTGTATTTCCTTTCACTCTCTCTTATTGTCTCAGTGGCATGGTCGGTATGGTGTTGGCGTGCCACTTCGTTGGCCGCGAGTTCGATTCTTGGATGAGAGATGTGTATTTCTGCTGATAGAAGTTCACTCTCGACGTGGTTCGGAAGTCACGTAAAGCCGTTGGTCCTGTTGCTGAATAACCACTGTTTTCATTCCTATTTAAAAACACCATACAAACAAACCTTTCACTTTCTTTTTCAAGTGAGTGGTCACTGTGGGCTTGTTCCATATGAGAAAATTTCATCTTGTGAATAATAATGATAAAGTATGTATTCTTCATATGATCGAATATGGCAGTGATTGAGACCGGAATGAATCATATACTGTGGACCTCCGCACGCCAGTGGATATATTATTATCTTATAAAAAGTAATGAAGGAAGTGTAAGTTATGAACTGATAAAAATATAAAACATTTCCTTACATACATCTCAGTTTATTACGGAAAATTAATGTTTCCGTTTATGTAGAGATGTGATCATGAAATAGATGAACATTGTTATATTGGTTAGAGAGATTTGTTCGTCATTCATATTTAACGAAAAATATAATAATCACTGGAATATATATCTTTAAAAAACAAAAATTACATGCACAAAAATATGTTTTTTTTAGCCGAAAGAAATAAATTTGATAGATACCTTTAGTTCGTACGACCACAAAAGATAAAAAAAAAAGGAAATAAAAATGAAACCAAACATTGTGGACAGCCCTTTTGGGGATACATGTGTCAAAAGCTGAATGTGGGGCTTGTGAACGGTTTTATTTATACATATTTTATTTTGATAAAAAAAAATTTCTAACATTGTGTGAAAAGGGATATTGGCTGAGAGTGCGATGCGGTTCAAGTAGGCGGTCGGAAGTGTCAGTTTAGCTTTGTTGTGTATGTGAACTCTAAGGAACACAAATGCACCTATTCAAATAAGTTTCTTCATACACACACACACACATATATGTACACATACATACATACATACACATACATCATGTAGGTAGCAAGTGATCATTTCAATCCAAACCAATCAGTCTCAACCACAGCTTATCAATCACACAACTATTTACACAGTTTGATAGGCACTATCATTATGACCTATGCTTATCTTCTGTCGCCTAATTTTCACCGTGGAACTTGCTAAAGCTTTTCTCTTGATCTATTTGAAGTTGCAGTTCACATGCGTTTACTTTTGCATGAAAGAAATTTGGAGAAATATACGGTGGGCAAAAGTATACGTATATAGTCTGTAAACACTTTATCAGTGGTATACTGAGAACGGGGCTTCAAAGAAATTTGGAGAAATATACGGCGGGCAAATGTATAGATAGTCTATAAACACTTTATCATTGATATACTGAGAACGGGCTGACGCAGAATATCTGTCTGCTGAATATTTTTTGGATCGGGGAGGTCCGACTCAAACAGTTATCATATAATATGCTTAAATATATCAGTAACGATAATTAATGCCTGAGAATTAGGTCTGGGGAACACTAGCAGACAGAATTTAAAAATTGAGAACGTATGTCGTCTTAAAACAATAAAGGAGAGGAAGACATTCAAATGATAGTAAATTTTAGAAAATAACTGATATCAATAACTTGAATTTGATGTAGTGAATTAGAGGAATGGCAGCAGACGTTAATATTTTAATAGTTCCCGTAGGGGGGCAGTGCCGTCAGTCCACTTCATTCGGTACAATGTAGGCATTACTTAAGGTTCGTTGCAGCGTCCCTTCGGCACCTAGCTGCAACCACTTTCATTCCTTTTACTGTATCTCCATTCATGTTCTCTTTCTCCATCTTACTGTCCACCCTTTCCTAACAATCATTCCATAGTAAAACCGCGAGATTTTCTTCCTGTAACACCTTTCAACCCTTTTACTGTCAATTTCCGTTTCAGAGCTGAATGACCTTAGTTGCCCCAGTCCTTCGCATGATGCCAAAAATCTATATAAATAACAAATCAAAACCACTTTATTAGCACATGGGTTTCGACTTTCTCTGGTCCTACTTCTGTGCCGTTTTCTGAAAGTAAAAACCGGGAGATGAGAAATTACTGGCAAAGTGAAGGAGGCGTTTAGCGATCAACGGGCTCTTTGTACTCATTAAGCCTCCGAAGAAACAGTGTTGCGCCTCAGTGGCGTGATCGGTATGGTCCTGGCCTGCCATCTCGATGACCGCCAGTTCGATTCTCGGGCATTCCACTGAGGGGTGAAAGATGTGTGTATTTCTGGTGGTAGAAGTTCAATCTCGACCTGGTTCGGAAGTCACGTAAAGCCGTTGGTCCCGTTGCTGAATAACCACTGGTTCCATGCAACGTAAAAATACCATACCATACCATACCAAAGAAACAGTGTAAGAACCAGTGTGTCGCAAGGGATTATAAGAGCAGTAGGACAATTAACATATATGGCTGGAGGGATGGCTTAATTAAAGGGGGTTATGAAAGGCCTTGTATTGCTGCTGCTTCTGGAAAAGTGACTAAGACTAAGACTAAGACGTGTTTTAATGTTGGTTAGACTGCATGATATTGAGAATATTGAGATTGAAATATCAGGATCAAATGCATAGTAGGGAAACGTGTGGATGGAGAATCATGATGAAAAGAGCGATAAAGCACTGGGACCAAAGTTATTTTTCCACACAATGCCTTCTAAGTGCTTTGACTTACACAATTATCCACCAATGATGATCATGTTCGTATAAAAAAGCAGTCTAAAGATCCTATCCGCTAAGGACTGCATTGTCAGCCAGCATTCCTGTTACGCTCTCGTAAATACAACAAGTCTTAAATGAAATATGTCCAATAAGTGACACAATGCACAAGCCATATGGACAACTTTTGACAGATGTTTTCTAAAAAAAGGTTATTCACAATAATTGGTTTCGCTTTTATTTTTATAATATTATCCCTTTTAACTTCTGAGGCGGTTTGGATAGAGGCACTTATCAACAAATGTTTTCCATGATGCCAAGGAGATATTAGTTCTGTTCAGGTATAGTGAAGCATTGACGTATAATAGGAAAAATTAATTACATTTGTTTTATTCTTATCTTCGCCAACAAAGCAATTAGTTAACTAACGCATGACCCTCACGGGGTTATTAATTTTGAGTATGTTCATGAATATTTTACACCTCGTTACCATCGAATTCCTGAACAGTGCATTTCTTGTTCTTTTATTATTGCCATGGATATGCACCTTTGATCCATGAGAGCGTTTTGACGTTGCAGAATATTTGTTGAACTATTTGCGAAGGAAAACGAAGATTATGCAGAAATCTGGGGGAACTGTGCTATTCGTGTGGCTTGTCCAGTATCGAGTGACGCTTTTGGGTATGCATTACCGAGCGCTATTCCCTTGTGATAATGATAACTAAGATATCGTATTCTTACCACTCAAATGACAAATTGACCCAATGAAGGTAACTCAAAGCCATCAGGTCAACAGAACAAACACAAAAGAATAATTTTGCTGCTAATTATGTTGATAATCGACCGAAAAAAAGGGCACTTGGGAGAAGGACTTTCTTCACTATTTTAATTCACATTTTTATCAGTCAGATTCACCTCGACGCTGATTTTAATTTTATTATTAAAAAAAGATTCATGGGGGAATGTTTTGCAGCTATCTCAGTCCTTTTCGTATTTGAGCTTCTGGGTAACACATGGGGCCTTCATACATAGGACGTTATCGTAATACGCGGCTCATTTATAGGGTGCTCCTAAACATTTGCAGTGTAGATTTGTGATGCTTTTTCATACATAATAATAATAATAATAATAATAATAATAATAATAATAATAATAATAATAATAATAATAATAATAATAATAATAATAATAATAATGGGCCTTTGATTTGAAATTCAAGCTTCCAAAGAATATGATGTTCATTTAGTAATTAAAATACATAGAAGACATTTCATTTATTAAAAAATTTAACTAAGAGCTAAGGGTAGTCCACTGAAAAAGCAAGCGATAATGGTATCGTTCTTAAACCTCTCAGTTTATGGAAACACAATTGTGGCCCGGAATTAAAAATATTATTTGATTTGTCAATATATATTATTTTATTTATATTTGTTATGATATATGACATATTTTATGTGATTTTATTTTCTGTATTTACTTATTAAATTTTCATTTACTTTGATTTATTTTTCTGTTTATTTTAAATTTTGAAAAATAATTTTACTCCATTAAGATTTGTTGTTAAAATATGTCGATGCTCCAAACGAAGTGTGCATTTCAGTTTCAGATGATCCAGTCTTCGAAAGTGAAGTAAGTGATAGTATTAGACAGTTCAATACCAACAAAGCACTGGGTCTTGATGGTACCAATCCGGGAGTTTTTGTGCTTGGGAATGGTTTTGACTGCTGTCTTGTATGTAGCCAATCTCCTTTCGTGATACATGGCCAAGTGATTCGCAAGTTTCGAAGGCGGAGATACCGAAGAACGGAGTTGTTATTGTTGCATAAATTTATACAATCGTATTCTGAACAACCTTCTTGAACATCAGTTCAGCTTTGATGAAGAACAATCCGGGGAAAAGAAGGGAAGGGAAGGCGGACAACAGGTTATCGGTTTACGCTTCCTCTTCTAAATTCCTAGAAAAAGTAATTGCCAATAAATTATATTAGCTGGCTAAGTCAAAGTAAACGAGACCTCACCTTCAAAGCAAATAACCTTAGTAAATCTTCATGACGGAGACTTCTAAGCAACTTAATACTGACCAGAGACACAGCCATATTAATACTAGAAGCCTGGAAGGGATTTTCGTAAGTACCGCTAAATGAGGTCATTAACCTTCTCTTTCTAATGCGCAATTAAATCGACGAATAAATATAATGACTTCATACTGAGAACATTTTTTTGCTCTCTCTCTCTCTCTCTCTCTCTCTCTCTCTCTCTCTCTCTCTCTCCCCTCGGATTCAATATAGCTATTCGAAAAGTTGCCAGGGTGGAAAATTTTGTGTGTGAGTTTTTTCTTCTTTCTTTTTACACTTCCTGCCTTTGATTCTCGCTATTTGAAATTGGTCTCATATAAAACATTCAAGAAAATTTTGCCCCCTTGCAGTGACGTTCACAAACGATTGCACTCTCTCTCTCTCTCTCTCTCTCTCTCTCTCTCTCTCTCTCTGTTGAATGTTTTGGTTAATATCATACTCTTCTGGTAGATAGGGTTAATTCTCTCTCTCTCTCTCTCTCTCTCTCTCTCTCTCTCTCTCTCTCTCTCTCTCTTCTCTCTCTCCAAATATGATATATTCATCTTTCTGCCTGTCTCTTGGACTTGTTTATCACATGGAGAGAAAGTTTGTTTCTCTCTCTCTCTCTCTCTCTCTCTCTCTCTCTCTCTCTCTCTCTCTCTCTCTCTAAACTCTTGTATTAGTGTATGATTAATGAATACTCAAAACAGTATGGTGTTTCAAGTCAATACGTACATACATCATATATATATATATATATATATATATATATATATATATATATATATATATATATATATATATATATACATCCACTTATTATGCGCTGGAATGGTAGAACACACGATCGCCGATATAGTTCAGTGCAAAATTATCGACAAAATACTTTTCAAACTTGACTAATAAAAATTGATTTCATGCAATTGTTTTTAATAAGTTATCATAGTTGATAATCTTACTATTTATTTCTCAATAGATACTGGTCGCACGTTACCTCTATTATGAATCCTACTTCTACTTCAGCAACTTTGTCGATACTACCGACATTATCATTTTATCGTGTTATCTCGTGTATCTAGATTGTGTATTGTATTGTCTCTCCGTTATATGTTCCATGTATAAGTGCCTTGAGGTGAAATAAATAAATATTATTAGTTATTAATTATTATTATTATTATTATTATTATTATTATTATTATTATTATTATTATTATTATATTATTAACGGGAAAGACCATGTAGTTAAGAAGGCAGCGCGGCAATATCCAGATTTTTGCGATTTATTGTCTATTTTATCTTTTTATATATTTTATATAAATTTTATTAATATATTTTTATATAAATTATTTTAAATAATTTTTTCCTTCACTGTAACGGAATCACTTTCATTCGCTATCATGATAATGATATGCAAAGTTAATGTTCACGAGTGCATGACTTCCTAAGTAGCTCTACCACAAACGTCATTTGTTATGACGTTTTTATGGAAATTGCTCGAGTAAGAGCTTGGGTGGCAGCAGGAGATAAGCGAATGGAACACTTCACCTTGAATATTAGGAGATGACATGTTAGGTTCATTGGTGTGTGTGTGTGTGTGTGTGTGTGTGTGTGTGTGTGTGTGTCATAATCATAAAAATCTGATGTAAAAGGGTCAGTAATTGCTTCCCTCTTCGATACTAGGATTTTTGGTGCCAACTTTGTTTATATATACTTAACAATCTACAGAGAGAGGCACACTTGTGTGTATTATATATATGTATACATATAGTACGGTAATCATCTTAGACGCGAGGAAATGTCATTCAATTGTATTCCACATAGGTAGATGAAGTTTTTTTTTTTATCGAACGAAGCTGTTGGGTATTTTCTATGAATAACACTTGTAATTTTCCTATGTGGAATACAATTATATATATATATATATATATATATATATATATATATATATATACATATATATATGCATGTGTATGCTCAGTAATACATTTGAGAGAGAGAGAGAGAAAGAGAAAGAGAGAGGTTGTTGCATAGCATGAGTGTTCGTCGTGTTCGTGGAATTAAGAAAGTTGAATACGAAACAATTTCAACTCAACATTGTGTTTTTAAAATCATGTTCCAGTTTCTGTTCAACTTTGATTGTCAGTTTTCAGTCTCAATTAATTGAGAAGGTACCTAGCCATGTAGATTGGAAGCATACATCAACAAGATTGATTAATTAACCTTATCGAGGTAATAAAAATGAGAAGAAACATAAGAAACACATGGTTCTACTTCTTAAAACATTAGCCAAGCAAATGTTTTGCTTTTCCTGTGTGTTTTTGTCCAAGCTTCCAAATTCATTCCGTATTCTGGTTTTCCTGCGAAGTTTCATAAGCGGGTGTGCCATTTCATGATATGCATTAATCCCTCCTCTTCATTTTCTCTTATGAAAAACAGGAAAAGGCTAATTTATTTATTTATTTTCCCTGTTCTTTTTATAAAACATGAAGTAGACAAGTGCATTAAATGTCCATTACCTTCGGCCTTTGAAATGCAAGTATATTCTGACTTCAATTTACAAAAAGTGTTTGCGCGGACTTTCATGTGTCTTTGGAATGATCAAAGTTAATGTATCATCAGTTACGTACAGTATCATTGCTCATCTGCTTCGTCAAGTTTGTTAAGAGCTGGAGAAGCATATTAGGAAAGAGAAAGTTTTGTGTAATGTTGTAGTTTTGAACAATATATATATATATATATATATATATATATTAGATATATATATATATATATATATTTCAAAATTACAAAATAACACGAAACTTTCTCTTTCCTAATATACTTCTCCAGCTCTTAACAAACTTGACGAAGCAGATGAGCAATGATATTGTACGGAACAGATGTATTTCATCGACTTATATAATATATATCTAATATCTATATATGATATATATATATATATATATATAATATATATATGTGTGTGTGTGTGTGTGTGTGTGTGTGTGTGTATATTATATATATATATATATATATATATATATATATATATAAGCGAATACCACAGGAAAATAATAGGCAGAAATCCAAGTGCTTTCGTCTTTCCCTGACAATTTCTTAGTAAAGACGAAAGCGCTTGGATTTCTGCCTATCATTTTCCTGTGTTATTCGCTATTTAATGAAGTCACGTACATCTACTGTGATTTTTTAAGCATATATATATATATATATATATATATATATATATATATATATATATATATATATATATATAATGTATACTATATATTATGGAGTGCACTGGTGGCCTCGTATACAATTATGTTGCGTCATATAGGAATCTGAGAGGCCGCCTGGATATTTAAAGGAATTTGATTTGATAGATTTTGCATCAAGTTCTTGCGAGCCTTCCTCAGTCGAAAGCGCAACAAGTTCAGGGCTTTGATGGAGGGAGTTATTCTGTAATTGGCTTTATTGCCTTTGATGCCCGTGTTATTGCTCGGCGCTATTCAGTTTAATGGAACACATCTATTTAATATTATTCCCGCGAGAGAACGGACGTCCAGAATGCGTCGCGGTTTGTCCGTAAATATTGCAAGCTTATTTTTTATTCCCGGTAAATGTTCATTCAGGAGGCTCTAGTCAGGAGATTGATTTTGGCTGAGTCTTTGGATTAAAATGTGACTAAAATGCCATAGGAATATTTCATATCTCATATTTCATCTCGCCATCCTGAAACAGAATATTAAGCTATGGCTTTTCAATTTATCATCGCTGCAAATTCTCTGTTTTGCCTTTCATGTTCTTATTCGTAACATGTGTTTTCTTTTTATATATATTGCCCTTTACATTAACAAAGCGCTTCGAGGAATTCTTTTTTAAAATTGCGATCATTATTTTTATGAAAGGTTGAGTGAAGCTAGTTTTCTTTGTTATGGTAAATTCATAATTTTTAATCTCTGAAATCTTTAATTTAAGTCTGTCTTTTGCCAGTGTTGTCCGCAGTTATATTTGTTTTTATTTTTCGTTTTAGTTTGGAGATGTTAACTTTGTTGTGAATGTGTGAAGCTACTTTTACTTAACTTTTTGTATTGTGCTTAAGCGTGTGTGTGTGTTTTTTATACAAGTTTATTTGTGTTTTTGTTGCAGATATTCGAAACTTAAACAAAACAGGGCGGGGTATTATGCAGGACAGATACAACGGGATGTTTCTTTGTGTGTTCTTGTGTTTTCGTATAGAATTTTCATACATTGACCATGTATCCATTAAACTGAAACAATTATCGCTATGAAACGGTAACATGAATTAAATTTTTTTTCATATCATTATTATATTTCGGTAGATGAAACCTATTCACATGGAACAAGCACAGAGGGGCCATTGATATGAATTTAAAGCTTCCAAAGAATGTTGGTTTCAACCTTCCACCGCATACCCCACACTGTAGCAGTAACTGATTATGATACAGCGCCATTGATTTTTCATCGGCCTGGGGGAGACGCGAACCCGCCACTTCTGATTGGCACTCCACGACACAAAGTACTATATCAGAGTACCAGTATTAAAATCACCATATCATGCAATGTTGGTGTTCATGGTGAACTCTGTAATTGTGATACTGCTGTAGAATGTAAGAGCTACAGAAACTACTTTTTAAAGAATTGTGCCAGTGACTCTAAGCAATGTAGTATATATTTTTCCCTTAAAATGTCATTCTGTTCATCAGCTAACATTTTTCTTATTACTATTTTCATCTTAATATATTTTTCTCTTAAAACTATCTTCGTGGAAGGGTGTTATTACCATATCGTTTAAACCCCCAAAATCTCTCTCTCTCTCTCTCTCTCTCTCTCTCTCTCTCTCTCTCTCTCTCTGGCAATTACTGTTTTAAACCATTATTCTCTCTTTTTCTCGGTTGCCTTCACTAACAAAAATGACTATTTTCATCACTCGAAGTGGAGATAAAGATGTGCTTTCACCCGTCCACGCTAATTATGCTGCTAACGCGAATTAATGTACGCATGGGGAATCACCCTGTGCATTCAACTGGTATAGCATGAAAATGCGCGAGATAATGGTCTTCCGGTTTAACCTTTCTTTATGTCATCGTGAATTCGCATTTATGCGTTTTTTTGCGAGATTTCCTGCAGAGCTGCTACAAGGAATACAATCTTCATTTTTCATCAGAGAGAGAGAGAGAGGAGAGAGAGAGAATGTGTTTGTGTTTTGTACTAATTTTTCATTATGAAATGTGTGAGAGAGAGAGAGAGAGAGAGAAGAGAGAGAGAGAGAGAGAGAGAGAGAGAGAGAGAATTTTTGTGCTTTGTACTCATTTTTCATTAGGAAATTTGTGTGTGGTGTGTGAGAGAGAGAGAGAGAGAGAGAGAGAGAGAGAGAGAGAGAGAGAGAGAGAGAGGAGGGGGGGGGGCGGAAGCGGTGTTATATATTCTCTGTACGTTTCCAATGAGAATTGTTAGTTTAAGTGATGGAACAATGGACAGAGGCTGTCTGTATTTTGTACACAGACGTTTTGAAAACTAGCATACCAGTTCCATACAAAAATTACAGTAATATTTACGTAATTTCGCAATGGCGTCTTGCATTTGCCAAGTATATTATTCAGCTCTCTATTTTCTCGTTTCAGACTTTGTAATAGTTACACTTAGAATTCATTGCACGTAGAGCATTTTAAGTGCCTTATTTTTAGATATTTATTGAAATATCTTGTTTCATCACAGAGAGAGAGAGAGAGAGAGAGAGAGAGAGAGAGAGAGAGAGAGAGAGAGAGAGAGAGAGCATTTGTGTAATGCACTGACTATTATTTTCTTTCTAATAGTAATATACTGTCATTATCCAGACGCTCACGGACTTGAACAGCCCTGATATTGAAATTGTATTCGGAGGGAGGGTGATACTCGGAGATCTCCTGAATAGGAATGAAACTTGCCAAGTCGGGTGTAATATAATCATACATACTGCTGCTGTAATTGTTTCGTTCTCCATCGTGGTGTAATGTTATTTCCCAACCTCCGAGTCCTTAGTTTTCTTTATTTTTCCTTGCTTTTTGTTTTGAATAAACAGAAATGGAGACTCAGCAACATGGCATCGTTTCAGGGTCCTTTGGAGATTCTTATTTGAATCGCAGATGTTCATCAAATGACGGTTCGGAACGTCACCGTTTTGGAGCCTTTGAATATTTCTGTGTTTTTATGTATAAAAAGATGTTATCGGTTTTGAACCGGCGTTCTTATTGCAACCTTAGTTCTGCCGACTTATAGTTTTCCCCAGGATGGATTCTGTGTCTGAAGAAGATTAATAAAACAAGAGCTTTGTTGTGTTTTTTTCCAAAATTATATCGGATCAATTTGACTAACAGAGGCTGTCCCCTGGGGATTCCGGATGGGATCTTTGGTTCCTGGTGCTACCAGGAACCTCTGGTGCTTATCAGAGAAGCCCGTAGGTCCTCTTTATAAAGCGGGGCTCTTTGCGGGCTGAATTGTAAAGTCCAGGGGGAATTGTTCACCTCATTCCAGCAGAAACCTGGAAGAGACAATTTGCTTTCCATCCATTTCAGAGGGTTATTTGTCTTTTTATTTTTGTATATTTGTCATTCGGTATTATCGTTCGTAATTGCTTTTTGGCATATTTTTAAATGATTTTGAATGATGATATTGCAAGGCCGACATTGGGTTCCAGCCTTGAAAATTTGTCAAAACCTTTCGAAACGAATCCTAGACTCCATTGGGCCAGAAATATGTTCTATTTTATTTTTGAGTGGGCGAGGGGAACATTTTACTTGTGTTAGCATAATGACCCACTTTTAACCCACCCTCTCTCTCTCTCTCTCTCTCTCTCTCTCTCTCTCTCTCTCTCTCTCTCTCTCTCTCACACACACTCAGTTGGTTTCATCCTCATAATTAATTACCAATATCAAAATGTCCGAAATTGCCGATTTTTTCCATTCTCTCTCTCTCTCTCTCTCTCTCTCTCTCTCTCTCTCTCTCTCTCTCTCGCTCTCTCTCTCTCCGATAAACGGAGCCTCAAAATGTATACCTATGTTTTTAGAACATTTTCTGCTTCGAATGACCTTTTTTTTCATTACCTGAAATATTTGCATAAGCTTGTATATCCTGTATATATATATATATATATATATATATATATATATATATATATATATATATATATATATATATATATACATATATATATATATATATATAATATATAATATATATATATATATATATATATATATATATATATTTTTTTTTTTTTATTTTATATATAATGTGTGTGTGTGTGTGTGTGTGTATGTATGTATGTATGTGTGCCGCGATAGATCGTTTGAAGTAGGCTGCTATTTACTTTTATAAAATTTTGCTATTGTTGATGGCGCGCAAATGATTAATTGCTCTTTTTCCGTTTCATGGGTATTCAAATTTGCATGATAATCGAAATTTATGTTTAAATTTGTTTGTGCTCAGGTGTGAAATTCACTGTAGTGAATTTAAGACTAGTTATTATGTAGTTTAAAAAAATTATAAATACTGATTATTCCTTTGTAAATGTTAGTTTACCTTGCTAGGCAGAAAAAAGTAAATGTGTTTTTAGAATGCCGTACATATGGTGTATGTGTGAGTGCGGGCGCGCAATCCTTTGG
>NC_087202.1:77053692-77086192 GCF_015104395.2 Macrobrachium nipponense | reverse complement strand
GGTTCAAGAGGAACTAAGCCAGGGGGGCCTGTCCTAAAACAACACCTGGGCTTGGAGTGTTCATTATCCCCTCGAGGAGTTTGATTGCACAATATTTGTGGCCCTTGATACATACACACAACCTTTTTCTTACTTGATCCGTATGCTATCTTAAGATTATACTAATGAGTTGATAAGGAATTGCTTCTCATCCGAATCTAGAATTCGTTGTCTTTCCTGGTTTAGAAAGAAGTGAGAGATTATTGTCTGTGTAATAAAAGAAATTAAATTATTATTTTTTTGTTTTTTTTTTTTTATTTTTTTGAGTTGATAAGGAATTGCTTCTCATCCGAATCTAGAATTCGTGGTCTTTCCTGGTTTAGAAAGAAGTGAGAGATTATTGTCTGTGTAATAAAGAGCAATTATTTTTTTTTATTGAGTTGACAAGGAATTGCTTCTCATCCGAATCCAGAAGTCGTGGTCTTTCCTGGTATAGAAAGAAGTGGGAGATTATTGTCTGTGTAATATAGAGCAATTATTATTTTTTTTTATTGTTGAGTTCATAAGGAATTGCTTTTCATTCGAATCTAGAATTCGTGGTCTTTCATGGTATAGACAGAAGTGGGAGATATTGTCTATGTAATATAAAGCAGTTATCTATTTTTTTTTTATTAATGAGATTGGCCCTCTCAGCAGAGTATGGTTATATACATATACATTATATGTGTGCTTGTACGTACAGTATATGTATATTTGTTATGTATGGAGATTATTTTTAAATATTACTTTTTATGTAACTTTTCTTTCAGCCCAATATTTTTAGTTTGCTTTGCAGTTTCCTTTCGGCGTCAATTACTTAGCCTTGGCGACGCGTCGCAAGTTTTAATGCCCATAATCAGTCAATTCATTCAGATACAGTATGCTTTCACAAATATAAAGCCACAAATATCGTTTAGTATGAATGAAGTTCGTCATACAGCGGAATAACGTACGAACTTGGATGTAAATATTCCCTTGGTATAGTGAATTCGGTATTAAACGAGATATATGGCTTAATATTTATCTGCATAAAAAATTCACGCTTGTATTATGTGACAAAAATACAGGATGTTTTATATTTCAAAGGAGACACATACCGACTGGTTATTAGTTGATGTACTTTTGTTTTTTGTTATATATTCATATTCGTGCCAATGTGAAGGAAAAAGTATACCATCCATATGTTACGATTGGCCAGTGAGGATGTTTTTATTTATTTATTTATTTTATTTTATTTACAAGAATGTAGGAATTTCAGCGTACGTCGGTTAATAGCATACAGAATCCGAACTATTTATATATTCCTTTTCTTATTTAAATACGTATTTGATTTGACTTGACCAGGGGTTCTTAAACTTATGATGACTCCAGACCCCCAATGAATTGCCCGATATGGTTCCATACCCCCTTTGCTTAAGCCCACTCAAGTCCCATTTGTTGACAATATAACGTAATGTACTTAGTTTAATACATACTTTAGGTATGAATAACTATGAATAGAACATCCAAGGCAATCGAAAGCATTTATAGTTTTATATAGTTATTTATTTACAAAATGTACCCCTGTATGCATCGGCACAGTAAAATAAAATATATACAAATATCCAGAGATCAAGTCCCATACCCTTGCTATAGACTCTTGAACTTTTTGTTTTTGTTTTTGACATCTACTTCATATGAACTTTGCTTCATTATCTTCAAAAATCTCTTAAATTGTTGTTAGATTGAATAAGAGCTTTCAAATAAATGCGTATCAAGACAATGCGGTAATTATTCTCGTATATGTGGACAATAATCATATCGTCAAAATAATCATACGGACGTTTTTTAGGTCCTTATTTAAGGGAAAAACATTGTTTTAATTCAACCTTGAAAAATACTCTTCTAGCGTATTCTAGAATTTCTTGTGTGCATGCAAAAAAAAGTAAATAAATAAATAAATAAATAAAATCGCCGTCAAAGGAAAGTTTACGCGAAATTTTTTCCTTTAACCTTACACTTGTATTCACCCGCATGTCTCTCTCCTCAATGTCTCAGAATGATGTAGGTGGAATTTAGTGACATTTTTTTGGCTGGATGTAGGGTCAAGATTTCAGCAGCTATGTCGTACCTTTCTCTCTCTCTCTCCTCTCTCTATCTCTCTCTCTTCCTCTCTTCTCCTCCGTCTCTCCTCTCTCCCTCCTCTCCTCCCCCTCTCCTCTTACCTCTCTCTCTCTCTCTCTCTCTCTCTCTCTCTCCTCTCTCTCTCTCTCTCCTCCTCCTCCTCCTCCTCCTCCTCCTCCCTTTTCCCTCCTGCCACATATGTGCCAATAATGGAGTAAGTAGACCTTCTATTACGATGGGAGATATAAGCCAGGATATAAGACATATCTGAAGTGTGTTCAAAGTTTGTTTGAATATTTCGATGCGATACAAATTCACTGTTTGCATAGGCGGTTTAGGTTTGTTGTATGTTGATTGTATTCTCCACGTAAAGAAGTTTACCTTTAGACATTAATGTATTTTTCAGATCGTAGTTTACTCACGCTAGATAGAAATCTGTCGGTTCTCCGTTCAGTATTTCGTTGAGAAAGGGAGGAAGACATTTACTTTGTACTTGCCCGAATGAAGTTTATTAATACTTGAGGATGCCCTTTACTTCCAGATTCTCGGGTCCGTTTTCTGTCGGCTTTCAAATCGCAATTAGTTACGTAAGAAAATTTATGAATGTGTCAGATCGCTCTCTTAGCTAATTTTACACGGGATACTTATTGTCAGCTTAGGAACGGTTGAAAAGCATTAAAGTAATTAAGACAGTGCGGAACACAACACTCTGTCTATTAATTTATTTAGAAACGATATTTGGTAAAGCATGAATTCAGAGTCACATGAATAAACTAAACTGTAACTCATTATGCATAATTTCTATCTGTCTATATGTCTATCAACACACACACACACACACACACACACACACACATATATATATATATATATATATATATATATATATATATATATATATATATATATATATATATATATATATATATATATATATATATATATATATATATATATATACTTTCATAAAAATTTTGCTGTTTAGATTGCGCATGTAAAATCGGTTTTAGTTCTTAAATTTACCTGATAAAATAAGTTTTGCACATCTGGGCAGTCACTCAGGTTGTCAGTGAATTTAAGGTTGGTTATTATCTAGTTTTTAAAGTAATAAATACCTGGATAGAAAAAGATATTTGTCTATGGAATGCCATACATATGTGTGTGTTGTGCACGTGTGTGTGTGTGTGTGTGTGTGTGTCTGTCTGTGTGCGCAGTGATTTGATTTGCCTTTCATAGCAAATCTTGGGTTGCTTTTCAATCGTTTTTTCTATTTATAATAAGGTGTCATTTAAAGGACGTTTCTTTGTTTCATACTGCATGATTAGATACTTTGACTATTATTAGGTACATAAATTTTCTTAGTCTAGTTCTGAGAGAGAGAGAGAGAGAGAGAGAGAGAGAGAGAGAGAGGAGAAGAGAGAGAGAGAGAGAGAGAGAATACTCTTATTTATTCCTAGAGAATTGTAGAAGAAGCCTTCGTTGTTCCATTTGTTTTCTATCTTGTATTCAAAAGAGATTTTATGGTGTAACTGACTATTAAAACATTTCATTTTAAATACTGTTTTGCTGTCATGACTCTAATTCCAGGACATAAGGTTTTGATGCGTCATAATTGGCATCTCGCTGAAGCTTTTATGACAGTTTCGATTATTATGCTTATGTTATTTTATTCATCTTAATTTATTTGATTCGCTCTTTTTCACAGTTTTTCTTTTCGTGGCGGTTGTCCTACGGTGCGGAAGTGTGCATGTCGATGCCTTTTATATGGTGTTTGAGTGAAATATCCTTTTTTAATAAATAATAATAATATTAATAATAATAATGATATGATGCAGTTGTATTTTTTGTTTTCCAGAAGTTTTAACCTTAGGACATGCAGGATATATGATATATTTTACTTTATTCTTCTTATCATAATTTTCTTTATCGAATTTTGCGCATTTCCGTTATCCAAGTGTCGCAGGCACAGATTCATTACTTGAAACATTGTCAGTGGGAGTAATTCTCGTTTTCTTTTTAATCTAATTCTGAACATTTTTAATAACTTATTTTTTAGCTGCTTGTTGGAGGTATTGTGTTCCTAACAATAAGTATAGTAAAAAATAAGTCTACCAATAATAAGAGATGTAGCTTATCTACTGAACTTTGCTACTGTTAATTAACTGGATGGAAGGTGTGATGGAGGTAGGGGAGTAGTAGGAAAGGTTGGGGGGCCGGGGGGGGGGGGTTGTATGTTGAGGCGCTGAATTTTCATGAATACAAAAGGCTTCGTTATCAAGTCTGGGGTTGGAGATTTTTAGCCACTTCGATCGGAGGAGGTCGCAAACTTTTCGCATTTGTTCGTCTTAGAATGGGGATAAAAGATCCTTGGAATGGATTAAAAACGTTCTTCGAATGGGGCAAAACTCTCCTATTATGTATCTTAAAGGGGCGGAAGGGATCTGGAGCCGTCGAGACGAAGAGTAAATATTTTGGAAATGGAGAGGTAATTAAAGTGTTATAGGAAAGGGTAAATGAATGCTGGGATGGGAAAAGGAATTCTTTAGAAGAAAGAGTGAATATGATTTGAGAAGGAAAGGTTGCTGTTAAAGATGCAGATAAATGATTTATTAAGAGAAGGTTAACTTTGTGGTGATGTCCAGCATCTTCTAGAAAGAAAAAAGTTAACTGTTAAATTGAGAAGAGAACATTAGTTATAAAAGTCCATTAGACTGACTGGTGGTTTATTTATGGAAAGAGAAATGTCGACACGTATTGGGAAGGTGGAAATACTCGTAGGTATTAAAAGAAGGGCAAAATATTTTAGGCAATGGTAGGATAACATTTGAATGAAAGATACAAATTTTGAAAAAAAATGAAACTTAATTGGTAAGGAAAATAACTATGAGATTGAAATTAGTCATTAAAGAAAAAGGTACATATTTTGGGTATAAAGGGCAAATAGTTCTGGCGACAGATGGGTAATTATTGAAAGAAAATTGAATTATTTGGGATAGTAAGGTTAATTATAAAAGGGCAAAAGTAAGTATAATGCGAAGAGAAGAGTTGCTGTTTAATTGAAGGTATATGTTTTTTTTTAATTTAAAGATAAACGAAGAGTAATTATTCAAGTATAGGCATGGAAAGGGACGTGCAAATATGAATGAAACTGTTAATATTTTTTTGTAATAAATTTTGGTACAAGGATGGTCACGTTAATATTTCTGGGTATGTGAAATGAGCAAAACCTATAAATCTTAATGTGGGAGGTCAAAAAACGGATACATACCCTTCCCTCATTATTGTTTACTGTAATTAACAGCAGACAATTATCTCTTGGAGGTAGAAGTAATTGGGACATTTAGGCTAGGAGGACACGAGCCACTCTGTGGCGCCACGCGGTGGCGTCGGTGTGTGGCGGGGATGTGGCTTAACCAATAAGTTTCAATTGTGTATAAGCTGTGGCGGGCATCAGCGACGGCTAGCCCCAGTCGCTTGCCACAGACGATCTTGTGCTCGATATAGCTTATAAACAATGGAAACCTTGGGGAAGCCACATACCCGCCACACACCGACGCCATACTCATGGCCTCATTAATACACATGAAAAAAGTGGTTGTGGTGAACGAAAAATGAACTCCTTTCACGTTTCTTGTTATGTCTTTTTCTCTAGTTATTGTATATCACTCATTGTATATCTAATATTCCTGGTATTTCAGCAATTTAAGGAAGACATTTGTTTCGTTACATTATGAGATTTACTTGACGCTACGCTGGTAATCTAATCGTAAGTTTGAGTTGAAAAAGGTGCCGACGGCTTATAATGAAATTAAGTGCACGGTTTGGCCAGAGGCCCAAGATTTTTTTTTCCTTTTTATCGAATTGTGTACGTGTGGAGCCTCTCGTAAGTGTCCATGTTATTATCTTTGATTCTGTTTATTCATTTTATCAGTTTCATTTCTTAAAATTTAATATTGCTTATTTACCTATGTAATGCTTCTCTCTCTCTCTCTCTCTCTCTCTCTCATCTCTCTCGTCTCTCTCTCTCTCTCTCTCTATTATATATATATATATCTGATATATAGATATAGATATCTATATATATATAATATATGACTATATATAGATATATATATATAAGATATATATATATATATATAGATTCTATATAGATATAGATATATATATACTAGTAGATCTAGTATATATATATATATATATGATGTTATATAATTATTTTTCCTATACCATTTTTGTATCTTTAGAAGACTCTCATCTCTCTCTCTGTAAATTAATGTTTTTGTTCATGATCTCTCTTCATCTGTGCTGAAGGAGGAAGTCCACCCCCCTCCCTCTCTGGTTGACACGTAACACCCACCATGCCCTCCCCCCCCTAAATTCCCCCCTTTAATCTTTGTAGATGAGAAGTACCAGAATTGTTTCTTTGTGAGTCCAACCTCTGAAACTTCCCCAATACTTTCTTTGTCTATATTATTTGAGAGTTAGTTCTATGTAGTGCTATACCTTCTGTTTGATTAGTCTATTTTCTTCTTCCCGTGACCTCCTCATTTTCCCTTATTTTGTGAGATGTGAATTGGGCCCGATGACGTCATTGCTTACCTAACTCATGTAGTTTTTCCAATTTTCGGTATTTTTGTCTCCTCCTTGAGAATTTTTGCTTCTTTTATATTGTTTGTATTTATATAAATTCCCCCGTTTAATTTTATAAATGTAGGGATGTAAGATTACTCCCAAAGCATATATGGATATGTGTTTCAGTTCATAGGGCTGATGTATTTCTGTCGTCGAGGGCCATAGTTGCATAAATTAATCAAAGAAAAATCCCTTCCCTGGCTGCCCCTTCACTACAGAAGTCAATTCCAGGTAAACTGCAATTTTTATTTTTCTAACGTTTACATGAATTTTGCTTGCTTTGAAGTGTTTCCTTACTTCATAGGGAATTGCGAGGGCAAGCTCAAAAGTTGGAAAAATAAAGTCATAAGTCTGAAAGAATTTTTGATTAGGTAATTTTAAACTCGTGAAAAAATTTATAAACATGAATTCTAGAGTATGTTCTACGACTATTTTTCCTGAACTGGATATCGTACAGGGGCCCCAATATTTACAGACTTGAAAGTTATTTAGTACAGAGGGACAGTAATTAGAGACTTTTTAAGTTATATAGCCTGTAATTAACTTTATAGAAGTGTGTTGACTGACCTCAAATTTACTTAGCCCTTACTGATTTGAATCCTTTTTTATATATTCCGTGAGGCTTAATTTGTATGTAGATGTAAATTTCATGTATACAATGCAAAGGTTATTATCAGAAGCTTTCGCATTCTTGTCTATCTTCATATTCGATTTCCACATTCTTATATATATCATGTGTATATATAGATATGTGTGTGTATATGTTATTCATGTGTATTATCACACACACACACGGTCAAAATTAAAGACTGGGTGTAGGTACTTATAAATGAAGCCGAAACCGGTCAGGACCTACACTCAGTTTCCATGTGGTTTGATTAATCTATATTCCCCTGTCAGAATGATTATGATTTTGCGCATGTATATATATCGTTGTCTTTTCACCCTATGATTATGTTCTTTACGATGATAACCATCATCATTGCCGTCTTCAATATTGTATCTGGTGACACTCTGTTGATTGCTTATTCTCATTTACGCCGGTTTATTGAAGAAATCCTATTCACAAAAACGAAAGCTAAAACCAGATGACATCTTTCGCCTCGGCAACTCATACTCGGGAGGGCTACCTGTCAAAGCTATTTGCCGGACGCTTTTCGTTTTACAGTGCTAACTTGATTAAGTTTCTTTTACACAAAGTGTTTTTCGTGCTGCGCCCGAGGTAATTTTATTTACAGCTTACTGAAGAGGACCAGGAACGACATCTTTTTCAATTACCCAGGACATTTGGCTTCGTCTCTCTTCTCCGCTGAATAATAAAACGTTCGCGTTCCCTATTTAGTTTTCGTTTGGTGTTTGTTCCTTTACGTTCACCTTTCATTTCGCTATTTTCTTCGTTTTTTCTTTATAGTATCTACAACCGAATCATTTCATTCATTATCAGTTTTTTTGATACGAAATTACGACGCTTGTCTTGAACGAACATTGGCTTGTATTTTTTTATTTATCATGCCTTATTTATTTTACTTTAATTTAGCTAGTCAACAGAATGTGGCATTTGTTCAAAAGAGAAAAAAATAGTGGCTTATTAATAGGGGGAGATAAGGGATTTGGTTTAACAGGTAGATTTTTCTTAAAATTTATACGTATTTCTCTTATGAGTTGTATTATAATCATATTTTCGATGTCATATCTTGTTAGCATCTCTGAGATCTATTTTACGACTTCATTACGTGTAAAAAATCAGATTTTAACATAAGCCTAATTTATTGCATATATATATATATATATATATATATATATATATATATATACTGTATATATGATATATATATATATATATATATATATATATATTTATATATATATATATATATATATATATATATATATGCAACGTGTTGGGGATTCATTAGCTCGGAGACGTTACTAATAATAATAATAATATATATATATGTATATATATATATATATATGTATATATATATAAATATGTATAATTATTTTAATGCTTTAAAAATGCTGGCATTGAAAAATATAGATAATTTTTCTTGATATTTTAGGAACGTATGTTAAGAAAATGCTCTGGAGAGAGAGAGAGAGAGAGAGAGAGAGAGGAGAGAGAGAGAGAGAGAGAGAGAGAGAGAGAGAATCTTAATTTTAAACAAAAGGGACGATGTTTTATTTGTTTTATAACTAACTCGCTAATTCAATGTATTTAACTCTGACGATGCACCCATAGATTTTTGGTCCATTTTCTGCTCACTAAAATTGTACCTCTTCTCTCAGAACGATAGGTAGAAGTGACCTTTTTTGTCGACTCTTGTGGGATGACACATTGTTCGACCTAGTTCGACAATGAAGGGAGGTAATACTTGACGCTGGAAATCTGAAAGTCATCATTGGAAAATATTTATTCATTTATTTTTTTCCTGGAAATATTCTTCTTGGAGTCTGATGACGCAAGGCAAGTTAATCTTGCGTCATACTTACATCAGAAAAATTCCCAGGCATGCAAAAGAAACCAGTGAGATTTGTAATTAAGTTGCGTTCAAAAATCGTTTGTTGACAGAACTGCAATCTCAGGACCCTCAGGATTGTTAAGAATGTCGGGTATTCTTCCACCTCCTTCATGCAGAAAGCCTTCTTCACTTTAAGAGAGCAACTTTCTACCCTTTGTAAAGAGGAGTTTGAAATTCTGAAGCGGGTCTGCTTACGTTGCGATTGTGTTCTGAAGATAGACGCACCACGAACTCGTATGAATATCTCAAGAGATTTTGCACGTCGGAGTGTATTGGACATGTTTATTTCAAACGAGGGAACACTGCTGCTGCATTAGAAACCAACCTTCATAAATATCGAATTTTTTATGAAGTTATGAACTAATAAGGGCACGCGTCGACTTAAAGTTCTTAGCTTTCGATCACTAACTAAATGACACCTGTTTTATTGAATTTTTTACAAAGGATTATTGCATTTTTTTCAAACAGTGAAAATTAGCTATCCTAGGAACTTTAGTCTTTACGTTTTAAGTTTAATAAATAACATATTAAAATTCGTGGCACCCTAGTTATGTCTTTTAGGATAATAAAGCAACAGATGCTACTTACGCTTTTCTTTATTGATTGAGCGAGTTCGGTATTACAGACCCTACGCCACTTGTTGCCTTAAACACTCCATCACCAGTGACTTCCACTGCATAAGAGTAAAGGTGATAAAGGGCAAATAAGAAGCTCAGGGAAAACATCACTTCATAATCCAGGGAAATTGTGAGATATGATTTCAATTTAGAAAATGGGAAAGATGACAGGATATGTTTATGGGTTTATTATAACTGTTAAAATATTAGAGAATTAGGATAAAAATATATTTAGGACTCAGGGACTAGAACAAACTTATGACAGAATTAAAATAATGTAGAGAAATGTGTATTCTAAACAACAGTGAAATAAAAAAAAATAGGAAGAAGTTGAGGTAACTTGTCTGCTTAGTATGAATTGTGATTAGAACTGAAAGGCTGAAAGCACATGAATTTACAAATGATTACTAAAAATGTTAGGCTAGGCATTAAGATGGCTCAGAATGTTTCCAGATATTTGGCTTATACTGACTAAATAGAGAATAGTAGGTTTGTAAAAATATTGTGTGATGGTGAAGTTATGGAAAGAATAGAGAAAGGAGTAAGAGAAGTGTTGGGTAAATATTATAGAGTAGGTATTCATACTGAATGGCTTTAGTATCCAGGATGCAAGAAAACTTGTAATAGGTTAGATGTGCTGTTAATAAACCTGCAGTTTTATCTTTGGAAACAATTCATTGTTGATGTGTGTATGTTGCAGACATTACTGTTTGCTGTTCACAAAGACAAATACACCCACAGAACAGACCCATAGGGGTGCAGTGCCGTAAGTGCATCTCGTACGGTTCACTGTAGGCATTACTTACGGTTCTTCGCATCGCCCCTTCGGCCCCTAGCTGCAACCCCTTTCATACCTTTTACTGTACCTCCGCTCATATTTTCTTTTTTCCATTTGACTTTCCACCCCCTCTGACAATTGTCTCATGGTGCAACTGCTTTGAGGTTTTCCTCCTGTTTACACCTTTCAGACTTTCTTACTGGCAATTTCCCTGTCAGCACTGAATGACCTCATAGGTCCCAGCGCTTGGGCTTTGGCATAAAATCTATTTTCTATTCTAGTTCCATTATATATACAGTGGTTATTCTACATGTCATAGTTAGATATATATATACACAATCCCTTTACCTATAGGATACCAGATTCATATATTTTACATCAAAATTATGACCGCGTTTTGTTTCAACGAATACGTGTCATCAAAATAATTATTTAAAAGCTGTTTTAAAATAACAAATTAATGAGAAACATTTTGAAATAATAAATTAATGATTGATAACCGAATCATTTTCCGCGTTGTCTCACGAATCACTTTCGTCGGCTCCCCATCCGTGAATTTCAGGATTCGGAAGTGCGAGGAAGAAGTGCCGTCAACTATATCGCCTCCTCCTGCGGCTCTTCAGAAGGTTTATAATGTATTGGTAGAATGTCGATGTGCTCTCGGAGATGATTAAAGTGTCAGTGTGCGCTGCCATTTTTCTTCGTTCAGCCGAAAGACGCCGCTTGAATTATGCAGCGTTTTATAAAAGGTGTTCTTCGGCAATATATCGCTCCAGTGTTGGCGAGGCTCGCCTTTTTTTGGTCCTCCTTTTTTTTAACGACGTTTTGAGAAGGGAGGTCGTTTATTATCAGTATTATCTGATTTGGGTGGCCGTTTTTCCTTTCTTTTCTTCTTCCTCTTCTTCTTCTTCTTCTTCAGTCCATATTCGATGATGGCAATAAGGGGTCCCTCACTCACAGACATTAGAGACCAGATTTGTTTGTAGTAAAGGTATACTTTGAAGATACATTTCCCTGATGCGTAGATGTCCTTTGATGATACATTTCCTCTTGTCTTGATGCCGTAGATTTCAAAGTGGTTGCTTTTGAAGAGTGTATAGCATCGTGCATTAATGTTTTAGTTTCAGCTACGTATCCACTATATATTCATTCGTGCAATTTTCTCCTACCCACTCTGCGTTTCTGGGTAACCTTGGTTAGATTTTCCTATTAGTTTCTATAAATTTTGTAAAAAAGATTTAAAAAAAATAATCTGATGAGTTTTGGAGGATATCTTTATAATCAATCACATCTGAACACCATCTCATATTACTCGTATATGTTTAAGCACCAGATGAAAGATTTACAGGACTGATGTTATTTTATTTCATGGTGTTTTTAGCTAAACGTACTCCAGCTCATTATGGCTCAGCACATCTCACATAATACTTCTTAATTCTATTAAAAGTTTGATCGGAGATTGAATTTATTTCCCCGCTAAACATGGACGATAACTCCATACTCAGCGACCCTTCTATTTGACCACAGTAGTAGTAGTTAACCATAAATACTTGTTCGTGTTGTTTAATCTAGTATGATTTTATGTCACTTTGCTTTTTGGTTGTGATTGTGCATAAAAAGCGTTTTGAATTGGTAACACATTTAAAGAAGCTATTTTAATTTTTGGAAATCAGGCTTCATTCAAAATTGTCGATAAACATCCTGAAGAGTTAGTGTTTTATTAAAGAGTTAATGTTTTATTAAAGACATATCACATTTGATTTTATTAAGGACATATAACATCACATTTTTGAATTGCTATGATGGTGTTAATTTTAGGTAGTAATGACCCTATAGATGATAATAATGAATAACCAGTTTAGATGTTATTGGTAAGGATTATTTATTTATTTCAGATGAGTATTTTCCCGTAGTATGCATTTTGTTTAGATATTATTGATGATATTTTAGATGATAGTGGTATGGGAAGCCCTAGATAATAATGATGATTATTCAGAGGTAATGACTTGTTTTGTGAATAATATTGATACAAGTGATAGCGAGTTTTCAATATAACGACGAAACTAATTTTAAAGATAATATCGATGAATAATTATCATTGATATTATCTTTGAAATTAGTTGTCGTCATTATATAAACAACTCTTCATCATTTGTAGTCACAAAAGTTATTATTATTATAATTAAAAAGCCATTTATGAGGCAACAATGATGATGCTATTTTCAGATCATATAGACGATAAAATTCTAGATTTTGATGGTAACGATATGTGTATTTATATATATATACTAGCTGACCAGCCTGGCGCTGCCTTGGAAAACTCTGAATGACAACCGATAAACTCTCTCTCTCTCTCTCTCTCTCTCTCTCTCTCTTTCTGGTAAGATAGTTGCCTAAGTTACATTGCCCAGCATATTTGACATTGTATATTTCACCCCTTCTCACCCTCAATTCCCATAAGTGCTGAACCTGGTCTTAAAGGGCATCGGAAGAGTCACTATTCATCTCAGCGACCTCGAAAACTATGGATTAGACACTAAAATCTGTTGTTTTTGGTTATTTTTTCATGTCACCCCTTCCAACCCCCACCCCCTTTGGTGTCAGTGATGATTTACCGCCACATTATTCTCAGATATCAGATGATAAGTCATATGTATATATACCAAGTTTGGTTGAAATTGCTCTATGCATTTCAGAGTTATGCTGGGACATACAACTCACACACGTATATACATCCAGTTCTTATATATATCCTATATATATATATATATATATATACTATATATATATATATATATATATATTATATATATATAGAGAGAGAGAGAGAGGAGAGAGAGATTGAGAGAGAGAGAGAGGAGAGAGATGGCTGGAATGCTCGATTTTTTGTTAAGTTCCGAACAAAGGGGTGATTAATTTGTTTTTTTTTTTTTTTTACGCTGTGTGTGTTGTTGTCAATACATTTTTACAACAGAGGGTCACCGTCGTTATTATTTAAAAGATGTATAAATATTAATATATATATATATATATATATATATATATATATATTAATATATTTATATACCTTTTAAATAATATATATATATATATATATATATATATATATATATATATATAATATTATATATACTTTAAATAATAACGACGGTGACCTTGTTGTAGAAATGTATTGACAAACTACACACAGCAGCGTAAAAAAAAAAGAAAAAAAATGAATACACCTTTGTTCGGAACTTAACAAAAACTCGAGCATTCCAGCCATCTCTACAGGCGCGTTTGTTTCAGTAGGGGGCATCATCTTTATGAAAAGAGGCGCTTTTGTGAAGGGGCATGGGGATGAGTTTGGGGCGGGGGGAGGGAGGGGGAGATTTGGGGATATTGAAGTAAAGCCGGTTGTTAGGGGAGTCTTCATTACCGCAGCATCGAGAGAAGTTATCCCTCCTATGTTGTTAAGTTGCGCATCGGGGAATAACAAAGTCCTATTGATGAGGCATTCATCCAAGTTTTCCATAATGCTCTTCTGTTGCCTTCTGGGGCGATGTTCCTCTCTCTCTCTCTCTCTCTCTCTCTCTCTCTCTCTCTCTCTCTCACACTTCAAGTAAATATGATTGCGTCTTTTGTCTGCTTCTGTATTTTCTCCCTCTATCTGTTTTGTAAAATAAGTTTGTAGTGAATCGATTTAGATTCTTATTCTTTTCCTTTAAAACTCTCTCTCTCTCTCTCTCTCTCTCTCTCTCTCTCTCTCTCTCTCTCTCGTTGTCTGCTTCAGTATTTGCTCCCTCTATTTCGTTTGTGAAAGCTTGTAGTGAATCGCTTTAGATTCTCTCTCTCTCTCTCTCTCTCTCTCTCTCTCTCTCTCTCTCTCTCGTTGTCTGCTTCAGTATTTGCTCCCTCTATCTCGTTTGTGAAAGCTTGTAGTGAATCGCTTTAGATTCTCTCTCTCTCTCTCTCTCTCTCTCTCTCTTCTCTCTCTCTCTCTCTCTCTTCTCTCTCTCTCGTTGTCTGCTTCAGTATTTGCTCCCCTCTATCTCGTTTGTGAAAGATTGTAGTGATCGCTTTAGATTCTCTCTCTCTCTCTCTCTCTCTCTCTCTCTCTCTCTCTCTCTCTCTCTTGTCGTCTTTGTGGTCATAAGAACCACACGTTTCCGTTATTGTATTTGCCTTTACGTATTTTCACTCCTGAATGCCCAAGATGGGATGTGATTATGGTCTCGTAATCTGGTGTCATTGAAGGAGTTCCCTGGAGGCCGAAAAATTCTAGGAAATATTTGTAAGAAAATCACTCGTAATTGCAGTCGGTGTATGACAGTTGTTTAGATTTTCTTCCCGTTGTTATTACCTCCAGCAAGAGATTCGATAATGGTGAATAAAAAAATGTTGCCTTGGAATCTATCGTTTTTTTTTCTTTTTTTTTATTGTTCTAATCTTGAAATGGAGGTTATAGACTGAAACCGGGCAAATCCAAATTGCAGACATCCCAAGCCTATTACATAATCACATAATCATTACCTCTGACAAGAAGGCTAACGGAGGTTGTCTTGTCCCAACAAGTAAGATTCTTTGCTTATCCTATAACTGGCAGGCTTTGTTAGATAATGAAAAATGTATGTGATTTTTTAAGATCTGTCTTTGGATTATAATCTATACTGACTGCTATTGATTTTTGGTATTTTTGCTGTTTTTCATTTTTATTCTCTAATCTTATTATTTGTTCACTGTTTACGATTAGTATAAAACTTTTGCTAAGGAAGGGGAAAGATGTTAGATTTTTAGTGTTGGTCTTTCTACCTAGGCTTTTTTGCCATTGTTAGCTGGGGATAGCAGAAACATGTGAACAGATTCTTCACAGAAATATTGATGAGGTGAATATCAAGAGACAACCAACTTTTAGGAGAAATTGGACCTAAGGCAGTTTCCCCGAAAGGTAATTCAGGTCTTTGTGTAGTGGAAAAATCTGCCAATTTTCAGTAATTGGCTATATACCTGTTTATAGGGATAGCCTGTCATAATGCACAAAGACTTAAGAGTTCAAGTGCTTAGGTTGGATTATAGTACACTCCTAAGTATTTCTTCACATCTTCAACAGGTAATGTTGATGCAGTTAAAATTTTGTTGTTGATATGGTTCTTAGTCAGTATATAATCTCTCTCTCTCTCTCTCTCTCTCTCTCTCTCTCTCTCTCTCTCTCTCTCTATCTTGTAGAAAATAAGTTATATACCAAGAGAAGTTATAACCTATGACTTCTATCAGAATGTGCTTGAACTGGTTATCGTCTTTAAATTTGTTACAAAAGAAATGTATTTAATGGCGACAAAGCTATAAATATTATTGAAGTCCACCAAATGTTAATCTTCTGAAGGTTAACGCCCAATGAATGTTTCATTTTGTCATTCTGTTCAGTAGGAATAAGTTCTTAATTGATTATCCTTGATTCTTTTGGCAACTTTCATAACCAGAAAGGACAACCAGATACTGAGAGCTCAAAGTATGACTGCATAGATACCATCACATAACTCAAGACAGAGAATCAAAGGCTAAGTATAGCCTCCTTTGTGTGGGTAATAGTATCTATATTTTTCTCATCTTGCCATTGAGTCGACCGTAAATCATCCGTGATGCCCTGATCGATGTAATCCCCGACCAGTTCTATTGGTATTATTTTCTCTCATTCTCTCACATTAAAGGGAATTAAATTTCTAAGGATTCCTCTTAGATAATGTTTGATACATTCCACGTGTTTTTATTTATCAGTAGTTTTCTCTTACCGATTCACCTTGACTAAATAATGAAATCAAGCCTGTGTTAGTTACAAGTCTTAATGTTCTTCGAACACTCCTGTCTATTGAGTATGTTTTTCAGACGGGCAGCATTGTTTGATAAATGACTATATGTTAATGAAATTCTTAATTGCCTTAAAAAGACCGAAAAATAGAAACCAAAGAGTAGCTCTATCCCATGCCATTAGTAGATCATTTGATTTTTAGATTAGCTAGTTATAATAAATAAATAGTGTAGATGAAATTGTCATAATAAAAGAAAGATGTAAAAGAGGCAGAGGCTTTTTGACAAATTTATTGAGCATTAATATTTTTGCAATAACTTTTAGGGTATAAAACAGCCTACCGAAAATAGATTTGTATTGGCGTATTTTCGTATCGTATTATTATTTCTTTTCCTATGAAAATACAGTACAGTTGTACAAAAATAGAATATGCTGCTGTACATTTTTTCTCTTTGTGTAAGACTACTATTTTGCGAAAACATGATATTTTTCTGTACTATTTTTTTTTCTTGTATCAAAAGAATTAACAAATAGGATTTTAGAATAGTTCTGGCAAATGTCAGGTTCCCCGATTTGAGGTCTCACAAAGCAGTTCTAAAAAATATTATGTAGTCTATATATATGTATCTATGCATATATATATGTGTATATATTGTATGTGTGTGCGTTTGTTTAAATAAACGTTTTGTAATGCTGTAGTCTTTTTATACTAATGCTAAACAGTCGGTTGACATATGATATACTAGACTAGCCTGATTGATGTTAGAATTAGGAAGCACAAATCCTTATTTTATTTGTGATTATCGACATAAATGTTTGTAAAAGTCTTGTTTTATTTTTTATTATTATGAATGTAAGAGAGAATTTAAATTAGCTGTACGATTATAAATGAATTGGCCTCTAAAATAGCGACCATTCTAATAACAAACTTTAAATCATTGAAGAATATGAGATACTTTAATTGTATAAGTTCGTACTCTTAATTATACCCTTGGGTGCCCTATTGACTCGAGAATTCCGGAAAACTTTTAACTAGAATTTTGAACTTTTATCTGTCCAGCAGTTAAAACAAAGGATTGTTCCTCTCCCTTCCACGGCAGATTTGCAAGTTACCAGGATATCGGGGCAGCAAATATTTACTTTCCTCCAATAGCCTCTCTCTCTCTCTCTTTTTTCAGGCCTTCCGTCGAATTTAGATTTTGTTTTAGATTTTTCCAAGCGAAAGCTATCTGTCGTTGGTCCTTCGTCTGACGTTTCGCGTGGTTGAAGTTCCCCGCAGGTCCTGTGTTTGCTTGGCACGCTGAAATACCCGTTGTCACTCCTGTCTAGTGACAGACGTGGGTCGTAAATCGTTCAGGTTTGTCCCCTCTCTCTCTCTCTCTCTCTCTCTCTCTCTCTCTCGCTAAACGTTAACGCTTTCAGTGAATATCCTCAGAGTAGTTTTGGGAGATTTTATATCACCTGTATTCTTTCCGGTACGCATTGAGCATGTTCTCTGTCTTTCACTTTCATGGATTATTTCGTCAAAAAAGATTAGAACTGGGGAAACAAGAACGCTGTCTGGATCCAAGTTAGAACTAATAATATCTCGTACCATTCTGCTGTGTGTGTGTGTGTGTGTGTGTGTGTGTGTGTGTGTGTGTAAGTGACGACTGTTAATAACTGTAAATGTCTCGCATTCTGCCTTGGGTCATGGATTTCCTTTCTTGGCTGATATCTTAAATGCCTTCATTCTAATCCTAAGCCATTGTGAGAGCGCGGATTATACTTCGACTGTAGGCCAAGTTCCTGATGTTATTTATCTAACTACGGCACTGCCAGAGAATGGGACAAAACTTCATAGATTCTGCTCTTCTAGCGTTTGTCTGAGACCACCTGTTTGCTGTAGCCTCTGTTATTTTGCCATTGCCTTTCCTCTTCTTGATATTATCGTTGCTTGCGACCCGTATACTTCCCCTCTTTTTGTTTTCACCAGGCAATGGCGAAGAAATGGGCTTTTGAGATTGCTTGTTCCGTCGACCTTGGCATAAGTTATGTTGATATTCTTAGAAGGAAAATATCTGCTATGAGAATGCCATATTGTATGCTGTTGCAAAGCCTACATAAAAAGAGAAATTCAGTATACGTAGAGTTTTCAGTCATTATTAGGTAAGTGCAACTATACTGAATCTTCATCAACCGTGAGCAGTCTGGAGCAGTTCTTAACAGGTTCTATTGAGGCTGGAAACACCCCTGAGGACCTAGTGTATTTTTTTGATGGAGAATGTGTTTATGAATTTATGATTGGAATTCTGTTAATTCTGTTTGAAATGTTCTATCATATAACGTGTTTTATTTTGATTACCGATTTTGATTAAGATAAAAATACATCGATATAATCCTTTATTTTGGGGATATCCCGTTTGAGGACATTATGTAGTTAAAAGGAATTATACCTGGATCAGTAAGATCACAAAATAAATTTATTACTTGTTCACTAGGATTCATAGTAAAATATGCATGACATGTATGTAGTTTCACTGACCGCTGTAACCAAGTCTTGGTAGTAAGACGAAAGTACTTTGCGTCTCAATTATTTCACTTTTTCTCTGTGGGTGTAACTTTGTTCGTATAGTCATCTCTTTTATCCCTTTTCGTGATTTAAAATTGTGTATTTATATATATGCATGTATGTATATTATATATATTATATATATATATATATATATATATATATATATATATATGAATAATTAATGACATCGAACCGTGATCCCATTTATATATCAATTCAAGCTACAAATGTCCTATAATATCTAAATTCACTTTACCTCCCAAATGATATATTTTCATATAATGTACCGAAGGGGAATTTTTTAGTTGATAATATTTCGTCCCCCCATGGGATCGAACCACCGTCCAAGTGGACGGGGACGAAATCAGGACAGTCAGTGACGCTATCCAATCAGCCAACAGAGACGCTATAAAGTTCATATCGATTCTGACCTTACAAAATCACCCTCGATCTCGGTGCTTTCATAATTAGAATCGATATGAAACCCCGTCTACCATGTTTTAGCCAACTTCGAGCGTTTGACAGCACGTAGCCTTTTTTTTGTTATGAATAATTATCACATCGAACCGTGATCCATTTATATATCAATTCAAGCTACAAATGTCCTTTAATATCTAAATTCACTTTACCTCCCAAATGATATATTTTCATAAATGTGCGAAGGGGAATTTTTTTAGTTGATAATAATTTCGTGTCCCCCCATGGGAGGATCGAAACCACCGTCCAAGTGGATGGGGACGAAATCAGGACAGTCAGTGACGCTAATCCAATCAGCCAACAAGATGACGCTATAAGTTCATATCGATTCTGACCTTACAAATCACCCTCGATCTGGTGTGCTTTCGTAATTAGAATCGATATGAAACCCCGTACCATGTTAGCCAATTCGAGCGTTTGACAGCACGTAGCCTTTTGTTATGAATAATTATCACATCGAACCGTGATCCATTTATATATCAATTCAAGCTACAAATGTCCTTTAATATCTAAATTCACTTTACCTCCCAAATGATATATTTTCATATATGTGTAAGTGTTTACATAATAAAAATATGGAATGTTAGTCCATATATATAAAAGACTAAAACTAAAGAGGTCAACCAGATTGCTTGCAGGAATGTGATCAGACTAGAGACGCTAAAGATGACGTATACAATAAGTATGTAGGCTAAGATAACATGCCGTCACCTGTAGTCATTCAATTGTTTATAAACTTTAGTCCAAGCTTCCTGCTTGAGACAAACACCGTGACCTATAGCTCAGGCGGCCTACGTGATCTCTAGCGTGTCTCATTTTGATTGTGTGTTCGTATGTAACTATGTCATCTGATAGTATGTTCATATGTTCGAGCTACTATCTGCTTCCTTCATAACTTGTAACAGAGATGTAGAACAGGCAGAACAGAGTTAGCTATCGTCATTAGAAGACCTGTATCTCTTTACCTAAGCTTTATCATGTAGAGAGAACAGAAGTAGCCATCATCATTGGCAGAAGCGATCAAGCTATTGTTATTAGAAGACTTGTACAATCATATCTGATCTTCAGCATGTAAAACTTCAGAAGAATACATATCTTTTTATACTTCGTGTTTTCTACAAGAACCTCCTCACCATGAGTTTAACACATCATCGTCATAAACAGGAAGATAATCCTGACTTCGTAAGTGATCTACAAACCCCAAGACACTCCATTGAAGATGGAAGTGCAATACCAACCGACTTAGCGTAAGATTATCGCAAGTCTAACATTACCTCATAGGGCGCCTTATTATACAAGGCAAAAGCCCTAAAAGTGGTGGCCAGCGTACCAGAAGGACTCTACAACTTCTCCGAAGATAAAACAGAATAATAAATCATGAAGTCAACGACGACGAAAGCAGCAGATTCTTCAAGCAACCTAGTATCATCGTTAGTGAGCGACTTCAGAAAACAACAAGATTCGTCAAGCAACTTAGTATCATCGTTTAGTGAATAACTTCAAGAAACAAAACCGACGTGTCCTTTTCCTACGGCAACGGAAGCTTCGTCTCTCATTAGAATCATTCAAGAAAACATCGTTAGTGAGCGTTTCCGGCACTGCAAGAAACAAACCGAACGCGTCTGCAGCATCGGATTTTCAAGGGCTCGAATCATCGAAACAACGCGCACGGGGAAAACTCAAGCCAAACCAGGTCATCCGCTAAATAGAGAAGGAGGACCAAGGCCGTGTGTCGTTATCGGAACACCGTGACTTCCCACAAAAGCAAGCTAAGTACAATTTTTTATTCATTTGGAGTAACTTTGAGTGTTTCCTTTGCAGGTCAAATTTCGTTATTCCTGTGGCTGAAGTTACGAGACATTCTTAATCTTACTTTTTTACAGAAATTATCTACATCATTGAGATTTCGCTACTGCGAGTTTTTTATCTTTGAGTGTCTGTTTCCAGAAGTTCTACTGAAATATCATAATCATATACTATGTTAATTTTTATCATTTTGGGTGATTATTAATCCCTTAACGTAACAAATCATATTAAACAGTGAATATGCGTTTACGCAGTGGACGTCTGTATTTATACAGATGCATGGATAGGGTCGTTAAGCACCGTAGTGATTAGAAAACACAAAAAACAAGTGGAACGCCCGTACAAATCTAGATAAATTAGAGGCAACAGCCCTAAAAGTGGTAACACTATTTCGGGTCATGACAATAAATGCTCCTTTGCAAGTTCCGATCGCAGTTTTAGCCTTGAGTTTTTTGAGTTATATAAAATATCGAACCTCAATGACTCAACTTAACTTTTAAAATATGGCTGGATTGCAAGGAATAACATGTCTGTAAAAAACTTTCATCAGGCTAAATGCGCTGACCAGGATCCCTCACTATTTCAAATTTTAGCAAAGAATGAAAGGTACAAAAAGTTAATATTGAATACAGTATAGATAACTTGTCTTAATAGTAATCGCTCAGTTCCTAATAGTTTCGTCATTGCATTGCTTTTATACGTAACCAGCAAACATAATGCTAAAACAAACCAACAATACGTTGCCGATGGTAATAAAAGAAGAAGGATCCTAAGTTTATTACAAAAAGAAATAAAAAGAAACAGTAGCCCGTTTTCAGAATCAAACAAGCAAACATACCTCGGTGACTGTGTACCTAGTCAAGCGGTCAAGGTCAGTTAAATCTGCCGAGTGTTCAAAGCATAGCAAATTCCACACAATAAGCGACTCTAGCAGAGTGGGGAAAAGCGATGTTGGTTCATACATGCCAATATCTTTTTGAATTAAAAAGGATTTTTCCTATGAAAACACACGACCGTATAAAGTAATCAGAGCATGGTTTTCGTTTTTTTTAATACGTAAGGTTATTATAAATAGTGGTGGATAAAGCCCGACTGTACGCGCCGTAAAAATTAGAATATCTTGTTTATTCCTTTAGTACACGTAATATCCTGTATTTACGGACTCACCGTCTGTTGTTCGAACTTCCCTAATGAGAAGTCCGGATAAGCGAGCGTTTACAGATACCTCTATAGTTATAAAAACATTGATCTGTATCTAGTGTAATTGTAAGATTCATCTAGGGGTATACAAAATATTATCTTACATCCTGCAAAATAATGGCGTGTTTATCAAAGGAAAATCCTATAAACCTTCAAACATATTAAATCCGTTTGAACAAAAATGAGACAGCTAATCAAATAATAACTTATATAAAGGAACTATACATTTGTCTCATAAATCGTAACATTGTTCAATGGACCCAACAGAATTCTCCCACAACCGCAGTCGTAGTTTGCACGCAAAATCTCGAGAAGCATGCACCCTCGAATGTCTTAGTGCGTGTAAAAAGACTTTGCTGGGAAATGAAATTTTAATCCTTCCCGACACTCTGAAATATAACGATTTCCGCGAACAAAGCCCTAATAGTATACATATCTGGATACGGAAGTTATAAATATCGCATTTTTTGTTTTTATTTGTTGCTAATTTTTGTTTAATCACGCCCAAACCAACAGTCGTGGATGAATCTCTCTGATAATCTATCTAAAGTAATATCCGTAAAGTCATTCAAGCAGAGGTGATTCAGCAGATTTTTTTTTTTTTTTATCTTCTACCTGAATACCAGGAAGTTTCTCCACTAGCGAGTGATCTCTGGGAGAAAACGGATGTCATTGAAAACAAAATACGGTCTAAGGACAAACATAAAGCTATATACGTACCTTCGTGTAGAACCCCAATGAAATTTCAAAATAGAGATAAATGACGAAGTTGAAAAATGTTAGTAATAGGAGCCATTAGGAAATCAAATAAGCCCATATAATTTTTCCCTCAAACGTCATGCCATAAAAGATCGGACTTGGCGTATCTGCGCAGATTACTGTCGCTTAAACAAGGAAACGACTCCCGATAGTGTCCAGTGCCATGTACCGACGACATCTTATCTCTGTTAGGTTAATAAAAATTTTTTCACCAGCTTGGACTTACTTGAAGGGCTGTTTACCAGATACCATTACCTAAGTGATTGTACCTCACACCGTTTTCAGCACACTCAGGGGACATTATCAATTTTTACGTATGCCTCCGGCTTACGTTGCGCCCCAACTTACAATATAGTGTTTGGAGACTTTTAGGGATGCCCTACATGCCTATATGGATGATCTTGTAATCTTTTCTAATACTTAGAAGTACATTCACATAAACTAGAGCTAGTGCTACAGAGACAAAGACAAATAATCTCAGAGTAAAATATCTAAATGTGAGTTTTTAAAAACCGAACATGTTTATCTAGGTTTTATGTGTCTAGTCAAGGTCTTAAAGTAGTCCATGGTAAGGTGTCGGCTATTCATAACTTTCCGGTACCTATTAACGTAAAGGGGGGATACAGCACTTCAATCATGACAGCTCCTTTAACAGATCTTACGAAGAAGGGCGTAGATTTATTATGGTCTAAAAAGCATCAACAGGCGTTCGATATCTTAAAAGCGGAATAATGCAGCTTACCTAACTTAAAAATCCCTGATTTAAATAAGGAATTTTTTTTTTATTGCAACAGACGCCTCAGACCAAGGGGTAAGAGGGATACTACTTCAGTAATATGATAAACAGTTCTTTCCTATAGCTTTTTATTCACGTAAACTAAAGCCCTCTGAAAGTAAATATGCAGTAATAGCAAGGAAGGGCTAGGTATCTTTAACTCACTAGTACATTTTAAGTTCATAATCTATGGCTATCCTGATAAAGTCCCTTTACTGAACATGAGTCCTTTACCGAGTTTTTCAAAGGCTTTAATCAATGTCCAAAAGGAACTCGGTGACAAATGATCATTCAGGTCTTTGGAGCCAAGATAAGATATCTACCTGGGAAGCAATTATCATAGCTGACGCATTATCCCGCAATCCCGCACCATACAGCAAAGAACCATTAATTGGACTAAAAGATATAGAAACATCCGTGCCTATTGTTAAAACCGTATCTAAACAAGAAAATTCCTTAACCCAAGAGATCGCGAGCATTGAATATCTGGGTCGGAGCGCAGAACTGTTACAAACTGAACAAAGCAAGTGTCAAACAGCGATAAGCAAAACAATAAACACCAAACAATAAACTTCGAAACGGAAACAGGGTCAGTGGCTAGGCAAAAACAATAAACACTTCGAGCAGAAACCCTAAAGCAAAAGTATATTTAAAGTATGTGTATCAGAATTATGTAATCAAATGTAGTATTATATGTAGGTCCGTGACGAGGAAAACCCGAAGAACACAGCAGGTGACTAACGACCAGGTAGTAGTAATAATCTCTTTCATACCAATCGTCCTAAACTGGTTGCATTCCGTCATCCAGGGTTCCCTACTATGTCACAGAAAGCCAAATCACTGTTTTACTGGCCTACAATGCTTACAGATATAAAAAGCACATAACTGATTGTAAACACGTGTCATGAAAACAAGGGACACACTAAGACACCTGTCAGTTAAGGGCCTATCCTGTGCCAAATCAATCCTTGAAAGAATATACGTAGAATTATTAACAGAATTACGAGTCTGACAGAGGGAATAAACACTTCTTAGTGTTAATAGTTCCTTACACGTTATATAGAAGTAATAGCACTAAAAACAAACACCGCAATTGAGTGCATTAGGAATATTTATGAGTGCTAAATCAGTAAACATGGAATTTCAACCACATGATAATCTGACTCGGGTGGTGTAAATCAATAATAATCTCCATAACGCGTGCGTGTGAATTCCTATCCATTAAGAAAACCAATTTAATATTTAACACCCAGAGTCAATCGGTTTGGTAGAATAAGAGATAAATAAAAAGGTGGTCAATGTCTTACGAGTACAACTCGTGATATTGGATCCGAACTGGATTATAGCGGTTCTCGCGGTTTTAAATACCTTTATCATTCATATCTCGTATCTGTAGAAATGATACCGCAAGTAGCCTTATACGGTACGCCGCTAGAACACTCTTCCACATATTCAAGCCAACCATTAATTTATCAAATATATATATAAAAAAAGAAATATATAAATAAATAAATATAAAAAATAAAATAAATATGGATACAAGTGGAGTCAATATAATACACTCCGTAAGAAGTCGGAAGGGTTACAAATTATAATAAAAAAGGAATCACGATAAAATCAATAATGCTTTAGTAATGACAAATAAGCTAAAAGTTCAAACACATATCAAAACCTACTGACATATTGTCTGTCCCGGTAATTTATATTCGTAGTCAATGAAAAATAATAATAATAATAATAATAATAATAATAATAAATAAATAAATAAATAAAATAAAATAAAAGAGATTTTAAAGTCAGGAAGTCTAGAAGTGGAAAATCTTATCTATGGAATAATCCTATATGAATATCTTATACAGGGCTAATAATTATATAGAATTTGTATGGAAACCTTTTTCATTAGTTTGAATAAGGAATATTTAATTTAACACAATTCCAACATGAAACTAATATATTGTTCAATTTTGGTACTGTTTTTTTTCAGACATTATTCTCATGCGGGTGGAGAATTAAAACAAAAAAATATCATTTGAAAATACTAAAGTCGTATCTCTTACAGCAAGTAACGTAACTCTTAAGCTGGTGACGACGTCATCAGTTCTAGAAGGTCTGTCGCGTTTGCCGTATCAGCATTGATTCCTTTAACCTAAAATATCTGCTTGCCACAGGCTTCATCTCGCGCTTGCAAAGCAGATTGACTGGAGAAAGGAATGCTTAGTTCATGAACTTCACATGTGGTTCATAGGTCACATGACAGGCCACATAACATATTCTTATCCGTGTGTGTAATGCAATTAGTTAAGGACTTGCAATCATTTTAAAATTAATGAACAAAATAAGCAAATAGAATTTCTATAACAACAAAATGAATTAATTTTTTTTTCTGAACCTCATAGACATTTAGAAGTATCAGGATATGTCATATGAAATATTTACTTGCAACATTAGCCTATTACAATTCAAGTAAAACATTCATGGGAAAATGTCACATTTTCTTGAAAAACCCAAAGTTTATTTAGAAATTAGTTACATAGTGGGTTTTTTTCGTTGCATCTCCTACCTATTAATAAAGTTTTTAAAAAATTAACCTCAGAGGATGCGCGCGAGAAAATTAAATATGAAACTTTTGTTAGGGGCACATAGGATCAGATTTTATCACAACTTATAGCGTCTCTGTTGGCTGATTGGATAGCGTCACTGACTGTCCTGATTTCGTCCCCGTCCACTTGGACGGTGGTTCGATCCCATGGGGGGACGAAATTATTATCAACTAAAAAATTCCCCTTCGGTACATATATGAAAATATATCATTTGGGAGGTAAAGTGAATTTAGATATTAAAGGACATTTGTAGCTTGAATTGATATATAAATGGATCACGGTTCGATGTGATAATTATTCATAACAAAAGGCTACGTGCTGTCAAACGCTCGAATTGGCTAACATGGTAGACGGGGTTTCATATCGATTCTAATTACGAAAGCACCGAGATCTAGGGTGATTTGTAAGGTCAGAATCGATATGAACTTATAGCGTCTCTGTTGGCTGATTAGATAGCGTCACTGACTGTCCTGATTTCGTCCCCGTCCACTTGGACGGTGGTTCGATCCCATGGGGGGAAGAAATTATTATCAACTAAAAAATTCGCTTCGGTACATATATGAAAATATTCATTTGGGAGGTAAAAGTGATTTTTAGATATTAAAGGACATTTGTAGCTTGAATTGATATATAAATGGATCACGGTTCGATGTGATAATTATTCATAACAAAAGGCTACGTGCTGTCAAACGCTAGAATTGGCTAACATGGTAGACGGGGTTTCATATCGATTCTAATTACGAAAGCACCGAGATCGAGGGTGATTTGTAAGGTCAGAATCAATATGAACTTATAGCGTCTCTGTTGGCTGATTGGATAGCGTCACTGACTGTCCTGATTTCGTCCCCGTCCACTTGGACGGTGGTTCGATCCCATGGGGGGACAAAATTATTATCAACTAAAAAATTCCCCTTCGGTACATATATGAAAATATATCATTTGGGAGGTAAAGTGAATTTAGATATTAAAGGACATTTGTAGCTTGAATTGAATATATAAACTGGATCAACGGTTCGATGTTTGATAAATTATTCTATCAAAAGGCTACGTTGCTGTCAAAAACGCTCAAATTGGCTAACATGGTAGACGGGGTTTCATATCGATTCTAATTACGAAAGCACCGAGATCGAGGGTGATTTGTAAGGTCAGAATCGATATGAACTTGTAGCGTCTCTGTTGGCTGATTGGATATCGTCACTGACTGTTCTGATTTCATCACCGTCCACTTGGATGGTGGTTCGATCCCATGGGGGGACGAAATTATTATCAACTAAAAAATTCCCCTTCAGTACATATATGAAAATATATCATTTGGGAGGTAAAGTGAATTTAGATATTAAAGGACATTTGTAGCTTGAATTGATATATAAATGGATCACGGTTCGATGTGATAATTATTCATAATAAAAGGCTACGTGCTGTCAAACGCTCGAATTGGCTAACATGGTAGACAGGGTTTCATATCGATTCTAATTACGAAAGCACCGAGATCGAGGGTGATTTGTAAGGTCAGAATCGATATGAACTTATAGCGTCTCTGTTGGCTGATTGGATAGCGTCACTGACTATCCTGATTTCGTCCCCATCCACTTGGACGGTGGTTCGCTCCCATGGGGGGACGAAATTATTATCAACTAAAAAAATTCCCCTTCGGTACATATATGAAAATATATCATTTGGGAGGTAAAGTGAATTTAGATATTAAAGGACATTTGTAGCTTGAATTGATATATATATATATATATATATATATATATATATATATATATGTATATAATACTATATATATATATATATATATATATATATATATATATATATATAGTGTATGTATATATAGTGTATGTATATATATATATATATATATATATATATATATATATATATATATATATATGTGTATGTATATATAGTGTATGTATATATATATATATATATATATATATATATATATATATATACATATATACGTACATATACATATAATATAGAGAGAGATGGTATATATATATATATATATATATATATATATATGTGTGTGTGTGTGTGTATATATATACACATATACATATACATACACACACTCACACAATACAGTGGATGTGTACTTACTGATAGAATATGTTTTCATCTTTCGCAACATCCGTGAGAGATCAGTTGCGTAAACTCGTATGAGAGTATTGTCGACATGGAGGTAGTTAGTTATTCTGAATATTGATGGCTTTCCATATCTACCTGACCTTCTCATGTATCCGACATGCACCTGATTAATGCAGCAACTCCTATTAATTCTTTTCCTCCTTTTAGGTTTTGCAGTGTACGTAAACTTTCATTTCTTTATTTTGTATTTGTATATTTGCACATATACATATATATGTATTTATAGATATATACATATTTATGCATATGTATATATATGTATGCATGGATATATGTGTATATATAGAAAAAGTGTTTGCCCTCCGTTCCTCAAGAAGTATTTTCTGTATTATTTTGCCTCTCCAGGGCCGTTCACCACCTTCTATGGAAGCCACCACAGTTGATCAACTACAGATATTTAATTTAGTTCTTGGGTCAACAGAGTTCAGTGCGCTCGTTACATCATTCCTAAGGTCACCGCTCTATTGAGGAAGCATAATCATCACTTGACTATAAAGAATACGTACACAATCTTCCACGTGCAAATATATATATATATATATATATATATATATATATATATATATATATATATATATATATATATATATATATATATGATTTACTCACACATAAGGATACGTGCAATTTGATTTCCCTGTAGTCGAAACATTCCGTCAAACTATATTTAACTTTACATTGATATTATATCTGTGGCTTGATATTTGAAGTGACCCAACTGTCCTACTATTTGAATTTAGTACCAAGGCCACTATACCCTTTTCAGTTATTGAAAGCAAATAGTGTTATTGGATGAGGAAGGCATTCTACACAATAACACATCCTTCCTCAAGAGATTGATGTTCAGTAAGGATGTTGCTAAAACAGAGAGAAATGATGGGGAAAGCAGGTGCTCTTGGGTCTGAAATTTTGTGAATGAAATAAAAAGTTGCGAGTGAGAGGTGAAAAATATTTGGATTATTGTCTGTCTGTCTGTTTTTTTTTTTTTTTTTTTTTTTTTTTTTCTTGTCAAAATAATGGATGAATTAAAATTGATAGGGATATTTGAGGACTTGTAGCCATTTTCTTACAAACTTGCTGTCAAGTAAGTAACATGGATGAAAGTAGCGTGAAAATATGGAATATCACAGAATATTTGAAGAACGGAAGGCAGCAGGATTCCTGGCAAACGGAGCGTGTCTAGTGAGGCAGTAGTTTAAATGCATGAATGGGATTTCTAATGTATATGTCTTTATTGATGATTTTTTCAATAATAATAATAACTAATTTGGTAGTATTTGTATATAAAGAACTGTAGAAATACAGTGATTATGTGCTGGAAGGTTTAGCATAGTAAGTGACGACCTGAGTGAGTTTCTATGTGGTGTGGTCTTGTAAGGGAAATGGGAGAGCATAGCTTAATGAATGGGTCACATACATTATAGAAAAGTTAGGAGGAAGAAGAGAAAAACTTAACACTTACTGGGTTGCCTGACGGGCAGTGCCTTTAGGTCAAAAGAACTTACTCTCCACAAGTATAATACTAGGTATAAGTGAGGTGAATGAGCAATATATTTGATTAAGAGTTTGACTTATTCGATGCGAGAATTCTTTTTCCGTTTGTAAAACGACTGTAAGGCTGTGGAAGTTTTTTTTGCATATCAGGACCATTCTTTTTAAGTTAGTGACTGTGAATGTGACCTTTACTGAGTCTTGGTATTTTAAGCAGCCAGAGTCATCAGAGAAACTTATAATTTTTTATAACAATAGATTTGATAGGGAATAGCAGCGAAATGATAAAAAAAGGAAACATTCTGTTGGGGGGCTGTGATTTACATGCCAAAGAGAGGAACAGGCAAATTGAAAAGCTCACTTTTAGGGGGAACAGGCCTGACTTCGCTACCAGAATTTTAAAAAGGAAAAGAAAAAATAGAAGCTGAAAAATGGAGTAACATCAAACTGGAGGAGGAGGATGAGGAAACCGGCTGCAGAGTTTTAAATGTTTTACATCGCACTCAGGAATAATTGCCATTTATAGCTTTCAGTTATAGATGGAGCAGAATTTTACATACAGGATTTCAAGAATGTAATTTAATAGGGTTTCGTATGTCTGTCTTCAGTAGAAAGAACTAAGAGATGAGCAAGGCATCTGATCAGCACATTCTGGTCTTCTCCTTACTCCTAACAATTAAGGCATTTTATTTCACTTTCACCAACTTGTAGAGTTACTGAGAAGAGGTAAAAACCTTACACTTCTCACCTCTTTAGTCCTTACTTTCATATCCTGTGTAAATATTTCATATAAATTCCTAAGAGCTTATTTCCTATTTGGCATTTTATATCCAGACTTCACTTCCATAAAGGAGGGCTTGATAAAAAATCCTATCATCGTACATTCTGAATTTGGCGTCTATATACTCTTTAATTTTCTTTATAATTGAGGCGTCCAGTGCTAAAACCCACACTTGCCACAAATTTGAGAAATGCATTTTATCGAACATCTGGAATCCCCTTCGTTTCCTCTTTCGAATGGTGTAAGTGTATATTTTGATGTTGAGAATATGGTTCAATTTTTCAGTATATAATCTGTACTTTTGTAAACTTCAGCAATAATTTTGCTTATCAATTTTACAATCAATCATACAATTTTTGGGGTCCTAAACATTCCAACAATTCAAACCTGAAGAAAATATCTTGAAAAATAAAAGTTATGGCCTTTTTAAAGTGAAAAATTTAAAGGGCTTTTTTCTGTATTTTGAAAATGTGGTGAGTGTGGGTTTCAGCGCTGGACACCTCAATTAACACACGTCTCTATATACTCTTTCATTTTCTTTCTAATTAACACACGTCCCTGTAAGTTTCGTTCTTCGCTTATTCTGTGATTCACTTCCCTGAGCCATCTGTCATCCGGAATATTTACTTACAAATACGCAAACAAATCAACAGCTTCCATTCATCCACCAGTCGTATTATAATGCAGTGTTCCAGATAACTGATAATATTTAATTTGATTTTTAAGAACTCGTTGGACTTTGTGTGAAACTCACGATTTGTGTTATTTGCTTCATTAACAGGGATGCTAGATGAAAAGTACTTAACCACGATCATTCTCTCTCTCTCTCTCTCTCTCTCTCTCTCTCTCTCTCTCTCTCTCTCTCTCTCTCTCTCTCTCAAGTATGGTGATGCTACATAGAATAAAAATGTAAAGGCTGAACCTGTTATTACCCTTCGTCCCAGTAAACAAACGAGATCAGTGTAAATAGATGATAATAGGTTTTCACGGGTGGGGTGCCATTCTCTTGCGACGATGTTATGGGCTGAATATTCATTTTCCCTTTGAAATAGCATTGTTGTCGTGAGCATAGCTCGGTGAAGGGTAATCATGCCTATAGAAAAAGAATACGCGTACAGCGTAAACATCTGCTATATTTTAGTCTCGATTTATTTATTAGAAATATTCAGAGCGGAAGAAATGTCATTTATTTCATATTTCCTTTTTATTCCTTTCCGTAAGTTAGCACGAACGTTCCGTAAGATCCATGACGGTAAACAAGATTTTATTTTTTTTTTAATGTCGGTCGGACAACTCAAAAAAGGGATTTTTGGATTTTCTTAGTCTGTTGAGACATAAATCTACTCTTGTGACTGAGAACAGTTCATGCTAGTCTGCTTTTCTTGTTTGACAGAATCATTAAGCAAACTTTGTATTGTATTTTCTTGGAATATAGAAGAAAA